>NC_088603.1:17989192-18292223 GCF_036013475.1 Columba livia | reverse complement strand
AACAGAAAAAACCCTTAGAACAGGAAAAGCGCATATATTAATTATATCAGACAGCTTATCCAAAATTAAATATAGAGCAGCAATTTGTAAAGTCTTTCCACAGATTTCAGTACTGTAAACCAAGCAAAGAGAAGACTATCTGTAACAGGGTGCAAGGGCAGCATCTTATGGTACATATGTATATCATGAAAGGCATGCAGGCGTGCCTGCACAACAGACTGACTTGCTGTTCAAAGCAAATGAGACTGCAACTCTTACCACATCTGGGACACTGGAAAAGCAAGGTGGTATTTTTCCCCTATGCAAAGCAGAGGCTCCCAGCATGAGCTTTGCTCAGACATATGCTGCCCATCAGCTTCAAGAAGAAATGACTACTTCTAGATTTTATAAAGACTGCATGTTATTGTTATGTGATCATCACGCAATAGAAAGCATGTAAGTTGTTAATTTTTGTATTTTATTTATATCTATTTGCTTGATGTTCATGTGGAAGTTTATTGTTTAGTCATAGGCAATGTTTTTCAATTCCAAAAGAGGAAAACCCCAAAACACAAGCAATTTTTAGCAGGATAGCATAGCTACCCAGCCAGACAACAGTTAATACCCAAGAGACAAGCCACATATACCACATAACTAGACCATTCTCAAAGCTCTGGCCACACTTGGCACCTGCAGCTATGACTAAGTGTACGCTCTGATATGGTAACAAGGCAGTTAAACAGCGATTTTATTCACAAAAACTACCTTTAAATATCAAGGATGGAGAACAGCAAAGTATGGCAAAGTGGCTTGGCTTAATGCAGGTAACAAGCCGTAGCAAACAGTCAGACCAGCTTCAAGTATACTTGGCCTATTTTGAAACATAAATACATAGAATAATTTGAAATTTGGGGAATAGAAATGGGATTCTCACTTCTAGGCAACATAATCCAGCAGGAAATCCAGCGCTATACTGATTTGGAGAAGAAGACAGCCCTTCCGAAAGCTCAACATGTTTCCTTTGGGAAGCAAATTTAAACCATCAAACAAACCCCTCTGCCACTGCAACTGGGTGCTACGGACCATACCAGCTAATCCCAGAAGCAAAGTTAAACTTGGAGGTTGAAGGGACTGTTAATGATTAGCTGCCTCCACTATCTGTCTGCTTCAAACCATATTAAAAACACCAAACAGTTATCAACAGGATGTAGAGTTAAATTTTAACTCTTTGCTTCCTCAAAAGTAGTCTCAAGGCCAAGCGCGGCACAGCAATGATACAGCAAATAGTTTTTCTTTTCTCCTCTTTGTGCTGCAGATACCAGCTTGCCTGTGTGCTACAGGGTGAAAGCCCAGGACAAACACTCTGCAAGAAATAGAGACTGCAGTACATTCAGCAAAGCTAATTTGAACATATCTAAATATTTTAACAAAGCCCACATATATAGATATAATTAAAAAAAAGGAAAAAGAAAATATAAAGAAAAACTACTTCAAGCTTTGGGCATCTTTTTAGTCCTCAACCACTGCAACTCAAATTTATGAGCCAGATACACAGCCACAGCTCCTCTCACTAATGGCACACGCAGCTGATAAAAAGCAAGGGAGAAAACAAAAAAAGCTCCATCAAATCAACTCAGCTAAGCAGGCACTGCCAACTTCAGGCTGTCCTGAAAGACAACTCACTGCACTAATACCAGATTTACACCACACAAACACCCTTTAGATTGGCAGTACGTTAACAGATATTCCAGAAGTGTTGTGCAGGAAAACTGCTCTGCTGCTCCCCAGTTCCTGCAGAATGAGGCTGTGACAGCACAGACACTCACCCGGCAGCAGGGCCAGGACAAGCTGTGTGTGCCGTACAGCCACCTCACCAGCCAGCTGCATAAAGCTGCCAGATGTTTGGGAAGAGTGGAGCGGTGCTGAGGGAAGAGAACAGCTGCCCAGTGCTCAACAGCAAAAATGGTGGCTATCAGGTGAAAACAGCAGGCAAACAAAGCCCCTAAAAGAGAGTCTAAGATACAGTGTTGGAAGCTACTAAACAAAACACACCACATCCAAAACCAGTAAAACACCCAAAGAGAGAAAGGGGGGGAAAATAAATAAATAAATCAAACCACCACACACTTTCTCTCATGAATTTGAGGATGAGTGAAAAGTCACTTCAGGGGCATTTCCAAAATATATTAGACATAAAAACTCATAAAATTACACCACTTTTACTGACAGTTTTTCAGGCCATTTCATGCAATAGTTTTAAGAACTTTCGTTTTCACATCATGAACATCCTTCAAACAAATGTCTTGTGCTGTACAGAGATGCAAGTCAGTAACTTTTCAATTTCTCCCTAGGCTCACTCAAACAAGAAGAAACAGAGGCTCAAACTCCACAGGTTCCCAAAAGCTGCTACTTTAGAGAAAGCAAGGAGAAAAGGCAGGCCAAACAGCCTGTTATTAGCAACAGTCTTCTGTAATTTTAACATTGCTTCCTTTCAGGTTGCAGTTGAATATCAGGTTGGGTCTGTTACTAACCTTTTATTTCAAATAAGTAAAGCCCTGGTTACAGGGTAATCAGTGTTATACATATCTAAATGTTAGCAGAACAGATCAGAATTACTTTATACAAGAAGAAACAGACACAAGATACATCAGCCACGCATGCAGCATGACCTGTTACCACTTCCCACCCTTATTTTCCTAGTGTACTTGGTGTAATTACACTTAGTCTTGGTAGCCTGTTCTGCACAAAGTTGGTGCTGGACTTCCCAAAAGTAATCTGTTCCCCACCTCAAGTACTATATGCTGTTTTAGGCACCTCAGTGCAAGACAGACATCAAACTATCAAAGCGTGTCCAGGGGAGGGTAACCAAAATGGTAAAAAGTCTTGAGGGCAAGACAGGAGGGGCAGCTGAGGTCACTTGGTTTGTTCAGCCTGCAGAAGAGAAGGCTGAGGGGTGGTGACCGCATCACGGGCTGCGATGTTCTTGTGGGGTCAGCAAAAGTGGAGATGCTGATCTCCTCTCTCTGGTGACCAGTGACAGGACACAACGAAATGGAATGAAGCTGCATCAGGGTTAAGTTCAGATTGGACATCAGGAAATGGTTCTTCACTGAGAAGGGGGTCGGTCACTGGAACAGGCTCCCAGGGAAGTGGTCAGGGCCCCAAGTCGGTCAGAATTCAAGGAATATCTGGATGAAAAAATCTGACGAGATTAAGAACATTAACCTGTTCTGTTTTACAAATACAGATCTATCCCACTGCTCCTTCCATAAACAAAGCATATTTAATAAGACTTTGAAAGTAAAGAAGTTACAGTTAATTGAATAACAGCACTGAAGACATCCTGGACAATGCACATTGTACAGACTACCTGCAAGGCAGTCAGTTTGACCTACAAAAGGGACAATAAAATCCCCAGCTTCAATGAGCTCAGCCAGACAGCTAACTTCTTTAGGGAGAGCACCATTTTATGCGGTTATTTTGTGAAGGAAATTCAAAAGAAAATTTAGTATATTCAACACAAAAAAACATGAACATATTTACACTGCAAGAGAAATATCCTACAGAAAAGATCAATTATTGTTTCAAGGCAAAAAGCATAAGCGAATATTTCAGGTTTTTTAAGACATCATGTACAGTCAGATGTCTACATAATGTTACAAATTACATTTTTCGTTAACTCCTGATGAAAGTGTAAGTAACTTATTTGACTCGGTTATTATTGCTTATATATTGTCTGATGCCCATCAAGATAGTGTTCAAGAAACTCAAGAATTTACTTACAAAAACAAAATCCTTTATTTCCATCTCTTGCCCAGGACAGCCTGAGTGCTAAGCAAGCCTGGCCTCACTGGAGCTGTGGAGAGCAGAGCACCAGCGTAACTGGCACTGCTCACCCTTGTTTATCATTGTGAACACACTCGTTTATCCCATGGGGATCTTCTCCAAGGTATGAAGCTCTACTGGCTTTGGGAACTATGACTGCCAATTCTACTGACTAGAAATAGCTTGAATACCCCAGCTGTGTCATTTATAGACCCAAACCGGGCACTTCGGTGCACCTGTCTCTTCCCAGTTCTTCAGTGCGGATATCTAGTTAACCAACATCTGAGAAGCATATAAAAAACCTGAAAGAAACTTCAACAGAATCACTGCTCTGATAAGTTATCAGTGACTGGAGGGCCAATCCTACCTCTCAGGTACAAGACACATGCAATTTTTATTATGCCCAATTAGCCATCAGTTGTGTGAACTTCAAGTCCCTATTCAGCTTTGAACAAATATTCATCTGAAGGTACCATATGAGAAGCCTTCTACTTATCTTTCATTTTCACAGTAAAAAGGAGAAAGGTCCCCCCTACCAAGAGATGAATTCATGACATCTTTAACAGCCCCTTGGACAGCCACCAGAATCATCTCTTAAAGTACAGTCAATCCACAGAAGAAAGGCAGTGCTAGCAAGAGCAAGAGTTACTAGAGAAGAGGAAAAAAAGAATTGCATTATTTCCGTTCCCCAGATTCTTAAAGAATATAAGACTTTGTTATTGCACGTATACAACCCTTCAGTTTGGTTTTCACTAAGACTAAAAGTCAGTTGCCTGAACAACAGTACCTAATGTCATCTGAGACTCCTCAGAGTATCCTGCCGTGACTTCTGAAGCTGCACCATGAAAGACAGGTCTCCTGTCACCTCTGAAGCATTCAGACATCTAAATTTCACCTTGTGTGTTTGCTTTGCATGCAGTGCTGGCACCGTAGGAGGCAACTGAAGTAGATTTGAGAGTTTTATTTCCAGAGCTGCAAATCCAGTAATGTTTTCTTGTAGGTTTATAGATAGAAGTTTCTCACAGATTTCCTTCAGCATACAGACAAGTTACAACAGTAGGACGGGCTCTCCAGAACACTTCATCTCCTAAAGTCCTGGTAAGACCAGGTCTCTTAAGGTAAAAGGCTAGATGAGCCAGATAAGCCATGTCGCATGTAATCTGATATGTCACCTTCCTTCTCCTGCAGAGAGAGTTCACAAGAGCTTTCACAGATTAACACAAGGAAACTGAGACCATCAGCACAGATGCAGCAACTCGCACAGCCTACGTAAGATGTTTGCAATCATCTGAGGTGGAAAGGCACTAGACAGAACAGAGGAAAAATAATGAAAGAAATATTAAATTCTATTTGCAGAGGTAACTCATACATATATGCACACATTTTTATACATAAACAATATATATTTTAGTATATGTATATAAACACAATGCTAACAATGCATTTTACTAATACCATTCAATGTCAGGGGGGTTGAAAAATGATGGCTGTGTGTTTTTGTTTTGATAGTTTATCATTTGACTTCTTCAGCTATGTCTGAACACAGATTATATGCTGGTTTATCATAGGGAGCTAGCTTTTGACTTAAATTTAAATATTTTTCTGTATACACAATAGCAGATTTTCTCAGATTCTCCTAGCAATAGCTATCAGCATAAAGCAGACCAGATTTCAGCAAAGGTTTGAAGTTATTTTCTATTTTTACATAAGTATTTTTCCTGGGACATCAGGAAAGCTGGGAGGGCAGTGTCAGGGAAGGAGGTTTACCCTAGGCATCCCATTTACTCAGGACAGTTTGCCTGATGCATGGTTTTAGAGTTCAGAAGCACAGAATTTGAAACAATAATGCACATGGCCCATAGTTTGTCCTGTTCCAGAATTGTTTCTTAAGCTGTACCAATTTCCATGCAAGGTATATTTAACAGAAAATTGATTCCTGACCAACAGAACATGTGTTTGAAAGTGTTGAAATAGTCATATGTCTTAAAAAAAAAAAAAAAAAAGTGTGGGCATTGATAAGCCTCATTAAAATAAAGAAGCTGAAAACAAGAGCTAGAGAAACAGATTTAAAGTGTACTGGCTGTAAACGAATAGCCTCACCTTCAGGTCTCCTGCTGTTACAAAACTGGAAGCCTTTCTTCCAAAAGGAACACTAGGAATCACTGAGAATTCTACTTAAAGACCCCAATTTCCAAAACAGATTCTGTGAAGTAGCACATACAGCTATACAACAGCATCGAAAAGGAGAGGGAAGAGAGGTCTGTTCAGCTAAAGGATTATTTCTATAGACGCTTTTCAGAGTACCCTATTGGCAAATCTAGTCACACATTCTGCTGGAAAAGCTGAGCAGAAAGGGGACACGAGGCAAGGACAGACCAGAAGGGCTGGGAGAGGGTGCGTGATATTCTAGGACAAGAATCAGAGCAAAGAAACCAGCCCACTCGTCCAAGAGCCAGACTTCGAGTTCACATCTGATTTTTCTTCCCTGGTGCCAACTGGAAATGGGAGGACTGCTATGGAGAACACATATTCATCCTTCAGGCAGGACAGAAGGAAAGAAGCTTCTCACATTATTCTTTAACAGCTCTTTCAGAGTATATTCATGCAAGTGTTGGGAACATAAAATGTGGCAGCTGAAGAAAATCAGTAAATCTCATCTGTGAAATGCCACCTTGCAGAATTAGGGTCTATAAATGAGAACCATCTACAGAGAGGTACAAGGCCATCTCATAATGGCCTCACCCTCTGCCCCCCACCTTCCCAAATTTAAAGGAAGATTATGTCAACACCGAGCATAAGGAGGGAAGGTCTGCAGGACTATCTTTGGGAACCTGGACAGGGATGTGGGAAGGAAGACTAGCAGATAGCAGCTGAAAGCAAATGGAGTTTAAGTCCTACAGATGAAGATATTTTTAACAGCTCTACAGAGGCCCTCATTATGGAAAGAAAGGGTTAAGACAACAGTCCTCCTTCCTCCCCTTTGCATTGGTAAAATGCCAGAAGCGCTTTGCTAAAGTTCACATAAGCATGGGGGAAATGGAACTTCAAACATCTGGAGTATGGAGGTCAGACAGCAATGCAGAAGCAGCTGGCCCAGCACACAAGAGGCGGCCGTCTGCTGGGACGTCAGTGCAGTGAAGGGAGGAGGTGGGACGGGTCTGCGGCTGGGAGCAAGAGCCTGGGAAATGGCAGACTGAAGCTCTATTCCTGGCTCCACCAGACATCCCACACTACACCAAGCAAGTTGCTTCACTGCTCGGGCCAGCTTCTCAGAGCTGCCCACCTGCAGCAGCTTTGGGAACAGACACAGAGTGTATGTAGGTGGGCACAGGTACAGACAACACAGCCATGGGTGTCTGCTCTGAGCATGGTGAAACGCAGCAACAAGCATACCCAAGGTATCTGTGTAAAACAGCTTCCACCTGTGCTTTTAATTGCTAGTGAAAACACAGAAGTGAGCTATGGATCATACATCCTGTACTTCGGCAAACCCTACTGCTGATTTTAACTGTTTGAGCAAACCAAATGTACATGCGCTTCGATAAGAATTTTGTTGTGAACATTACTGTTTAAAAAAAAAGGCAAGCCCTCCAATGATCTCTGATACGTCTTCATGGGCAGCACAACACAAATTTTTACATTATTATTTTTTGGTCCTTCAAATTCAACTGCTAGTTCAATTCCCTCTTCAAGAGTCTGAGTATAATAATCAGGTAGAAAAGAATGCCTCCTCCATGCAGATCTCTGTGGGAAGACACAGAAAAGGTGATGGGCGATGATTTGCAATTATGTTCTACCTGCTTCCTAAAGTCTCTGGCTTTTCAGCATCAAAAGCTGGGAATGGGGGAGAGGGAAGCAGGTGCCATGGTGCTGTTCTCTGTTCTAACACAAAATCCCCCATCACTCTAGAATACTTTCCTGTACTTGCTGGAGGTTCAGCTGTGGGCGAACACCACAGCCCCTGCGGCACAACCGCTGTGCAACAGGGAGCACAGACCCAGCTCTGCACCAGGTCAAAACCACAGCGCAGGGCAAATTAACAATTGCCAGCCATCCACCTGAGTGTCACAGTGTATGATAAACACCTTTCTGAAGGGCAGTTCTCTTACAGTCCTCCCTCTGCCCCCCTCACCTTCCCTTCACCAAAACAGTTCCCTCATCAGAATCCTGTTGAGGTACATCCCCTCTCCTCTAGTGATCTGCAGATGTTCTACACAGCGACCTGAATAGACATTTCAATGATTAACACAAGTTGCATCACTAATACAAGTTTTCAGAGGAAAATACTGTCTAAATGGAACCAAAGACTTATTATATTTGAACACTATCCAGAAATGCAAAAATCTGCTGATTAAAAACCGACTTTAAAATAGAAGACACTTCAAAAGAGAAGTGTTTCAAGTGTACAATCCTACTGATTGATTTTGACAGAACAACATTTGGGATATGCAGTCTTAAAAAGCAGATAAATGCTTTTGATTAGGCAAAGTCAAAATCCCAACTGTATGTGCGAGTGTATTTCAGTACCTGAAATTAGATTTTAGTCATTTCAAATTTATTTTTGCTGGGTATTCCTCAAGATATGCATGCATGAGCAGGCTCATTAAAAAAAAAAGTAGAAACAAAATATGCTTATGCAAGCTCCCACATGAGAGTTTCAGCATTTTAAAGTGGCTGAATGAGTCCCTCCTTTCCTTACTGGAAGCAATGAACTTGTCTAGAATTAGACAAAACATACAAATCTAAAAATATTTTTGACTGAAGAAAAGCACAAAGATAGAAAGGAAAAATTAAAAGGCTTCTTCAGTAGTTTGGACTCACTAAAGAACCACCATGGGAGCAGAACAAAATTGTATGTTGAACGAGAAGCATTTTGTGCGCCAAAAAAAGCAACTTCATAGGAGATGAACATGTGCAATTGCAAAGAGCACTGCAGGTGGCTGAAAAGGAAACCATCTAAAAAAAACCTATAAAAAAACTCTACAGAACAAGTTTCTGAAAGATTGTCTTAGGTAACAAACTGACAAAACTGGAATAATGACAAGCCAGAATGCTCATACCTGAGGAAAACAAAACCAAAGCCAAACCCCACATATTTATCTGTAACTTCACATTTCAAATTGGGAGGAGGGGAACCCATGAAAAGAAGCGAGCCAACATAGCCTTAGCTTTCATTTATCATCTCTTCAGTGCTTTAGTTTATCACATCTAATAGTAAAAATATTTTCCAACTATAAAGGTTATATTACGTGGTTGGGATAGTGGATTTAATGCACATTTCAAAAATAATCATTATGCTAAAGAATAACAAAACTCCCACATAAAAACTATTCTGATCTGTCACATGTACTTACTTTAAGGCTTTCTGAACTGATTTTCAGAAACTTGCTTTTCTTAAAACCAAACAGAAAAACCTGGACAACCCAAAATAAACAAAAACACACAAGCAAATGCCACACATATACACACAAATTCCTCTCCCAAGCACCCTCCTTCTCCATGTGAATTCAGAGCCTACGAGGTATCCAAGATCGACAGTTCTGAGAGAGATTGTTTCTCTAAGACATAAACCAGGGACAATATGTGTGGAAATGATGCTGAGTAACCTTTAGCCACCTGCCAACATAGTTTTGATTACAAATCATCCAAGGCACAATGTTATTTCTATACCTCTTTCTATATCTCATTTGATGGCAGCGATATAAGCTAGCAGGAAATCTGCTGCACCAAGAGTAACTCATGAGGAGCATTAATTAAGCAGCCATCAGATGGCTAAAGGCTGTATTATCTACACCACAAAACCTCTTGGCTTAGTGCCACAAACACAGCTTACCACATGTGAAATTTCTTTTTCTCTTCCTTTGTTTCCTAAATGTTCAAAATTTGAAGATTGCATTTTCTCCAGAAGAGAACTATTAAAGTTCTGGATTTCTTCAAGATTTTGTACAAAGGAAGCAAGTCTCTACGGCAAACAACTTTGTTGCAACGCTATGAAGTGTTCCTCCAATGGGAAGATAACCAGCAATGGCCAGATTTTTCCTCTTATCCCCAATGCCAGTGAGTAAAATACGATGGCAGGAACAACCCTTAGCCACTAGAGATCCTACTCAAATGTTTTCATTATATTTATTCCACTCTGCAGTTAACTTACTACCCATACTACCACTTTCAGCATATTATTGCAGCCAAGAGCTCTTCCATATCACTTTAATATCAAAAGAACTACGATCTGACAAGCTCCTCACTTTTATTTTCAAAGGCAAATATAGAACAAGACAGTTAAAGTCTCTTACCCAGACCCCTGCTTCGCAAACCCTCTTCAGCAACCAGCTATCCCTTCTCAAAGTACATCAGAGGACAAGCTTAGAAGCATCATGAACTTCACTCAGCTTAAACTTCTTCTGAAATCCCAGTTTCGCAGCATTGCACATGGAAGCCTATTAAGACATTCTAGCAAAAAATGAGAGTTAAAAAGTTCCTCACATGTTTCCTAAGACTGTGTTACTATTTTGGACTGACTCATACAGACTTCTTGTAATTTGGGGTATATTAAGTAAAAGCAGAAGACAGACAACCAAATCACAAGCATGTATGACATTTACCAGTTTAATAGGGTAGGGAGGAACAGGGCACAGATGGAATTGCTAAGGCTGCTCTACTTCTCCATTTCCATTTTAATTTCCACACACAACTAAAACAGGAAGTTACACATTGTTTCTGTAAATGGATTTCCCTTTGCCTCCTACTCTTGGCCACCACCAATATGAAACACTGCAATTATATCTGCTGTGAACATCCACACAGCCTCAACAGTCCCAGCAGCACTTAGTACTGAACAACAAGCTTCCCCAGCCAACATTTTTACACTGGGCACTCTGGTAGAAGACCCTGGCCCAAGAAGAAACCATGCCACCACTCAAGCCCTTCTCCAGAATCATCTCTCAGACTTGTATTTGTACACACCCAGCAGTGAGTTCTTGGCTCTGTCCTGTGCACATGCACCTGAACACAGACGCTGCAGCCTGGTGGCAGGTGGAAAGGCAGTACAAGTCTTGAAGTCTTGTGCCTAGGCACACAGAAGAGGACATCTCTGTGTCCCCATGACTGAATGCATTATCCCACCACTGTTACAGTAAATTCATTAGTCAGACTGATCATGTGTTCAGAAATTAGACATTTCCACTGTGTAGTTATTAGCATGATGATTAGATTCGATTGCAAACCCTTGGGGAGGAGCGTCAGCTATTGGGGATGACATGCAGAAAGAATCCTGTAGTTCTCAAGATCTTGTCTCCAGGATAATTGATCCCACGATTCAGGAAAGGGGAGGCAGAGAACAAACCATTGTCTGGCACAAGAGAGTGGCAGGAAAAAAAGAGACTGGCCACCTCTTAGAGTCACTTTAGGCAAAAGTTAGATGTACACTACACAAATACTGCCCAGTGAAGCATTTAAAGCTAACTGAGGAAGGTACACCAGCGCCTTGGGGAAGGTGGTCCAAACACTGTGGTGGGTTACAAGCTTCTGACTCACACCACAGTGTTTCAAGAAAAGGCCTTAGAGCTCCACAATAACAAGCACCATGAACTGGTGCATGACCGGTCACTGCCCTGTGCAACACTGCACAGCTGAACACACGCTGAAAAGTGACTGAACTTCTCTTCAAGAAACCAAACTGTATGGGGAAAGTGGCCGGGATCAACATGCTGCTACAGTTAGCCCAATCAGGGAGGGAGGTGTTGGTGAGGAGCAAGACATTTCCCTGCAAGATAAAGGAGTACATCAGGACACAATTTAATGGACTACAAAAATACAGCTGTGCAAACTTCTGTGGCCTGCCTCCTGCCCACGGCTTTGGTAAAGCCTAGTGTTCCTAAGTGAGGTCAATGTACTTTCTGGATTTAAGTTGTGTATATCCATCCAGCAATACAGATAGTGTTTACTCCCAGAAGTATAGCTAATGTAAACAAAAACTATGCATTTGTTTTAAGAACTACTATGGATGAAGAAATTTAGGTAACTAGGAGGGAGTGGAAGAGCACACAGGAAAAGCATCTTTATTCAAGTAAGATCTGCAGGCTGCTCACAATCTGTTTTTCCAGGATGTTTGCTTAAGTCATGTAATTATTTGCAGAGCCTCTGCTTTCTAAAAACGCATTTGGAAAAATTCACACCACATTTTCTTTATTCCATTTCTACTGAGTAGGTGATGCTTTTAAACTAGGTGACCTGTCATTATCCAACAATGACCAGTCAGCAGCATTCTTCAGTCTCATTTCAGGCAAATATTTCACATGGAAAACAGTCTTTAAAAAGTTTTTCAAATAATTTCCAAAAGGCTAAATGCATTAGATATATTTATTCCAAGTAATTTAAGCAACTCTAGTAGACAGCATCTCTGAAGAGTTTCTGCACTGACTGAAGGACTACACATTCAATACAGCCCAGGGAAAGACAGTTTCATAAAGATGCTGAGTTGAAAGTAAAATGCAAATAACTTGAATTCATGCCATTAAGCTCCTTTTGCTCCCAGGTCTGGAGGTCTGGAAGTAAGAAGCAAGCTAACTGGGACTGAGGCTTGATATTCCCTCTGCCACCAAGAGGCACACTGCACTGCAGGAGGATTGCTTAAAGCAGCAAAATCCCAAGTGATTCAACTTTAATTTCTCTCAGTGAGAGCTTACGGAAACCATCCCCCCACTTCCTGAAGTTTCATTATTTGTTAATGTGCCACAGCCTGTACTAGAAAAGGGAAAGCTACATCATTTTAACTGAAACACCATGAACACCTCCAGAAGTTCTGTCCTCCAGTTTTAGCATCCAGATACCAGAGCAGCAAACAGTACCACTACATCAGGGATGCTTCAAAACTGTAACACATGAAGGACAAGCACTTATGTGGTCAACTGTCAAACTACTGTCAAAATAAGGCACTGACAGACATGTCATATGGATGAACACCATCCATGTAGCACAGAAACAGATATGCTTAACTATACATCAGTTTAGGAGGAGACTGGAACAGCGATACATAAGTGGCGAGTAGACCATCCTCAGCGCACAGAGAGGAACAAATAAAATAAGGGACGGCCCTGCTCCTATCAGTTTACAGGCTTACAACCCTGTCAGTGCTGTCTCTCAACATAAGATTTAGGGTGCATGAGGAAACTAAATCCAAATACAGTGTCACAAGCAAGAGATTAGATAGTTGAGAAAATCTAATTTGTTTCAGTCTGTTTGACTGGACTTCTCTCTTTACCTTAAAGACCCATAATTACACGAAGATAGCACATTTCTGCTATGACTTATAGGTTGCATCTCCCAAATGAAGATTATCCTCAGTTACTTCAGCATCTTACTCATCAACACAGCAGGCAAAAAGCGTTCAGAGTTGGAGCACTAGAATAACATTTCTACCATTCATCCACTCTCAAATGCCATGTTTCATTTGCCAAGATTCACATGCAGATCAAATGCATCATTTCAAGCTAGGTTTATTTTTTAAAAAACATCCAGGTTTAAACAGTACTTGAATTTCTTCTGATTAGGAAGAATAAACAATTTGCTAGTCCACACAAGCTGGCATGTTATTAGCTTACCATATACCACCTGTCTGCTATTAGACAGCAAAAATACACACACTGCTCAAAAACTTCAGTAACATCTTTTCATCCTAGCATAGGAGACAAGCCTTATCTACAGTATAACGTATCTCTTCTAGTCCTGTACTACATCTGGCTATTGCTATGTCTTGCCCAATACTTAACAACAAACGTAAGAAAATCCTATAAATGGACAAAGAAGGATCAGCTTCCCAAAGACGACGTTTATCCCCTTACCAGACAGATAAAGGTTGACTTGTGGTTTGAAGGCTTATCCTGCAACCTTACAGAGCCTAGTTTTGAACACAGTTCAAAAATATAATTTAAAAATAAAAAACAATCCCATAAGACATTGAATTCAACAAGAAAGCAGAATTTCCTACGATCAAATCAAGCCTTTCACTCTTTAGCCAGTATTTCCTTGTTCTTATATTTTCAAAAGACAGTCCAACTGACCTTTCCTGAAGCAATGATATGTTTTATCATTTCCATCACGACCCATCTTAACTCTAAGGTCCCATGCTACTTGTTCTGACTTTGTATAGAAGCCTAGTAGCTTTTAATTGCACCTTACTGCTCCTGGTTTTTGAGATAGCACAACAAGATGAGGTTGACAAGACATTCTTCTTCAGAACAGAGAAGCCAGTTAGAGAAATAGCAAGCTATGCTTCAATCCCCATGTGACACCACACCGAATTATACTGATGGATCCATTGTAAATTACTATTGCAGGACAACATGCAAGGGGAAAAATGAAGTGCTTTCAGGCATGAACAGGTGAAGCTGCAAAACCACTACACGTTAGCATTCATGCAAGGGTACATTCAGGAAAAAGTCATAGCTATTTAGCAGATTCTCCAAGAGGAAGCAAACGAAACAGACGATATATGATTCCATGGTCACGTACTACTTAGATTTTTCATGTCAATTAGGCACAATAATAGGCAAAATTATTAAATAACTTTTTGCTAGAACCAGGAATAAACATTAGAAAGGAAAATGACAGCTTTAGTCATCTGTTTTTTGAAATTGAGGAAAAGGCAGACACTTCTACCTGCACAACCAGTGTTCCAAATGGGAAGGACTGAAAAAGATAATCATGGTCTCCACCAGTTGTCACTCAGACTGTGCTAGCCCAAAGCATGTTCCAATTTTCCTCAAAAAAAGAAAAACTCTACATACAGTACAGCTTTTATCCAAACAAATCTACAATCTTATTTCCACTAGCACCATAATTCCATTCCCATCGTGGCACTAGCAGCAGGGTCAGTTAAGAACTAACAATATTCTCCAGTGGAATAAGTAATTCTGAAAAAATAATATTCATGGTAAGCTATTTCTCTTTAGGTGTTTAGCCATAAATTATATCAAGTAATACAATTTCACACATTTTTTTCCATTACAGTAAAGGGAAAATTTTCACTTGGTGCTCCTGCAGCTGCCCAGTGATGCAGAGGTGATACTGTCCCAGATGGTGTTGGGGAAGGGACACACACCGGGTACAGCAGCCACATGACAGCATTCGATAAGATCAACACAGATGGATGGATGGATTTCCACACTTCATACACACTCTTTCAAAGTTACAATAAAACAGCAGAAGTTGTCCCAGCTTCAGAAGAGCAGCTAAAAAGTCATTCAAATACCTCCCATGAACTAATAACAGAGAGTTTGTTCACTGCACATACAATCTGTAAGGGAGGTTTTACAACAGGAGTAACAGATACCAATAGGTCCCAAAAGGCTGCTAGTAAAGAGAAGTCAAACCAGCAGCAGTATAAAGAGTGGCAGAGTGTTACTGCTGGCTCATAAACCACTCATGTGAATCATTACTTGGGTTTCCATCTGCAGATTAACATTAACTAAGCACTTTTGTGACCCCAAATAAAACCAGCCAGCAGACAGCACTAAGCAGTCCTTCCAAATGGCACAAGAAGTCCAGCCACAAGCACCCAGCAACACATGTTCATGTGCCTGAGTGGCAGATGATGAAGAGGGGAAGCTTTGGTGATGCAGCACAACCAAGACTCATCTGCTCCACAATAAGCTTCCTGTACTCACTTTTCCTCTCCTTTTCCCCAAACAGTCAGTTCAAGCATACAACTACCCAGCTACCATGAAAAACAATGTCCAAATAGCTACATTAGATAGTGCAAATAAAATTACTCACTTAACGCTTTGCTAGCCCCTTACCTGCTGCTGTTTTAGACACAACGTTCTTATAACCATCACCTCATACACTGCATTTGCTTTCTGCTTTGCCACTAAAACATTGACAGAAGTAAAAAAAAGGTAACTCAATATAAACCAGGAGCTAATCACATGTGAAGACTGATGGCTTACTGAGACTTGAAATAGAAGAAAAACTAATTTCAGGCAACGATCTAATCATATGCCTATGAAATAAAAAATAACAAGTTCAATATGAGCAGGTTAGTGGCGCATTTCATTTATGTGGTGTATCTTCCAGAAGAGAGGTTTTCATTAAAAAAGAAAGATTGCACAAACACCCTTGACTCCTTTGTTGCACAAAATTATCAAAAAAGCTTTCAGGGAAATGTTCACAGGCCTAGGATCTTTGGCTTTGATTTCCAAAAACAAGAGGCTGCATCAAGCCTCTTGATTTAGTATTTAATGAGGTATCTAGAGCTTATGGCCAAATACTCATTCAGCAGAAAGGAGGTTTTAATGGTCTAAACCACCTTGAAAACTATGTATTCAGACTGCCCTTCTACCAGACTGCAGAATGGGAATCAGCATGTGAAGGAATTCACTACAGTCAACAGCTATTAGAGTTAGCTACTTCCCTCATTCCCCAAAAACACGTTCAAACCCTGTGTTCACAAAAAAACAATAGCAATAAAGAATGACAGGAAACAAAAGTTTCTTGCTCTCTTTCTTCATCTCCATAAAAGCAACTGTGCTTCCCTGTCACAGAAAGGCCGTCAGTTGTGGCTACTCCCTCATAGGTATAGATAACTAAGTAACATGGGGATTTTTTTGTTTTAATTTGATTTTTTTTTTCTTGTTGGTTGTGTGCTGGGATTTTCAACTGCATCAGCTGAACTGTATAGGAATTACAGGCAGATCCTATGTGTATTCATTTGTGGTCACGGAAGGAATTTCACAACAGAACAGCTGACAAGGCAACCCTTACATGTTATACTACATTCTAAGCAATTCATACGTATCATGTAGATGCTGATATGCACAAAGTTAACAACAATTTTAACAAGCAGATGCGTAGCCAGAGCAAGCACTGTACAACTTCTTGGAGCCTTGGCCTCTACCACAGAGAGTACAGGAAGAACACGATGTGAAGCAAAGGTCACTGAGATAACTGTCAGCACTTTATTGGGAGAGGGAACATCACCCAAGGCAAAGTTAATCTAAACAAAAGGTGCAAGTTTCTTCACCATATTTAGAGTATTTCTGTCTGCTGACAAGCAAGGGCAGTCCAAGAGAACCAAAGAGAAGACATTTTTCTAATGTATACAACAGTAGATGATGCTCTAGTTCCTGCAGAAACACTTGGTCTCTGCATACACTTTTGAAAGTGTGGAAAGGAGAGTTGGTATGGAAGTGGAGCTTACAAAGATTTGTAGACAGGGAGTGACAGTTTCTCTTCTGATTTAGTAACTGTCTTCCCCTTTACTATTTAGTTCCTGCAGCTTATGACACGCCTTGCAAGGACACAAACACAGCTTTTAGGATATATTCAGCTATGGCAGTGTAACACTAAGAAGAGTGACACCAGAGGATAGATAACCTGTTCTAGTGCTGCACCACCCTCTACAACAAAAATAATTTTACCAACTCTCGTGCACTAAGCTTGTGCCTGAGCTTCAACTTGTGGCTAACTGTTCAACATTAGCCTGTCACTACCAAGAGAAAGACTAACTGCAAAGATGAAAGAGCCAGACTTAAGCATTTGTAGGCTACCATTATGTCACTGTTTTGCTTCATTTTTGTCAGACTAAACAAGCACAATGCCCTCAGCCTCTCCTTGGAGGCTGCATGTCTGTGCCCCTGACCATCTCAGCATCCCTCTCTGCTGGACTATCTCCTGTTTCCCTAAATCACTCTTGAGCAAGGCATGGGTAACAAAAAAATCAGACATCACACTCGAGATGAAGCTTCATCACTGCAGAGCAGATGATAATCACCGCCCTTCACATGCCAGCCACACCCTTCCAAACACGGCCCTGTCACACCGTTTCACTTATTCAGATGGTGTGATGTTGTTGGCTCATGCTCAGCACAACATCCCCCAGCACACTGGCTCCTCTTCAGCAGAATGGCTACTCACAAAGTCACCGCCCAACACATACAAATGCACAGGGTTATTCCACCTCAGGTACAGGTCCTTGTACCTTGCCCAGTTTCCCAAGTTTTCTTGATGGCTCAACCCCTCCAGTTTCTCAAAGTTCCTCTGCACTGAAGTTCTGCCATTCAGCATTTGAACCACCTTTCCTAATCTAGAGTTATCCCCAGATTTGCTGAGGACATGCTTTAGAACCCTGAATGGCCTCCAAAGAATATTCTGAACAGTCTGGGCTTCAGTATTAATCATGCTTGTTAGCAGGTATCAATTGCTTGCCAGTTCTGGCTCATTTTCTTTCCAGTTAACAGTCCTTTTGTCCAGCCCATATGTTCTTCATGTCAGAGATCAAGATCAGAGTTTTAAGCATCTTCTTTTTAGAGGCAACTTCAGGATAAAAGTACCTGGATAGCTGTCCTTTAGAGCACAGTCATCACTAAGAGGATCTAGAGAGGTCTTTTGCTCCCATCCATAACTGTACTGAAGTACTTCACATAATGGCTTGTTCCTAGGCATGACCACCCACATTCATCAACAGATTTGTCACATTTTCTACCCTCTTTCCACTTCTTGGCTTTCAGACATTAATTTGAACTGCGCTGTGATGATATACCACAATCCATGAACTGAAGTATCGCATCAGTCCAAAGGACAGACACACACACTCCAAGGGAAAGCTCCCACAAACTCAAATGATGTTTGCATGCTGCCTTATGCCTCTTTAAACATCAGAGACCTGCTGAGCACCTCACAGCTCTTGTGCTCTCCTTCCCTGGCATCAAACACCAGTTATTGTGTTCTCAACTTGATACTACTTTGGAGCTCACCACTTCAAGCCCCAGAACATCTTTAGCAGAGCTTCTCTGAAAACTAATCCACATCAGTCCTGACTGGTCGCTCACCCAGTGGAAAAGGCCTCAGTAATTGGGGACGGGTGGTCTGTACGTGTGACTCAACATAAGCTATAGCTGTAAGTTTCAGAAGTCCTACAAGAAATGGTAACATCTGTGTACTTCACTATTGTGCCGACTTCAGCTAGACAATCACACCATAAAAACAAAAGGCATTTGGTTTTCTCCTTGCATGCACTATTTAATTATGCATGCAATGAATTTGATGTGGATGGTGACAGGCAAGATTCCTCTAAACTAATTCCGAGATTTAAAAATTTGTTTATTTATGTATTAGTTCTAAAAGCTTCTAACTTGTAATGGTGACAAAAGATGCCAATTTTTTTTCTGAAAGTTATGCTTTCAGAACATATTGTTTTGTAATAGTCCCTATTTTGCATTACAGGAAAGCTTTAGATACATAAAAAAATTAACACAATGTTTAAGGGGTGCACTATTTCCCGGTGCAAATCATCATTTCTTAAAAAGGAGTCTATTGCTTCCTTCACGCTTCAAGAGACATGGATTTAAATTCTGAGCTATTTTAAAACTGTTTATACCCAGTAAAAAAAAAATTGCTACACCCAGTACTGCAGCTGCTCTGACCAGTTACATTTTTCGGTTTTGACACAGTAAACAAGGATGTCCCTGTCAACCTATCTCTCCTCAGATGAAGCTGGCTCTGTCCCATCTTCATTCTCTTGAAGTTTGTAGAAGTGAAGCAGCAAAAAATTTATCTTAAAGTACATGTTTAAGTCAGCTCTTGTCTCCAAGAGGAGGAGGGAAGGAGGGAGGACAACCAAGAAACAGCAAGTCAAAAGAGCAAAACCACAGAACAAATTTCTAGAGAAGCAGTCTTCCCTTGTCAAATATTCAAGCTATGAAAAGCTGAACTTTTAACTCCTCTACTAAAAGATACTGATTTTCAGAAGGAAGAGAAGGGTCACAAGAGGATTTTTGAATTCTGTTTTTTAAATAATTAACTCATTGACTCATAGACCTATGCAAGAATGACACAAATGAACAACATGTTTAAATAGGGAACTAGAATTTCATTTAATACTCATAGGAAATAAGCATAATGAAACAAACTGCATTTGGAGCACAAATATACAGCACCTTTCTTAATTCATCATCAGCATGCATGAAAAGATCCTGGGTTTATTTAGTTACAGCACACCTTAGGAAACAGGTCTTAAGGTCTTCATTCCCTCCCCACTTCAATATCCAAGGTCCTTCCTGGTGTATCCAGTTACAGGCTGACCCACAGCTTGTCCTCTCCCCTTCCACTGTCCAGTCCATGCATTCAGTCATCTTCCCCAAAATTGCTACAAAAGAAAATACTATGTATTCTAGACATCTTACACTTCTTATGCTATGAAGAAAGGAAGCCACCTGGCTATTGTTCAAGCTTTTTCAAAGAAAACTTCTTTTTGGTTGCTGCAACTGAAGGCAATTTATACCACAGCAGAATTGCTGCTCTTTACTCCCTATCATTTGAGGATGGGCTGGTCATCAGTGATGGCCAGAAACCACAGAGGGCTCAAGACCTTACTCTGTTACCTCTTTTCACTAGTGTCCCATAGGGACAGTTGAGATGCCACACTGTAACACTGCAGCACTCTGACTGGCTCTGCTTTCACATCTTAGATCAAAACTAGCTCAACTCCCATCTGAAATTTCCCTTCTAAGTATGGCCATTGTCAAGGTAACTAAAAACACAGTAAAGCACTGAACAGGAACTAACAGAAATATGCCATGTAACCCTGACTGCAACAGAAAGCTTATAGCAGGGAGTCTAGAGGTATATATGCCTTAATGTCTGTAGTGAAGCCTTGATGCTCACATTGGTCCAAAGTATAGACTGGCCATCTTTTTTCCCTCCAAATCTTGCCTAACAGGATGAGTAGGTTCTCTTACACCAGACGGCTTTGCAAACTTCTCCAGAACATTGATCAAGTCTTTGCTCTGTCGTATCCGAGAAGCTTGGAAAGGTCAAGTCAGCTTGGCAAAGCTGTCCTGGTTTTGTTAAAAACAAGTTTCTCTTTTAGTGAATTTGCCTGTCAGCTAAAGCCTTCATATTAGCTGCATTTTCCTGAAAAGCCAGATACATGTTTTGGTAGACATAGCAATGTTATGCAAGGTTATTGATAAGAACACATGCACATCACGCCAGAGGGGCAATGAGAAACAGGTGACCAAAAACCTGACCAACTGAAGTATCCCATTCACATCATACTTCATATAAAAGTGGGAGATCACAAGGATCTCGTCCCTCTTCCTCATGGCCGACATTAGGAGAGGACCTTGCTAGTCGTCCCTGTGAACTGAGGCCTAGTGACAGACTGAATCCAGTTCCGGTTGGCTGCAGAGTCCAGTCCAGGACTTCGGGTGCCAGCTCTGCAGTTGTTGGGATTTTCACTGTTTTTGTATATTTTGTTTTGTATATTTTTTCATTGTTTTTGTATATTTTGTATTATTTTCTCTATTCTTATTAGTAGCATTAGTAAAACATTTTAAATTTTTCCACCTCTCTTCTCTCTGTCCTTCTTTCCCTCCCAATCGCCTGTGCTTAGTGGGGAGAGAGGGAGAGGCTGACATGGGAAGGGGGGAGAAGGGGTTAACAATACATCTGCCACAGTTTTATTGTCACCCCGTAATCAAAACCTCAACAAAAGCTCAATGTGAATACCAAGGGTCTAAGCCAAAGAGCTGAGCTGTATGTCCACAGCTCTGTATATTTGGTGTAGTAAATAATTACGTGGCAGGTCACTCCAGACCCACACATTACAGCTGAAAGACAACTATGACTGCAGAAAATATAGATATAGCAGCCAGAGCAGAAGTCTGCTCAGATATGTGAAAGCCATTCCTGGAGCTGTTCACAGCCTCCGTGTGCTCAGAGCAGTGGCTCCCACACCACAGCATGAAGCCTCTCTGAAGCTCTCAACAAGAAACCAAAGTTGAATTAATTTTTTCCTGTAAAAGCAAACTTTCCATCTGTAAAATTAAGCTCCAGTAACAATAGAACACACCACTCCATCATGAGTGAAGAAGGTGCATAGCTAGGGAAAAAATATAGAGTGGCTACTAATCAAGATTAGCTATCTAGCCATTTAGCCTAGAGTCATTTTGGAAAACGTGTAGAGAACTGAAACACAGCACGGGAACAGAAACCGCCTGCAGGATTTTCTTCCATGGAAAGAAGAAAGGTTTTTTTAACCAGAAAAAAACCCTATCAAATTGTACCTTAACTCACAGATATCTGCTCTGTGTTGCAAAACCCAGAATTGAGTAATTGACCGGCAATGTCTCAGATCTGTGTTTCTAGGCAATACTACTTTCATGAAGAAGAAATCCATTTTGAGAATGTGTTCATCCCCATGCTTTAATGGCATGAAAATATTCACAACTGATACAAGCACTGGGAAGGACACTCTGGAGACCTCAGAGAATTTAGAAACAGTCTGTCAAAGCAACTGCACAGCAGATTTAAGATATACAGTTGAAGCATTTGAGCAGAAACATTTCAAAGCAAATAGCTGAGCTGGTATGCATGCATTATCTGTATCCAGTTTAATTCTACAAAATTAGTCTGCAGAGGTTCATTTATAAGCAAGGATTAGTTTCAGAAAGACCAACCAGGACAGAAACTACAAGCAAGTGACCTTGCTAAACACTCCTCAAAAGCGCTACAAAGCACTGATTGTTCAGAGTCTTTAGCAAACAGTTCATGTATCAGGTGACTCAATAGCTTTCATCATAGCGCCTTCAATTCAAGCAGCAAACAGTACAGAGGGTTAACACCTTTTGTGCTAGTATCAAACATTTTGGATTTTTCCATGGTTAGTCATACCAGTGGGCCAACGAGAATTTAACAATAATCATTTCACACACACTGCAGCTCTGAAACACGTAAGAAAAGATGTGCTCAGTCTGAAAGGACACCCAATGCTTGGGAAAGCCCTGTAGGTTCAGTCCTTTATCCAGTCATTTCTTCAGAGGTAGTCATAACCCTAGCTTCAAGAAGTCTTTGAATACTTGACAGAATAAGAAATTTATCTACAGCAACTGTACTTAACCCGCTTTCCTATTTCAGTGGCAGGTACTTTTTAGATACCTGATACAGCTCTGAACACTGTAGATCTTGGCACATAACTAACTTGACAAGCCTTTTTCACAGAATGTCCTGAGTTGGAAGGGACCCACAAAGATCATCGAGTCCAACTCCTGTCTCTGCATATAACAACCCCACAGTTCACACCATGTGTCTGAGGGTGTTGTCCAGTCTCAAACACTGTCAGGCTTGGGGCTGTGACACCTCCTCTGGGTGAAGAACCTTTTCCTAATGTCCAGCCTAAATTTCCCCTGGCACATCTTTTTGAAAGGCTTACTATTATGAGGGCCCTTCCACATGCACCAGAATCTTCACCCTCCTGACATGCTTTTAGTGAACCACTGTGTTACCATTTAACAGAAAGATTTTTTTAAAACCACAGTTATTCTAAAAGAACAGCAAACTGAGGCTAGCAGGGCCTACAGGGAAAGAGAGAGAAGAGGCCATACAATAGAAGCATTTTCTTTCAAGTTTTTGGTCTAACATGTACCACTAACAGAGTATCAGTTGATCAACAAAGGTTTTAAATTCACCAGCTGCACTGAAGAACATTTTAGCTTGAATCCTCTGAGATTTGTTTATAAAATGTCTCAGACAGGCCTAGGACATAAAGCCCATCAAAGATCCAAGTGAATTTCAGTAAGAGCATACGACAGACTGGACACTGGGCCCTCAACAACTCAACACGACTTCAGAACAGCAACATTAAGGGTTAAATAGTGAGTGGATCTTGTCTATCCTTTCCTTGACACTAGTATGGCACACACCTGATTATGTAATAAGCCACTTCCAGACATTTTTTGATTGAGTTACCACACAATCAGGCCAGTGACAGATCAGGTACAGGCATCAACTCTCCTCCCTTAGCAGCAGCCAGGCAGGGTAAAGCCTCAGCCAGGGGCAAACAGGCTGCCACTGACAGGGACAGGCCTGTTCTTTCCCATCATCTATTTCCACGCCCCCCTTGCATCAGCAATGCTACAGTCACACTACAAGTCAGGTCAGCTCATACATTCAAGTGCCTTGGCTTGAAAAGAGTTTGGCTTCAGCAGGTAGTAGCAGCATGGGAACCCCACACGGCTCATAAAATTACATCCTGCAAGGATATGGAAAAACAAAAAAAAGATTACTGCACATGCTGCAGTGTTAAATAAAACACCAACACTTATATGGTACTTCTGTCTGGATTTCCCTCAGAAACAAAATCGTCTCTACCACTCCCTCAACTGCAGCTTCAGACCTTAGAATCTTAGTAATTAACTCCTGCTTTAAAGCAAATATACATTCCAAGCACTTCTAGATAAAGGAACTGTTTTGTTTCAGTCATGACCTCCATCACAAAGTGGCTTTCATAAATATTAAAAGAAAAAAGCCTCACCATTTTCTATCATGTTACTCAGAGAATTCAAAGAAGTCAACGTAAACTATCCAGCTCAGTACTACAAGAGACAAGATAATGCCCCCTCCCAATGTTGTCAGTTCTCTATTAAAAAAATAAAATAAAAAAAATAATAAAAGAAAAAATATACCTGTGAGATATGGTTGATGGAGGACTCCATCCTCCGTAGCTGGGAAGCTTGGATGTCCAGCAGTTGTAATACATTGTTGGCCAGTGCATTGATCTGATAAGCAACACTGGCTAAAGATTGAGTTGTGTAGGCTTTGGTCTCTTCTAATGCTTTCCTTTTATCTGGAGCCTGTAAAGCAAAAGAACAAGATGTTTGCTTAAGGCCAGGAAAAGGGTGGGGGGGGTCAGGGAAAAGGACAGGAACAAAAAATAGAACCTATATTTAGAAGAATCTGTAATCAAGAAAATCTGACTGTGCAAAGTACTTGATCTGCATATACATTTAAAAAATTTTCAATAATAAGGAGCAGATAAAGAATTTGAAAAATATTTAACTGTAATAAAATTACACGCCAAGAAACAATTCATTCAGGAGAAAAACCAACACTATCATGATTTGTTGGAGCTGAGTTTCTGAAGCCTGCTCAACAGCTCCCCAGGAACACCGAAATGCAGCTTTTGCCATCTCTTATGAGGTCAAGCAGCCCAGGCCAGTTAAAGACAAAAATATTTTCCCACAGTTGAGTGTCTCCTACTGCATGTGTCACCTATAAAGCCAACCCTCCAGCTATGCTGGCTGCTACTCCCACAGCCCAGTAGAGGGGTGAGCAGAGCATCAAGACAGCATGCACAGAGGGTTCCTGCGTGCAGGAGTATTTGTGAAAGTATCCCTCCTCACACAAAAGCTAAATAAACTTTCCTTGACAGCTGAGAAGTTCTTCATTAACTGAGAAGATACACATATTCTGAGGTGTCAGAAAGGAGCACAGCTTCCCCCCGAAGGGCAAAAATACAAGGAAAGGGTCATGTTCCCACTGAAATAATACCTTGCTTAAGATAGTCAGAGGGCAGGTTACTGTCCAAGATCAGCAACTACTTAGAACCATATGGCCCAAGTAAATCCCTTCTGACTGGAAGGATGGGAGCTACCAACACGACCTCCACCTCCAAAATACACATGCACCCCATTTTGAAGTGCTCCTGTATCACAGCTGGGGAGCTGGCTGTGGAGGAGGCCGTGTACCTCATCTGTTACCCAACCTGCAAACTGCAGCTATCCAGATTCTCTTTTCTTCCCTCTGTAGGAACAGTACACTGCAGAAGGATTTGCAGTACATGATGACTCAATGTTAGCATAGTTTCTTCCGCATTTTATTTGTTTGTAGAATAGTCAGTCCGTCTCGGCAAACAAAAGGAGAGGTTCCTATTAATTGTCCCTTCCAACTAGACTTCTGTCTGGGTTTTTTTTAAATCTATTTCTTTGAATAACACACATATTGTATGCAACAGTTACAATACTGAGGACAAAGTCAGGAAACAAAGAAATT
This sequence comes from Columba livia, assembly GCF_036013475.1. Lineage (NCBI taxonomy): Eukaryota > Metazoa > Chordata > Aves > Columbiformes > Columbidae > Columba > Columba livia. The sequence continues at coordinate 18,266,594 of NC_088603.1, read as the reverse complement.
CTGCTTGCATTCAACTGAGACCTATGTTTTCTACTTTCCACATACTCATTCTTAACTCTTGCCTCCTTTTTCTTCACCTCAATATTTCAGTTTAACATCCACATGTGTTGAATCTGCCCCAAGCTAAAGTATGAAAAGATGCAACAGCTATAAGGAATCCTTCTCATCTCTCTTGCTTTACAGAGAAAACCAGAAGGCAAGCTGTTCATATAATTATAAAGTTGCAGCATGACCTCAATACTGCAACACAAGCTATGCTACTTTTTATTTATTTATTTATTTTAACAGGGGTGAATTCCCACCCCATCCAGCAAATTTGTTCATATTCATGATTAATGTTCCTAGCAATGTTTTGACGTGTATTAGAACACTTGGTTAATGCCATCCTTCAAACAGATTAACATACAGCCTTCTACAACATGAAGCTGCAAGAACAGTTTAATACAATGTTCCCAACAGGTAAAGCAGCTATTGCATGTACTAAGGCCACACTACACAAAACTCCATTATTTTTTAGTATTTCCAAATGCAAGCAAAGCTTCCTTTCACCTAAAAAGAATACTGACATTTCTAGCTTTCAGGAAAAAAAGTAAGAGTCATTTTGATTCTTCAGAAAATAAACTTTGGTGGTAAAAGATCTCTAAAACTACTAAAGGTTCAAGAAGCAAATTTCCCAAAGTGTCCTGGCTTTCCAAAGAGGCATTTTAGACTTCAAGACGTCACTAGCAGCAACTTTAAAAACACTGAGCTGGAGCATAAAGGAAACAACTGATGACTTATACCTCCAACTTCTATCACTCTGCACAACAGTGAAAATGCAGGTAGCAGCTTCTGTGGCATCTGAAGTAAGAGGTTTACTGAACTAGACACAGCCAATAAAGGCAGCAGGCAACACAATTCATTCATTTCACTCAAATTTGCTGATGATACCAAACTGGGAGGGAAGGCCAACACACCAAAACGCTGTGCTGCCATTCAGAAAGACCTAGACAAGGTGGAGGACTGGGCAGAGAAGAACATAATGGAAGTTCAACAAGGGCAAGTGTAGGATCCTGCACCTGGGGAGGAATAAGCCCAGGCACCAGTACAGGTTAGGGGTTGACCTGCTGGAAAGCAGCACTGCAGAGAAGGACTTGGGAGTTCTGGTTGGCAACAGACTGACCATGAGCCAACAATATGCCCTTGTGGCCAAGAAGACCAATTGTATCCTGGGCTGCATTAGGAAAAGAGTGACCAACAGGTCAAGGGAGGTTTTTCCTCCCCCTCTCTACTCTGCCCTGGTGAGGCCACATCTGGAGTACTGTATCCAATTCTGGGCTCCCCAGTTTAAGAAGAATAAGGAATTACTGGAAGGAGTCCAGCAGCAGGCTATGAAGATGAGGAAGGATCTGGAACATTTTTTCTTATGAGGAGAGACAGAGAGAACTGGGTCTGTTCAGCCTGGAGAGGAGAAGGCTGAGAGGGGATCTTATCAATATTTATAAATATCTCAAGGGTGGGTGTCAAGAGGATGGGACAAGACTCCTTTCAGTGGTGCCCAACGATAGGATGAGGGGCAACGTGCACAGACTAAGGCATAGGAGGTTCCCATCTGAATATGAGGAAAAACTTCTTTACTTTGGGGGTGCCAGAGCACTGGAACAGGCTGCCCAGAGAGGCTGTGGAGTCTCATCTCTGGAGATATTCAAAACCCACCTGGACACATTGCTGTGTGATCTGCTCTGGTGAACCTGCTTTAGCAGGTGGGTTGGACTAGACGAACTTCAGAGGTTCCTTCCAACCCTGACCACTCTGTGATTCTAACTTCATATAAACTCAAGTAGTTTTCTTATTCCTAAGTTTCTACTAAATAATGTTAGGCTGAACACTAACAAGTTACAAAGACACATCACTCAATTACTGAGAGTAGTCAATTGAGAAAACTTCAGTGTACAAAGTTTCTTTTCTTCTCTAATGATCTGTTGATCAAATGCCTTGCCCTCACTTGCCTAAGCACCTAACATTTTAGTTATTTGCTAAAATGACTGGTTTAGTAGCAGGACTAGATGAACATGGTTTGTTATGTGGAACATATTTAATGTCCTAGCAGGATTAGTTTAGAAACATATTCAAGTTTTGCAGATAAACTGCAAACTGAAGTTGCCCAAGTTAACGGTTTAGACTAGAACTAATCTGATAAGTCTTTTGCATCTTTTAATTAGGACTGCTGGCATTGGAAAGATAGAAGTTAAAGGCTTCACAGCCAGCAGAACAGGGAGGGGAGCAGGAGAAGCCAAGAGCTATGTTGCAGGAACAGGAGGGAGACAGGACTTTGGTATTCTTCAACTGTTACTTTCGTCTTCCTCTTTAAGTAAAATCAAAAAGTGCTATAGAAGATATTGCACATTTACATGCTTTTGGATACTTCAGCATGATACATAAGTATCAGCTACCTATCCAGATTTAAAGACAACACAATACAAAGGCTGTCAACTGACTTTTTTCTTAATAGTTTAGAATTTCGGATCTCACATTAAAAGCTTCAAAGATACCATTGTTCCTCCAGTAGACCTTGATATGAATGGAAGTTTTTAGTAGCAAAGTGAATATTCTTTAAATCCAGCACATAACAGCTTTTAAAGTTTCCCTCTCAAGTAAACTCCCACCTGTATTGACTCTCAGTCGTGTTACTATGGGAAAATTGCAGTTCAAAATTGCTCTCACATAACTAGGTTTAATACTAAAAAAAACCCCAACCCTCTCCTATTATCCAACTGGGTACCTAAAGAGTCAGTTAACCAGCATGGCATTCCACACTGCATGTCATGTATTTTTGTCAAATCCAAACTTGTATCATAATGCTTTCTTAAGAAGTTTGCATAATTACTGTAGTCGAATCAAAACTGATTCTGCACCCAGCAACTGCCACAGTAAAAAGAGAGTAGGGGCTTGTTTACTGATTCTTCATTTCAGTGATACATCAAGCTTCCTCCAAAAATTGCATCAGCTCACACTGCAAAGTGTCTTTGGAAGCCAAACCTTCTATTACAAGGTCCATACCTTCGTTCCATGTTCTCTGGCTTTTGTTTTCCCTCTTTCCACTTCAGTCCCATTCATTATGCCCAAAACTCCCTGTAAGATAACATGCTCACCAGAAGAACTGGCTCATTTCACAAAGGTCAGAAAGCAGCTCATCAGATCACACCAAGACTAGTTGCCCTAGCAAAAACAAATTAATTTGCCTCCTCAGTATGAGGCATGTGTTGCTCCACATTTTTCATCTTCTGCTGTTGGAATATGTGCAAACTCAAGCAGAGAAAAATCCATCCAGAATAAACTACTAACAGAGCACTGCCCCAAAGCAGCCCAATAACCACTAAGCCAAACAGAGCTGTTAGTTATTCAGTGCCCAATGCCTGTTCAGAGGCTTGGCATTCTGTTAAAGGGCTTGATCACTCTCAGCAACCAAGCTACATGAACAACTTCACACTCAGTTTTATATGTCTTTGCTGTTATTGCTCATGCACATTTAATGAATTCAACAGTGCAATACATTTGTGTTTGCCTCACAAGGAAACACACTATAATTGTTTGGGTTTACATCTTGGTTGTCTTTTTTAAAAATACTTCCACCTCTCATTAATTGAATAGACAGAAAATTAGCATTACTACAATCAGTTGCCATATGGATTTAGCAAACTCTATAATGTATCAGCATCCACAGAATACAATTCTGCCATTCAAAGTTATCAACATGACTTCTTGTATTATCTTTGGTTCATGTTGTCATTTATCTATCTTTGACATTTACAGAATGCATACTTCCTGCTAAGACAGATACTGCAGTTGAGGTTTCAAAGTTCTGCTTCCTTCACTAAGGCCGTGCCATTTTAGCTCAGAGATCTGGTCCCAACAAACTCAGGAATAAAGTTTTACTCAGAACAAAAACATCCAGCCCAAACTTTTAACTTAAGGTAGCTACAATCTACAGCATTTCATTTTTCAAGTCAATTGGAAATACCTTTATAGAATGATGAAGATGTATGTCCAGGCAGTGGCTTGGAGACTCCTAGATATCAATACTTTACTGCACTCAGAACTTGCTGGGGACACTCCAAGGTGGAAGGAACATATTTCTGAAAAGTGGCTTCCCCACTCAGAAAACAGGAGCACTCAAACCTTGCTAAAGCAAGAGCTTGTAACATTATGTGAAGCTTCCAGATGCATCTATGAGTTTGAAGTTGCTGCTTCACTGATCTGATAAGGCTTTTAGTAACTCAAAGCTGGTCTTGAGGGTTTGTTTGTTTGTTACTTCTGACTGCTAATGGCAAAGGGTCTGGGCATTTCTAAACTATTCACAATGTATGTTCAGCTTAGACCAAGTATTCCACATCCAAGAGGTAGTGACATGTTTCAAAGGTTTCAATATGCCATACACACTAGATAATATTTACCTACTGAGCAAAAGTCTAATTTACATTGAATATCAAGAACTGTAAATCCAGAGATCACTGTAAGTAACTGAGGAGCTACATAACAAAATAAGTAGGTAGCTCATGGATACAGAATCCCCCTTATCCATAGTTCACAAAGCTTGTTAGATTGCTTTGTAAACACACTGCACCATGGTAGACTTTTTGTCTGTTACTGTTATTACATCATAATATCAGTTATAAATGGGAGAAGAAAGTCAAACTGGCAAGTCACAGCAGCAAGTGCCACAAGGTTACACATTCTGAAGAACTTTCAGTAGCCAACTACCTATCTGAAAGGCACCCAAGGAGATCCAAACAGGCCCTGGTTATTACTAGCAGGTGCTCAGCAGGGAGCATTCAGGGTCTCTCTCATCACAGACACAGCCTCACAGGATATATATACCATTCCAGAGTGCCAGGGAAAACTAAGGCTTCAAAAATTACAAATAGGTTTTGCTTATACTGTGTATGCCATCAGATGAGGACAGAGTATGAATCAGATGTGTCACCTGCCTCCTGGAACATGCTTACTGTGCTCATGCCATACAGCAATCTCATTGAAGAAATCCTCTCTGAAATACATTAGGCTAGCACTTCAAGGGGATGACACAGGGAATACTTCTCAATTTCTACAGGGCTATCCTAGGCCTGGTGTTTACCTGCCTACAAGTTACAGGCTGTTCCTCACTGATCAGCACCTCAACTCCCTGACTGGAAAGTGAAGTCAGCCTTCGGGAGAGTTAGTTCAGAACTTCAAGCTCAACCTTTGCCCAACATACTAACACAAGAAACATTCTCCCATAGCATCACAGATAACACTTCAGAGAGTCACCAGTACACTTCATCTACTGTCTATCTTCCAAATAACAAGTCCCAGATCAGCCACCATCAATATTCCTGGAACCACCTGCTTTGGCCTTCATATCATTACTATTGGTGAAAACACCTGTGGGAAATCCAAAAAGAAAGCATCTACATGGGAACAAGGAGCAGGAAGGGACTTACTTAGTACAAGCGCGGTCTGATAAAGCAACAGGGCAAACCCAGTCTCCATATGAAGGAGAACTAAGGCAAAAAACCCCAAACGTCCCAGGGCACAGGCAAGCCTCAACTAAAATTCTGCATCACAAAGGTCAGTACTACAATATACACAGCAAAAAAATGTTCAAGTGCTTTACTGAAGTGATTTGCCAGTAATTTTGTTCTACTTTTCTACCATTCCTGAATTGGGAGGTGAGGCATTGAAAGCTCAAGATCTTAACTAAACAATAGCTTGCAAGTTATTAATAGCAATATATTGCAGTCACTGAACATGTCCACCATCTGTCGAAGGCCTTCTCTCCAGAGGACTGGCAGACAATCCTTCACTGACAGTGAAAAAAAACAAACAGAAGAGACTATCCAACAAACCTCTCCCTACACAGTGAGAAGTGGTGTCAAATCGAAGTATCAAAGCTCTCAAACACTTAAATAACTGGCTGTTCCAGGAGTACAAAGTAATTTAAAAGACAGGGGAGACACAGAAGTATGCCTAACCATTCAGCACAGTTCTAAACCCCAAGATCCCCCTCACTACACTAAGTCAACAATTGAAACCCAGATAATGAAATTATTTCAAGTCCATTCAGTAAACAGTAATTCTTCCCACCTACTGGGGCAGAAATCCTCAATAAACACAGCCAAGCTATCATCTACAATTCAACTGAAGTGAACTTCCTTCCAGCATCCACAACAAGGCCAACTGGGATGAAATAACACCACGTCTGTTGAGTTTCTCCAAGATAAGATGCAGTAAGTCAGCTATACCAAACGCAGAGGAACTGGTAGAACTTGAAATCTCTTCTCCCCAGGTAAAGACATTGCACAATAAATCTGGCACTCATTCAAGATACGATATGTTGATCACCACCACAGCACAGCTCACAAGGAAGATTTCAGTCTGTTTCTTTTTAGAAACACTATCTTGACAAAAATTGTTGACTAGTCAGCTATTCCATCTCAAGGGTCAAGACATATACCAAATCACTGTAGTTTAACAAACACATAAGACAGCGTAACAAGCACTGCCTATAACTCCCAGGCTCTGTTTCAGACAGGGCCTTCCCCCAAATCCCAGACATGCTAGACAATCAACATCAATAATATTCCCCTGACCAGTCCTGAATAGCCTTGATAGCAAAATTAGCATTTCTATGGGCTGAGACCAATTTAGCCAATCTGGCTGTGTCCTTCTGGATTTTATTTCAGTTGAAATTTGCTTTTCATTCTGTTGATTAACTGTAAAAAGACAACTCTCCATTTTCCTAATCATTATCTCTTTGGGGGAAGGTAGATGAAGAAGAGTTTCCTTTGGAAAGAACTTTTCCCCTTAAAGAAGAGAGTTTAAGAGACATGCATTTATTACCTATATACACAAACACGTACCCCACAATGGTAAAATTGTATCAGTCTTGATAACAAAAAATGCGGGATTAATACGCACATTGATGTTTATAAAAAAAGAAGTGCTTAACTTTCTCAGATACACTGATACAGATTATCATCAGATCCCAGCCCATTCTGACCTCTGTGTACATGGCAGAGAACCATTTATTTGAGATTACACTTTCAATAACTACCTTACCCTCATGTTTTTTCTTGAACTAAGACACAGCATTCACAGCACTCTGACACAGACTTTAATAGATCTGTAAAGGAGGGCACAAGTAGCTTACAAAAATATTTTAAACAGTAAATAACTACCACCACCCCCCCACCCCCCCGCCAAAGAAAACAAAATGAACCTAGGAATTCTGTTTAAATCCAGGCTGTGAACCTTATAGCAAGAAACAAATCTATCCAATAGGAGTGCGATTTCCAAAGCAATGCCGACTCTGACAGATGGAGCCTAGAAAGATATGTGCCAGCTGCTCTGTTAGCAGCGTTTTCTGCCCAATGCAGCCAACAGCGCTCATGTTGGCTCTGAAATAAACCACTCCCCTTATTAAAAACTGAAATATATCTATAAATATATTGTTGAAAACACAATTTTCAGTTCTCCTACCAAATCCAATAGAGATGTCATAGTAAATATATATCTTGGCACAATACACTGTTAATGTGAGTTGTTCTATTCTGTGTATACAACCAAAATAGCACACAACACTGAACTAAAATGACAGAAGCAGAAATGCCCATGTGTCATTTTCACACAACCCTTGTACACTGAATTAGTAAGGCTTCAAGACTGCATATGCAGCAAGCTTAAGGAATTTGGTCTGAACCTTTTATTCTGTGTTTCACATGATTTAGACAACACAAGCTCCAGGACAGAAGCCACACCTTCCATTCCTGTAAAGTACTGCACACAGTATTAGCATGTACAGTCACTTCAAAATTATGCTTTTAACTACCTTGCAGTGCCTATGATTTGCCTTATGACAAACACCCAAATTTCTTCAAAGCTGACATAAAGCAGACTCTGCCATCAGAAACATCAGCCAGAGCTCCAAATACAGACTAATGTCAGCCAAAAAAAGAAACCCTTGGCACTTCCATAGTGGTCTTTCTTCTTCAACACTAAAAAAGCTACCCAAGGCTTTGGAGCATATTATTATTTTGGCACACTAGAGAGTAGATAATAGGGAATTAGAGAACTTATGTTTCATTTGTTCTCTTATATACTGTCTCTCAAATATTGATCTTCTGTTTTCTGTTTGCAGTGGGGCTTGAAATTAAAATGGCTTTCTGTTTACCTTCTGAAGTGCCAGCACCCACCCACAAATTTTAGCTCATCTAGCAAGGACATCATCTCTGATAAGTCAAACACTTAATTTTCACTTATTTTTGGTGGGAATACGAAGGAGACACGTTAGCATTTATTAGTTAGCTTAATATTCTCCTTGTAATATAGTAGCAGTAACACAGAAGCTAACTGGAGTGAAAATAACTGGAGTGAAAAATCAGAACTGGGTAGGTTTTCAAAGCCATGCAGGCCTTTGAATCTAGACAATTTGGACTAATGTGTTTTGGGGTAAAGCTCTTCAGCTCACACTGTGTGAAAAAGTCTCTTTTCATAATATCAATGACAGTGCTCCCTTCTATGGATTTTATTTACCTCTTCAGTTTACTCTCAAGGACCGGTGAGTGCTCACACAGTTAGAAGATTTTGACAAATCAAATTGAAGGAACAAGCCCATAATACTACAATAAATATATATCTGAAGCCAAGCAACATGCTAAAATTCAATGACCTTTTATAGGTGAGCTTTCAAGACTACCTTTCCAGTTCCTCACTCTCTGGTGCTCCCTAGGACCCTCTAGGCAGGCCTGGAATCATATCAGAGAGCATTGAGCAAGCACAGTTAAGACAATAATATTTAGCATAAAGGATCAAGTTATGGAGTCACCTCAGCATGTCCTGGTATCACAGATTATAGGTCAACAGTGTTCTGCATGGATACAACAGGGTAACATCAACTGCTGTTTGAAAGACAGCTACCTACTGAACATCAACATCTACAAAAGGGTTGGTCCAAAACCAAGCAGGGTCAAAGCTACAGTCTGCACTGCAAGAGGTTTCCCCCCACGGAGATGTCAGAAATGTCACAGGACAGCAAAGCAAGGAGGAAAGTGGGGAAAGAGAGCACGGAAAGGCATTAGCAGGCCTGTCCAGCGCCAGGAAGAATCGCAAGGCACTAAAGTGTAGAGCAAAGAGTTACACAGGCCTTCTGACATACAGCAGTTTCTGGGCTGCAAATGTTCCTAATTCAGGAAGAGTTCTCATGTTTAAGAAAGTCACTTTTGACACACAGCCACTGGCCGGATTTCAAATTCACACAGTTCCCAAACATCACAGTATTTTAAAAACAAAGAAGAAAACAATGGCTGTTACAGGGTCAAATTCTCTTTTCATCCTTTGCTGACTGTTCAGCGTCTTGAAGATCAATATACTCACTCCAGCAGGAAACAATCCAAGGGCTTGCACGTATTTCACAACACTGGCACAACATTATTACAGCAGAAACCAGTGAATCCCCCTAGTTCTGTAGTAGCTTGCTTCCTGGTACAAGGCATACTCTCACACAGCACACAGGCTATACAGTCATCTCATGGTAATAAAGTATAATAACAGACTGCAATTCAATAACTGATTGTTTTTACAAGAACTTGCATGTAAGTGGAGAAAAATCAACCTAGTTTCTAAATGATCATATAAACAGCTGCTAATATTTCTTGGACTTTTATGCACTCCTGGACCACACTGTACATTTTTAATCTGATAGTTGATGTAAGCACACTACATCCAGTTTCTTTTTGAAGAGTTACTTTTTATTATGTTAAAATCTGACCCTATGGTTAGCAAAAGCATTCCAAGCTCATTTCAATACTGGGTTGTTTCAATTAGAGCAAACAGGAATTTAGCTCCTCAAAAAAAACACACACTACAGAACAAAACAGATGGCTCAGGAGAATGGAGAAGGAGAGGGAGAAGGAATGGCGAGTCAATCATATACCATTATTTCTTTCCCCAAAAAAATGTGAACAGGACAGTAGGTAACAAAAAAAAATATGGTAATCTCCACATCTAGCACCAACAGAAGACAGAAAGCAAGTTCTTCAACAGGAAATAAAGAGTCAAATTCAGAACTGAGGGATTTCTTTTTTTTTTTTTTTTTTTTTTTTTTTTTTTTTTTTTTTTTAAACAAAGCCGTTGGAGGAGTCGCTGTGGTGTTAGTACAGCAGTACTTCAAGTGAGTAACTTTTCCTAGAAATACAGCTGCAATGCCTCTGACAGACACAATTACAGCAAGATTTTCTAATCCATATTGAAGTTCCACTAGTGTTTTGATGGTGCTCTTTCACATGGTTGTAAAGACTGCTTCCCCTTCCCACACAATGTAGAGGAGCGTGGCTTTAGGCAGGTGCAGGAGGTGCAGAGTCAAATGGATGACAGCAGCGCTTGCACTTCCATGCAACCAGATGCATGAAAATAGTCACATCCACATCACTCGTAGAATCATAGAATGTCCTGAGTTGGGAGGGACCCACAAGGATCATCAAGTCCAACTCCTGTCCCCACATATGACAACCCCACAGTTCACACCATGTGTCTGAGAGTGTTGTCCAGTCTCTTCTTGAACACTGTCAGGCTCGGGGCTGTGACACCTCCCTGGGGAGCCTGTTCCAGTGCTCCAGCACCCTCCGCGGGAAGAACCTTTTCCTAAGCCTTCCCTGGCACATCTTCCTGCCATTCCCTTGGGTTCTGTCACTGGTCACTAAAGAGAAGTGGTCTATGCCTTCCCCTCCCCCTCCCCTTGTGAGGAAGCTGCAGATCACCATGAGGTCTCCTCTTAGTCTCCTCCACACTGAACAAACCAAGTGACTTTAGCAGCTCCTCATATGGCTTCCCCTCCAAAATCTTCACCAACTTCATAGCCCTCTTCCAGATGCTCTCTAGTAGCATAATTTCTTTCTTTATACTGTGGCACCCAGAACTGCACACAGTGCTCCAGGTGACACTGCACCAGCGCAGAGCAAAGCAGGACACTCCCTGTCCCCCCGCTCCAGTAATAACACAACTCCTGAACTGTTCTACTTCAGCACTTGTAGTAGGACCATCAGGACACCTTGCTACTATCTCATCAGTAATCAATTTGACAGAGTGGCCTTATTACAACCAGAGAGGATGTGTATTTAGAGCAGCAGTCCTTTCACAACAGGAATACACAACGCCACCATTGCGTACCCACCCATACCCACACTGCGCCTATCTGCACATGTGTGCACCCCAGAGGAAGCTGAGCACCCGCCCTCATTAGTTAAAACTCAGGGGAGGCCAAGGGAGGGGACACACAACCATGGAGCAGCATGTGGGACAGTGTATCTGGCATATCCAACTGCTTCAAAGCTTGGGATAGCCTCTCTGTGCTGCAAGAGAGGCAGGAGAAGTAGTCCAAGCAAATAATATGCCAATTAAGTCTGCTGGCAAGGCTTCACTACCAGAGGTAAGATTCCTACTATGATGTGAGCAGATGCAAGCAAGTCCAGGACTGGATAAGCATTTGATAAGCTCTGCCTGAAACAGCAAGAATTGGCTGTGTCTGTAGCAAAAAGAAGTTATATCCTAAAAACATTGGCTGTGTCTGTAGCAAAAAGAAGTTATACCCTAAAAACATGCTTTGAATTTTACTAAAGAATATACAATATATATATGTAAATACAATCCTGCATGAATAGGGGAATGGAAAAGGAAAGACTTTTTATACAAAAACTGCCTAAACACTGATGATATGTCCAAAGCAAAACTGAAGACCGGTCTTTTTACCACTTCCCCTCTAACAAGCTCTTACAGTAAAAATTGCTTTTCAGCTTCCCACCTTGTCATTTTTTAAAAGGAAATTGGGGGAAAAAAGCAGCCTTTTCTGTTCAATAACTACAGAAACTCATTTTCCTAGTCACAAAAAGAATTTTCTTACCATCATGAATGGCCACATTTTTGCACCCATTATACTTAGTGATGATGAATTTTTCTTAACTTTTGCGGTGGTTAGCTTGCATTTAGTCATTATCTAAGGAGGCAAGAAGCTTAATTGAGTATCTTTTGCTCATTATTTTTATCTTCTCTTTGCATAACTCCTTCACAACTGCTCCATTAAACACCTCTTCCCCTCCCAAGGCCAATTTGAAAAAGCCTCCTGGTTTATGAGACGGACAACCATGACTCACAGTATTCCCCACATTCATTCCCCCAGGCCTCGTGGGATGTCGTACAGCCAGTAAGTACCTGCTCCAGTTCATATTCCCCCACTCCCAGTGCTGCTGCAGTAACTCCTTACAGCAGTCTGGGAAAAAAGTAAAGCTACCACTCTAGCTGTCTGCTGTAGGTAGGAAGCAAAGAGGAACTGTATTTGCTTTTAATCTTGTCCATGTGACAGTTGGTAAGAGAGCAGCTGAGGAGAAGCACACAGCCCAAGAGGGTTACATGCTCTCCCCCATTCCCCCTATGCTTTTTGCAGAAAACTCAGAGTTGCTCGACTTTCTACTTGCTTTCCAGTCATCCTTCAAACCACTCCCATCTTCTGTCAGCCAGCCAGCAAGCTATTCAACATAGATTATTCTTTATCAACTCTTAAGCCCCCTTTCCACACCTGAGGAACACACTCAAATTCCCCCACTCACCCCACATTCAGGAACAAAAGAAGCAACTTTTCTCCCCTCAGCAGAGGAGCAGCAGCCCACAGGTGCTGTATCCCTGCATACTTGTGTCCTATCCCCAGTAAACAAGCCTCTCTTAATTACAACAAATACCTTCACTCATGGAACCATCAATGTTCACTGCAGAGTACTGACAGGGGCTGATTTTACAGTTCTTGTTCATGGACAACAGGTTTCCAAAAAGGTAACATGCTAGAAAGCTCTCCATTGACTGTTAACTTTCTCCACTAAGACTGCTAAAAAAGAATAAAATACACATATAGAAATCACATAGCCCCTATTCAAGTGATACAAGACTTCTTACAAAGTAAGCAGCATCGTATGAGCCCACGCTTCAATTACAGCTATGGCAACAACCATTTTCTCTAACATTCAGAACTAAAGACACCTTAGAAATTAGATACAAAGTCTGTTGCCATTTAAGACAACATGTACTTTCAATGCTCCCAGACAAGTCTCAGGACTACTGCGACAACCAGATCATTTCAGTGCTGGGAGAACATATGGTACGATGCAGCAGGAAACATACCCACAGAATTCAAACAGAGCCCTTGTAGAGCCAAGCACTTCCAAACCAGACACACATTTTATCTAACACAGCTAAAGCCAGGAGTTTGCATCACAGAAAAAATAGCTCCTCCCAGAGATTTAGAAATCCTGTAAGTCAATCATCAAACCAAAAGCTGAACAATCCCCAGCCAGGTCTCCAAGGATCTTGACAACATAAGTGCATTGATCCATCATATCTCTATTTGTTAGTCTGATGCTCTCTGGACCTTGATTGAAACATCATCCAAGCCACCTGCCATGAGGCCTGACAGTGGGAAATCTGTAGGCTACTGTCATATTTTATAAAAACCCTTCAGGATCAGGTCCAGCTCTGCTTTGTGGATGCATACCTACTAATGTTAACAGAACACCATTCCCCCTAGTCCATCCACCTTTCCCTCACTGTTAAGAGATCCAAAGTGCTCCAAGCAGAGTAGTTTTATTGAGCCCTTTCCACTCCTTGGTCTCAAGAGTAGCAAAAGGACCAGCTTCCTGGACAAGACAGACTCCTTACAAAGGAAAGCCTGGTCACATGTATCTGCAAGACCTCCTAAGAATTTTACTAGTAGACAGAATTATGTCAGTCTCATTGCATACTGTGTCTCCCCAGCTGCCTTCTGCTTCTTCTGTATCCTGCTCATCACAACTTCCCTAGGTGGTTACAGACCACTTCACAGCCAAGGCCTTAGACTCAATTCTGTGCCAATAAAGATAATTTAATAAAGAAGTGTATAAGTAGCTGCAAGTTTCAAATTATTCAAACCCATGCTAGTAGAAGCTGTTTCTCTGAAAGGCATCATAAAAAACAGCTGCATAATTTAAGCTGCAAGGCAGTAAAACATGCAGTTAAATAACAGAAAGAGATTAATTAAAAGAAATAGGCAAGGGAGAAGAGGTGTTCAGATGAGATCTGAAATGAAACTGGAAGACAATGAGGTAGAGAGCAAACATGTGAGTTTGCTTCACAGGTAGATGCTGTGATGAAAGGACTCTTGTGTCAATGGCAGCAAAAGAGAAAGTTCACAGTATGTGGCAGCAGAAGAGTAAGAAAACAACAGGTCTAGGAAACAGCCTGTAGCAAGCAGACAGGAGAATTCAATGAGAGAGAAATAAGGAATTCACATTAAGGTCACAGGCTAGGAGAAGCACCTGGAAAGCGAGAAATGTTGTCACTAGTAACATATAGTGACATAGTAGTGCCTACCATTATCAGGTGCATGAATGTGAAAAGAAAAGCCATGGCATGACATTCTGCAGCTTAGATGTTACTGCAGTAGTCTGATGCAACTGCCTGGACACCTTGTTCTTCTCATCTGTTTTACGCAAGCATTTTCTCATCTCACCCTTCAGAAAACACAGAGTTATCGCATGGGGACCACAGTTCAAGTATTAATTAGTAGCACAGCTGCTACAAAAAAGTCAAATAAGATGCTCAACTGACAGTGATTGCCACAGGACAGATATTGGTTGGTGGTTTTGCTTACCCCAAAATACAGCAAAGAGATCAGAAGATGAAAGTGAAGATACACATCTAGTGAAAATTAGCTAGAAAAAAAAAGCCAACAACAAAAACACAAACCACCACACATTTGCCTGATAAAGCATAGCTTACAAAAACATCCTGTGAAACACTGGTGTGAAAGGAGCCAGAAGAGGCTACACTTCAAATTTTTTTCCAAGGATATCAAAGAATTGTTATGCTTCAAGTAGTAAACAAGCAGATTTTTTTTCTTGGTATTATTTATAACCTTAAGACCACCCAGTAAGAATATTACGTTCAGCTCTAAGGATGTCAAACCGGCATTTCTTTTAGTAAGCCGCCTCTGCCTGTGTTCTGAGAGGCCTCCCTGCTTTCTTAACAAAAGTAGGAACAGTACCACTGTTTACTCCTATCTGTCTCTGAGGTTAAAATAAAATTAGGAAAGTGAAGCACAGTTTCTTCCTCAGGAGTTCTCTAACTGCTCATCACTATAGTATCAGAGCCTCCCTGCACACAGAGCAGCGTGCTTGCTCTTTAACATCTGCTGAAGAAAGAACACACAGAGTTGATTATTTTAGGCTCTTTGGAGAGGGAGCGAGGAAGGAAGAGGGATGGAAGATACTATCACAAATATATCTGCTATCTTAACATGAGACACACAAGAAATATAAGAAAGCTGTATCTCATTGCAGAAGAGACTACCTTTAATCTTATTTTCAAATATTCCACCATGGCAGAAGATACAGTACAGCACACATCATCTGCAGTTGTTATGAAGAGACCATATCATAGGAGAGGCCCAAACCAAGAATAGCTTTGAATTTCAGAGTCTTTTTCAGTTTGCCAAACCCAGCACTTACTAACAAAACCCAACTGACCTGGAATCTTAAAACAAGAATATTATTAAACTCACCTTGTAAGTAGTCAGCCTTTTTCAGAGTAAAACTAATTTGCCTTGTCAGCCTAGCCAGCAGGTTGGCTACCAATTTCAACTCACATTAATACAGACTGTTGAATTTTACAAGTTGTATCTGAAAATGCTGCACTCATGTTTCACTCCAAGCTGAAATTCTCTTGCAGGGTCCACCCCCCTACCTTTTCTTCTGAAACATCAGCATCATAGTAACAAAGCATACATGGCTCCCATTAACAGCATTAAGAGCTTGCATAAGTAATGAGTAACACTATTTCCATAGTTTCAAGCAAAAGTGACACCTACACTCATTAATTAACCCAAGGAAAAAAAAGCAGCCATTCCCTCTAATACCAAGAGGAGGAGTTTAGAGTTCTGCTTTCATTTGTTGTACGATAAATAGATTCCTCGAAGAAATCACCTGTTAGAAGTCGTGTATCTTTTATTTCACTACCTGGCCCTAAACCAATGAGACACCTGACTGAGCCCCTTCAGTGCAGTGCGAGGGACATGCTGATGGGCTGGAGCTGAAGGAGAAAAGGCACCTGCAGATAGCACAGAGCTCTGTTCAGGAGCACATCATGGTCTCTTCTCCACAGCACCACAGTCTTAGCCTATGCAAGTTTTGAGCTGCAAAGGATTATTTCTACAACCCGCAGGAGACATCAAGTCTCTGTCTGCAGCAGGTGCCTCACCAGCAAGGTCAGGAAAAGGGAGGAACCCCACAGAGGCACTATTACAAATTCAGCAGTTACTTCCCTTTATTTAGGGGTGGAGGGAAGGATCTGTGTAACCAAGCCCACCCGCTTCTGTCACTAGTGCTCAGATTTCAGGGGGGCCAAGTCTGACGGGTGGTCGCAGAAGGAACAGCATCAGAGGAACACCAGCCTGGGTAGCATAAATACTGAAAAGGGCAAGAATGCTCGGGTAACTATGAACAAGCCCAGACACTGAATAACTGACAGCCCACAAGTCATTTCCTACCAAGTAACAACAAATGAAAACCACACCACACTCTTTTTGACTCCAAGTTACTAATTAAGGACCAAAAGGAGGCACAGACAGAGCAAGATACCCTCTTATCCCTCAAGGATGTCTTGCTGCACTAGTACTGACACTTTGTCCGTACAGCTGCACTCTGTTGTTCTGCAGATAAATAAGATTTCAGTCACCAGAACCATCAAACACAGACTGCTTTCACTAATGGGAAAGAGAGCGGTATCTTCCAGTGCCTCTGCCAAGCAAGAGACCCACCAACACGCAGACAGACAGTACTGTGAGCATTATGCAACTCCAGAAGTTCACAAAGGCAAAAATTACAATCTCGAGGTTCTTATGAGAGGACATATGTAAAACTCTTAAAAGTAGTGCTGCTAATGAGCTCAATGATGGTTTCAGGTGCATCTTTTTCAAGGGATTCACTGTGCAGTCTCTGTGGACACTTTCTGCAAATACGCACTTGTTGTGTTGTAGTGTAACAGGCAATATGGAAAGGGGTGAGGGCAAGAACCCTTGTGCACAGCACTAGAAGTCCAAACAATCAGGTTCTGTTCCCAAATCTGACAGCAAGTCCCTATATGACCTTCCACAAGTCAGTTACAAATTCTATGCCTCCATTTATGCTTCCGTAAAACGAACACTGTTCAAAATGCTAAACAAATATATTGGGAAGCTGCATCAGGTTGTTTTTTTGTTTCAAGAGTTTGGGGTTTTAGTTTTTAAACTTAGATCGGTGGCACAGATACTAACAGGAACTTTGCCCTCAGAGGTACAGTGCTTCCTACTTGCACACAGCCTGCTCCTGTACTCTTACCTTATTACAATGTGATCCACTTTATGAGCCCTCCTCAAGGCCCATCTATTTTCTCTTTACCGTAAGAGCAACTTACTGCAACAAGCTTCCAGAAATCCAGAGGGAGGTAAGTATTAGACAGTTGCTCCCCTTACACATGTCTTGTTTCTTCCTTCCAACAGTTCCACAGGGCATAGCAAGAGCAGCACAGAGAGCAAGGCTCATGCTTAACACACACTGACAGACAACCTGCAAGCTGCTTCCTTCCAACATATGTGCAAATGGAAGGGAGCAGGCAGCACTTCCATTGTGGAAGAAGCAGTAGACACCTGTAAAAGCTCATCCTGATCCACTTTACTCCACCTGATGGAAGGCAGCACAGTGCTGACACAATCATCTGCTGAAATACTAATGAAAAATTGAGCAGGAAGAGCAGCTGACATCTTGCTGTCTTCATAAACCAAATGAAACAAAGTTAATGGAAACATTTCAAATTTGGATAAGCTGGTCTCATATCATCTACCTCCCTTGGACACAAAACAGACATACCACACTCCAGGATCCATTTCCTGTATGTGCAGAGTAATCACTTGCTGATTCAGTGAAGTTGTACTATTGTCCCATTGCTGCTTTCAGGCTAAATATACAGCTGTATTTTCCAAAACACAGACAACTTATGCAAGGCACAGAAGAGCTACAAGCCTAGCCCACCAACTTGTACCCAAATTATTATTATTAAAAAACAACAACAAAACCCGAACAAACAAACAGGCCCCTCCTCCTCCAAACAGCCAGTGCCTTTTATACTGATGGCAAATGTATTTTTAAAAAGTATAAGCTAACACATTTTCTTAAAGAATGATTTAAACCTACAAAGGATAGTGGGTGGCATATCCATATTTTATCTTGTTGCTCTCCAGCTCTTTAATTTTGAATTATATTTTGGTGTTACAGAAAGTGAACTAGCTTAATTTGCTTTTTCTGTAAAATGTTCTAAATTTAGCAATGAAAACAGGAAAAAAAAAAAAACACTGTATTTACTCTCAATACAAACTAATTAGCCTATGAATATAAAACATGCAAGTTCTCACAGCATGTAAAAGATTTGTATTAGCAACAATTTAAGAAGTTTATCCTTTTAAAATAGGTCATTTCCTGAATTAGACATTGAGTGAACTTCTTTGTACTGAACAAATCTAAGCCACTTTCCATACACCAGGCAAGGAGAAACAGTGTCAGATCAGTTACCAACATTTAAGGAAAAAGAAACACCACGAATAAAGCTATTTCCTTTCCAAAACATACTATCTACCACATACACAATGCAGAGCATCTGACCTATCAAACAGAAAGGATTCTGAAACGCATACTGGAACATAAGGATTTGTGAAACTTCTTGCACACAACACTTCTGCTCAGCCCCACACATTTATTTTTCTACCAACCAAAGTCTTTAGATTTTTTTTGGTAATAACAGTAAAAATGAAATCTGTCCTTGATTTTGTCTATTTTACCCAGAATAGCTTGTTAACTCACAGTTCAGTTTCCCCATATCAGTTGGAAGCTACAGAAGGAAACAACATCACAACAAAAAAACCACGCATTTGGGCAATACAGCACTTCCTTAAAAGGTCTTTCACTTATTTTATTTTCTAAAGCTGCTAAATCTACCCAGTACAGATCACTGATGTCAGAATTTACACTAGTACATGTTTCAAGCTATTCATTTAGAGGTTCTCACAGTCAGATTAAAATATCAGAGCTAAAAAAAACAACATTAAAAAGAAGTATCTTCCCAAACAGTCTAGAAGAAGAGAGGCTGATGAAAACTATGTATCTCCCTATGCACAAACAAGACCGTAAGAAACATGCAATCCAGACAGTAGGGGAGAGTTGTAAGCAGCATTTTACAGCACAGAGAGGCCTCTCTGTCCTACACCAGTCAACTGAAGTTGTCCAAAAAGGAGTCATCAGTGCCGTAACACTGGAGACGCTGGTTTTCTGTGCCGTTGTAAAGCTTCATAGGCCAGTTATTGTAAAAATAATTCAATTTAGCCAGGAAACTGACTGGAGAATTTCTCTGGAAGTTAATATTTTCAGCTGAAGAATCGTAATTGGAACTGTAAGTGCTTTAACTCTATATGTCATTTCTGTATTAGCACTCATGAAGTTCATACTGTTTAGGATACTAATGAAATTCCTCACTAATATCTTCAGCTTTATGCTACAGATTTTCAGATAACTTTTCATGGCTACACACACACTGAAAGGGACTAGTCCCTAAGTTTATTCCCAGGCAAAAAGACTTGGGGAAGGCATTAAGTACCAGAACGTACATTTATATGGCATGTATAAAAATGTCATTTATTTCCATTATAAGACAGTTTTACCACTCCTCCTCTCACTTAATTTCACTGTGCATTTTTATAATGGTATGCCAACGTACACGCAAACACATCCATCATAATAGAGCAGTCACACAAGTGCCAGAAAAAAAAATTAAAATATTAAGAAAAATGTAACTCCTCTATATTTAAGAAAACTCACTTTAACTGAAAGCATGATTTGTCTCCTAAAGATTTAAGGTTCAAAACCTGTTCTTAAAATTGGTCAGTTTAAGTCACTGTTCTAAAAGAAAACAGGCATCTAATTTTCTGCATGCTTATCACTGAAGCTTCTAACCAGACACAAATTTTAAACCTAGTCACAGATTAAATACAGTAATATACTTCTAATGTCATTTTCCTTCTAGTCAAAGCCAAAATCCCCACCAACAGCATCACAAGTTCCTTCACTTACTACTCCTACATTTGGTTTCCCTTACCCTTTTTCTGTCTCTTCCCCATCACCACCAGGACTGTCACCACTGTATTTTCCTTTCAGCACTGCAGATCTTTCTCAGAAACTTATTTGCTCTGCCTCTCCTGAAATCTCTTCCCTTCCTATCAGATAAAACTTCTAGATAATCAGAATACATACAGGCTGGAGGGCAAACTGTGTAACTGCCTTGCATTCCGATTTATTCACAATTTGTCTTAGCAAGAAACTGCTTCCCACTTTCCTAAGAACAGATATTTTCAACTTAAGAGCCACAAATTCTGTCAACTTTCCTAAATGCTTCATTAAAAGGATCCTTACTGCTAATAGAGCTACATTCACTATTAAGAGAACCAAGTTCTGCCCAGGTGAGTTACCCCCTCAAGCCCCTCTTTTTTGTGTGTGTGTGTATATATAATTTCTAAAGACATCAAAGATAAATTATCTTCAAAAAACTCTGCAGAACTGAAATTTTACCAGAATTATTTCCAGATTAAATTAAAGAGACAAAACAAGATTCGTACGTTTTCAGATCCAAAATACAGATATAGTTTGAATACAGCAATATTGGGGGTGGGAACTGACTTTCCCACTTAAGTAATCAGAGAATACAAAACATGAGATTGAGAACATCAAGAGTTCAGAACAAATATGTCAATGCTATTACGATTCCTATAAATAGTTAGCACCAGCACTCAGAATAGTCAGAAAAACTTGCTCTACCTCACTGCCACAACACCGAGTGGGTGACAGCACACAGTAAGCTTTTCCTACTAAGGAGCACATGGCCTTTCCCACAGAATGGGAGAAAACTCCCCAAATCCAAAGCTATCCAAACTCAAGGTGTCAGTCAGACTGAATCAGGTATGTGCTACACGATAAGTTACAATGCGTAACCACTTCATGACCCGGTTCTCTGTTCTGGCCTGACTTTTTTTTTTTTTCCATAAAATGCTCTATTACATTAAATACAAACACTTTGTATTATGTGCTGGTTAAGCCTCTTCCTCTCCTTCCCTCCCTTCCCATCCCACAATACATACACACCCCCAAATCTCATAACCCAGTGCCCTGGCTCATAGTATCTAATCCTGCCGCGGCCGTACCACTACAGGCACTGCGAGTATAATCTGTTCAGGAGTCCAACTGGAGAGCAGATGGCTTTGTATAAAGTGCTGATTAAAAAAACACCTCCATCACACATTAAAAAAAAAGCGATTGTATCACTGTATTTGCCATTTTTATTGAGTAAATGTATAACGCCTGTACAATACAAGCACGGTAGACGTTCTTCAAAGCTACTGCTCAAGTCCTCATTAGGAATTTTAGAACTCCAGCTTCCTTTCAAAAGGGGTAAACACAGCTGTACACAGATAAAACAGACCGTACCAATCCCATATCCAGCTGACCTCGATACTTTAAGTGAAAATGAGCTACCAAATTTAAAATAAATAAATAAATAAACATGCCCCCCACCCCAAATGACAGAATGGGAACTAGCTCAAGTGTTGGATTTTTTGTTTGTTCGCCTGAAGGAATAAAAGACAAGTTTTAGGACTCTGAAGAACATTATGTAACTGAAGATTCTCTGTAACTTTCTGACACAGGGAAAAAGTCAGAAGCAGGAGACAGGTCACAACTTGTGCTGCAATTACCATGCTCATGTATTTGTCATATTTCCCATGAGTAAAACCAAATGAACCTCGCCTCTTCGAAGCATTATATCAGCAGCTTTCTTTGGGTGGAGCAAACAACTCGGAAGAGTAAATAGACATTAACTCATACTACCTCACATATCACAGGAAAAAAAAGTTAAAAACATGGCTCGTAAGAGCAGTTTTAATCCAATTAGCTCACTTTTTAAAAAAAAAAAAAATTCACTTCACATTATTAAAGCTCTGGTTTCAAATTTGCTCCTCCATTACAAAAAACAGTAGGACAGCTTACGAATGACACATGTCAGAGAATTTAATGACTTATATTAAATACTCATCATACGTAGCCTTAGATTCAACAAGTTCTCTTTACAAGCTGTTCAGTAATTAGAGTTTATTTGCTTTACTTCTTCATTTTTTTTACTAAAAAAAAAAAAAAAAAGTTGAATTTGAGCATCTTTGGATGGTTCTGTGTCCACATTTGTATGACTACATATACAGACTTACAGAGTTATGTACTGCAAATCCTGAAAAAAATAATAATAGTAAATTGTGCTTAAAGCGGCTTCACAAAACTAGACCTAAAGCAAGGCCAAAAAGTACTGCCAATCTAAAGGGAAAAAAATCCACCCTGACTGGTGGAGACACGCTACAGCCAATGGAGCCTCTCCAGCATCGGTGTGAAGCCGGTGTGCCAGGCTGCTTGGCGTGAGAAGCCTGCGGGAGACACGGATTGCCATTTTGAAACGCCGCCTCCCGCTCGCACACCGGTGCCTGCACACGGGCAGTTCCCGCCCCCGCAAACCCCGAGCCGCAGCGCTGCCGAGACCGCGGCTCCCTCGGCCCGGCCGAGAGCTGCACGCCCGGGCGGACCCGGCGGTTCCCAGCGCGGATCCCCGCCGATGACTGAGCTCCGTGATGTCACCGGGGTGCGGGGCCCCTTCCGCTCCCCGCGCCGCTGCCAATGGCGGCCCCGCGCTGCCGCCGCGGCTCTGGCGGAGGGGCCGGCCGGCACCCGCGTTCCACGTGAGGCGCGGAGGGCGCGGAGCCGCCCGCCTCAGCAACCGCCACCCCGCCGGCTTCCCGCGGAGGGAGCCTCGCCGGGGAGCGAGGGGGAACCTGAGGTACCGGCTGCGAGCCGGCCGCACGGGGAGGCTCATCGGCCCTCACGCCCCACTCACCCCCAGCCCAGGGAGGTCTCCGGGATATGACTCATAATAAATAAATAAATACAAAAAGGGAAGGCGGGGGGGGGGTTTGAAGGGAAGAAAAAAAAATGAAAAAAAAAAAAAAAAAAAAGACACACCCTCCGAGCCGGACTGACATAATAACCCCCTCCCTTCCCCTCCGGAGCGGGGAGAGGGAAGCCCGTTCGTTCGGCTGGAAAAGTTGAAAGAAAAGGCAAACCCAAGGGAGCGGCGGCGGGGGCAGCCAGGCGCCGCGCTGCCCCTCAGGCGGCTCCGGCCCCGCCGCCCGCACGGAGAGCGCAGCCGAGCCTCCCAGCGCCGGCCCCGCTGCACTGCCCAGCCGCCCCTCACCTGGATGTAGTTGTTTTCGCAGTAGTCGGCGACTCGAGTGAGGTTCTGGTAGCTCTCGAGCAGAGCCCGCTTGCCAGAAGGGATTTCCTCCTCTAGCAACATCTGCAACTCTGCCATTTTCCACCCCTCCGCATCGCTTCCTCTTGCATTAAAGAGACAGCGGCAGCGCCGGGCTCGCAACCCGCCTGGTATTGTGGGATTCCTCCTCGCCTCGCTTTCGTGAGCGCTCGCTTTCCCCACCCATCCTTCCCCCGCCGAGGGGAGGAGGGAGGGAGGGAGGGAAAGAGAAAAAACCACCGCCGCCCCTGTTTTGCAGAGCAGGCCGGGAGCTGTAGGCAGCGCCGCAGCGCGCATGCGCAGGTGGGATGGGGCGGGCGCTGCTCGTAGCCACCGCCCGCGGCCGCCGAGGGGAGATGGCGGTGTATGGGGCGCCTGCCCCGCCCGGCCGCTGTGGAGAGCGGCGGGAGAGCCGTAGAAGGGCTGTGGGACAGTCCTAGGAACGAGAGGACATGCTCGTGTGCTTCCCCCGCCCTCCCTCAAAAAAAGCCCCCGCCCCACCAGTGCTGCCCTGAGGCGGCGTCTCCCTTCAGGAGAACCCAAAAGCGTCTGGAAGGGAAGGGCCGCCCTTGTCCAGCCTCCTTTCAGGCTAGAAATTTGTGAGATGACAACAAAATTGGTAAAACGATACGATTATTGAGATGGGCTAATTAGTCACCAGGGGATTACCCTGAGGGGGTGGGAGAAATACTCTAAACTGTGTAGATCTTTATGAAGCCCTGCCCAGGAGTAATAATTGACAATTAGCGTTTTTCTGGGTTTAGTTTCACAAGACAAACTTAAATATTTGGCTGAGGTAAATGCATTATTCCTGCCACTCCTTTACCTCAGTTGTTATCATCGTTTCGGGGCCTGCTCTGGTTGTTGAAAAGGTATGCAAAAGTCCAGTCATTATTAGTACAATCTCTCTTGCATGTGTTTTGTTGGGGTTTTGGTTTGTTTTTTTGTTGTGTTGTTGTTGTTGGGGGGAGTGTTTGTTTTTGTTTTTTGGGGGTGGTTGGTTTGTTTGTTTGCGGGGTTTTTTGTTTGTTTGGTTTTTGGTAAGCGAAATCCTGTTTCTGTGATGATACCAGAAGAAAAGCCAGTAACAGCAGGTGGTTTCTGTGCTGGGTTGTCCAAGCCTGCCTTTGCAATGAGTAAGAGGCCCAGAAGAAGCCGTCTCCAAGGCTGTTATTCGTGCCTTGGCCTTGTGTGCTGTGTGTACACAGTTACAAATGCAACTGGAACCGGGCCTTGCATTTTAGTAGTTGTCCCAGAGAAAACCACCGCAGTGAAAAGTCAGCACGCTTCAGAAAAAAATACTCTCAAACACAGTATCGTTAGAGCAGACTGCCTCACCTCTGCATAAACGTGTGTATTTTGCATGTCTTTGGAGTCAGCACTGACAACCGTTCTGATCAGGATCCTTTGGTATACCTGCTGATGTCTCTGAATCCAGGTGGAGAGAAGAAAAATAGATCTCGCTTCACCTTGGAGATCAGCAAAGTCCAGCACCTCGGTCTAGAGCCATGAGGTGAGGTTGAATGGTAGGGAGCCTGGGAAACACCAGTGAGCCTGGTCTTAGGAGTTGGAGTTACAAAAATCCGACCCCTGGCTGGGAACAGCTAAACAGGTGCTCAGAGAGATATTTGCGTGCTCTCTGGGACAGCAGAGGAAGGAGCTGGTATAGTCACAGCACTTGCTGAGGGGTAGAAATGCACCTACATTGCTATCTTCTGATGGTTAATTCATTTAGCAGCTTAGCAAAATTATTTCCAAAGTGGTTTTAATAACTCTCTTTAGTACAGCATGTAATTTCCAATAAAAGATTTTATTTTATATTCCAAATACCCTGTTAATGTAAAATAATTAAATTTCTTCTGCAACAGAATTGAGGTATAGACAAGCTTTTAATGGGTCCCAAGGCAAGCATGATCAGAAACCACCTTGGGCACTGGCTTCTCCTTGTTTCCAGCTATCATAAAACAAAGACAAATTTGATTTCTTTATTCAGTCTGCAAATTGCTTAACACCCATTGGCTTGAATGAGTCTGTAATTGCCTACAGATCACAGACTGACTTCATGGAAGCTGTTAACATCTTCAAATGTAGCACAACTGTTGTCGGCTCTTCTTAAAATGTTACTGCCGTCCCTGTACCAAGAGACAGCAGATATGTGGGACCTTGCACATCAACGTTTTTCGGTATGAGAAAAATCAGTCGTGTGTGTTTTGTGAAATGTACTTCAGCAGGCATCCCGGTCCTACAAGCAGATGGCAGCACAGCAGCTGAGCGGAGCACTGCTGGCTCCCAGGAAGCACACCTGCCTCAAGCAGCAGAGCAGAGAGTACAGTCCCATTCCCTCCACCGGATCTCGACCAAAAGGCCTTGCACAAGCCGGAAAACTTGCCAACTCTTCCTCAAAATGTGCTCGGAACTCAAGAAGACCTTGGAAGACCCCATCAAAGAGCGCCACCTTGTGACGTCTCCATCGGGACTTTTCAGCCCTCTTGGCACAGCCGGGCGTTATCCCCATGCCCAGTAGATTGAGCTGTGACAGGTACAGAAGCACTCGAGCTGCCTTCACACTGAGCTAGGTCAGGTCCAGCAGGAATTTTTAACTTAGTGGTATACAGCCAGGGCAGTACTGCTGTGAGGGCCGAGCAGAGCAAGATGTATTGAGAATTGTGGTGCAAACATGCTCAACTAGTTAGGTCAGTGGGCCTTATTAGCTCCTATTCCATGTTAGCCCTTCTGCTTTCAGAATTGCTCTGCAGGGTCACTTGAGTGTCTTTGCAGTGTCTTCCTCATGTCTGAGGTTCCTGGAGGGTTTATTAACTCAGACACAATAGACCCAAGCTTGTTCCATTGGTGTTCATGGTGTGTACACCAAGCGATTCCAAAGCACAGAGACATTTGGGTAGCAATGCAAGTGCTAGCCAAATCTAGCAGAACCAGCGCTGAGCCAGAGCAAATAAATCCTGGACTTGAACTGACCTTTGCTGAAGACACAAGTGTGCATTTGAACTGCATTCATTGTGTTTTTCTTTAGAAGCTGTTCTATTCTTGGTTTTGTTTTGTTTTTTTACTTATCACACCTTCCCATTGCTCTAGACAATAAACTGCTGATTAGAAGAAGAAGTTAGCTAACTTAAGGTACTTCAAGTGGACAAAACATCTGGGACTTAAAATTTTTCTGGCCAGGGTGGCTGGACTAGCAGAGTAAAAAATGTAATGATGATCCTCAAGCTCTATCCAAATGATCACCTGAATGAGATCCCATCCTCTCTTGGAGCCTCAATTGTCTGTCTGAGATTTGTTCCTCCTCAGTGGGGCATGATGATATCCAGGAGCAGTACTGTACTCCTTGGACATAGCCCATTTTTGACTGGAAGAGAAAAATGCAACTGTATTCTAAACACACCTGTTTAGAACAGCATCAAAGCAGCAGCATCAAAGCAGCTTCTCCTGCACTGTAATTTGTGCAGCTCTGTAATTGTCTATTGCCTTTCCTAGGCCATGGATTGACAAGTGTCTTTTTTCTTCTCTTGGGAACATTACTTGCTTTGGTAGTGTTGGTTGGACAATCACCCTTTATTTTTTGTTGGACTGTTCCTCAGCAGGATCAATTCCTGATTTGGTTGTTTCATTACACAAGCACTTTTGACAGTGCAATGGAAAGGGAGATGAGGGATCTGAAGGGGCAGCTGGAGGCACAGAGGACACAAGGGCCACCACATCAGCTCTACTGCCAAATGCCAAGTCTCATGTTCTTGTAAGAAAATTTTTGTTTACTGCAGTGACATATTTACAAAAGTGTGTCTGTACTGAGACAATCCTATGTGAATACTTAATGCTATTTTTTTTTTTTTTTCTGGAAGCAAAAGTCACCTTTTTGGTATTTCCAATACTAAATTAGAAGTAGCTGCTCAAGAAGCTACATCGCTGTCTTGGTTTGCCTTCCTGTGCTTTACATCTAACCCACAGAGATCTAGTCTTTGCTTAAAAACCAGAGTAATTAACCATATTGATATTTCAGTTATCATCATAGGGTGTCTGACTATTGCAGAGATGAATGGGGCTGTTCCCACTTCTCAGACACAATCTGTCAGGCTCTCTGTGCTCTTGTGGGCACCTCTGCATGTCCTTTTTTCCAATTAATGTTTTTAAGGTTTTCCTCACAGCCGTTAACAACTGGAGATGCTCCCTCCTGCCTCTCTGCAGGAGCAGGGATGTTTGGGGTAGGGCTGTGTCTCTTGAGTCTGGTCTAAGGACCCTGTGGCACCCCCCTACCAGTTGCTAGGCAGCCGGTGAGCTCTGTGCAGCAGAGGCAGCACACGCCAGCCACGCATTGCTAGGTAGCCCGAGCTGCTGGAGAGCGCAAAACTAATAAGATTCAAAATTGCTGCTTCAAGTATGCACAAGATAAGAGCAGCACAAAAATAAATAGTTCTACTGTATTTTGACATGACCTTTCTTCTCTCATGTATTTCCACTTGCAGGATTTGCCTTCTGTCTCAACCTGATTTTTCATAAAACTCTCTCCCCTTCATCCCTCCTGCATGCTCATCTTTGCTCCTCAGCAGTGCTCTGGTGTCAACAGTCCTTTTTCTCTCAACCCTGCTACCCTTTTCTTAGTCTGTCATCTTGATTGTTCCCCTCCCATGTTCTGCTGGATCTCCCCTGTTCTTTGCCGTCTTTCAGTTTGGTCTTCATTATTTCATATATCTAGGTGTTCCTGCACTGGCAGGGGGATTGGACTAGATGATCTTTTGAGGTCCCTTCCAATCCCTAACATTCTGTGATTCTGTGATTTCATCTTTCTCAGCTTAGCCTTCAGCCACCAGGTTGCCTCTTGATTTTTGCCTTTCCATTTTCACTGCAGGAAAGAATTCCTCCCATATCTTCTGTTTCCAGCTCCTAATCTAGGTCCCTTCTGCTGCCATCACTTCCAACTGCCCATCACAAGGTAGGCTTATCTTCTTAATCCCTCAAAATACTGGCAAGGCAGAGGAGGCATCCATTGCCCTAAGAGCAGAAAAGAACATGAACAAAAAAGAGGGAAAAGTGGAGAATCCAGACCCTGGTGATGCAGCCATACATGTGCAAAACCTCAAGAAAGCCCATTTCTTTCTTCTTAGACCTAAAGCGGGTAATTTGGGTATTGTGTGACAAATGACAAGATGGCCTCCTCACACCAGTAATAAATGAGGCTAAACTATTTTGTTATAAAAATTTTTGATGTAGATCTGGCTTTAAAGCAACCACTTAAAGCAGGAGGTGGATTTCTGGTAGTTTCCTTTTTATTAGCAAACGTTTTTTTTTGCCTTCTTTTATTTAATGGCTTTGAGGGGGTAGTTTAAATATGAAAAGAATCAATCCCATTGCAAGGGGTAGGCACTGAGTGAAAGTCAGCTTTCTGAATTAGACCCATGCAGGCTTGGCCCACTCATTAGAGGGCAGGTTGGAATTTCCTGATGAAATAGCTGTTTGTTGGAGGATGCCAATCATTTAAAATAGAAGGCTTTCTTTGATATGTATGTATGAAATAAAACTTACCCTGGGAAATGTTTCTCACCCTGCATAGAGCTACTGGTCAGAAGCGGAAAGAGAGACATCTTGCCCAGAATAAAGTAATATTTGGATAATTGGCAGCAAAAGGTAATATAGCAGATCCAAAGGCAAGTTTCCTGTGTCCTGACTTGAAAGCAGGCATTGAAAGGCCCAGTGGCCTTCTCACTTAGCACTTTGGAGTGAGTGTCCCTAGCAGGAAAAAACACTGTTCAAGG
The DNA here is from genome assembly GCF_036013475.1 of Columba livia. Classification (NCBI taxonomy): domain Eukaryota; kingdom Metazoa; phylum Chordata; class Aves; order Columbiformes; family Columbidae; genus Columba; species Columba livia. The sequence continues at coordinate 18,237,375 of NC_088603.1, read as the reverse complement.
TCTTGAAAAATGTTCTAAAGTCTGAAAACACCATTAGCATCATTTCTGTTCTGTTTTGCACAGCTTGATAAAAGCTATGAGAATAACATGAACAAAAATGTTCCAGAGTGAACGCACATACCTGTAGAGCCATCCCAGGCTTAGTGGGGCTTATTGGCTCAGACATTATTTGTAGAGTCATCAGGAATATAACTGCTGCCTTGAGATGGAGAGCCTAGGGTGGCTTTTGCAAACACATGCAACACTCTAAACGATGTCTTGAAACCACTGGCTAGTGCTGAACCCAGAGTTAATAAGGTCTTCTGTACTCTATTTACTGTATACAGTACTAAAATGTCTCTGTTTGGTGTTCCCTGGAGCATCTCTAATATCCAAGTTCTGTTCTTCACCAGTTCCCAGTCTCTGATGATCCCAGATAATGGAGAGTTGACTATAATAATGCTATCATCTAGTTTATATGCACTTCAAAATTGATTGGTCCATGCTAATGACTATACCTAACTGCAATCTCTAGCCTAATTTATTTCCTATCTTCAGTACTAAGTTTCTGTATATGCATAAAATCCAGGAAGCAGTAAACATCTATGTTTCAGTTCTCAGTGTTTCAGAGCTAGCATTTGATCTGTCTCTATGGATTTTTGATTTTTTTAATCAACTGAAATTATTTATGTATGTCCATTTTTATGCTAAATAAAAAGATATCAAAGACTCATCAAAATGGTCTTAGCATAATGCAAAGCCTTAAAAGAATATATTATTGTGACAATAATTTAATTGCATGATTGCCATTTTTCATTGTATTTGAGGAAATGTGAGCATGGATAAGAATTAATTTTATACACTTTAAAAGGTTAGTGTTTTTCTAAGCCCCACTTTTTTGAGGCAGATTAATAGCATTCATATTCTGTACTGATTAATTGGTATGCCTCTTTTGCATTTAAATATATACTTCATTGAATTGTAGCTTTCAATCATAAAGCAGAAAAGGAAAAATAATTAAATGATAACATCATGCTACTACAGAAAGAGTGCTATTTTCCCAATAAAAATAAATATTTGATAGCAATTCTGCACTTGATAATATTTCTCAGCACAATATTTGCATGGCAAAATAAGGCACAGCATAATAGCTTTTTTTTTTTTTTAGCAAGTAAAAACACATTACAGCTATTGGGTCTGTTCCAGCTCCCAGCGAAACAGCAAAGCTTTAACTGGAAGCAATATTGAGTCTATGGGGTTCAGCAGAATTTGAAAAAGAGCCTCTTCAATAGGCATGGAAGGCAAAAGGAGTGGGACGGGATGCACAGCAACCCTCAGCTGCAGTTGTCTCCTGGAAAATCATTTCCACACTAAGATAACATTGACATCCTCCTTGGTATTGTCCCAGTCAGAGCCCGAACACGGACTGTGCAGATAATAAGGGTAAAAAGTCATTACACATAGACTGAGGCTATTCTCTGTTGGGAACATTTAAAAATAAATCAGGCCATTTAGTGCAATTCAACGGAATTTAAAGGGTAAGCATTGGCTATTCAGAATAAATAGGGCTTTTCTTTCCAGTTACTTTTCATTACTTCACAGGAACAATCTCTTGTGCCTATGAGATTGATTACATGTCTCAAACTTAGTTTAGATATTAATCAATCTCAGCAACCACTTATTGTTTCCTGTAGCATAATGCAGTAAAAATTGTCCTTTAATTGCAACTAATGAAAGTTACCTGCAGTGAAAGTGAATACATGCCACTGGAAAATGACTTGGTTTAGAGGGCAGCAAATGCAAATATGAACTATCTTTATGATGCACAGGCACAATTAGAAGTGAATATGTAAATTACCAGTGGCAGCTTCCTGCTATGCTCAGCTATTTGATGTCAACATTAGCTGTGAATGTTTCAATTTATTTGGTCATAATCATCACAATATCACAGTATTTTTTCTGGCCAGTGCGTTTGCTAAAGGATTGGAGATTTTAAACACTGTCTTATAATAAATACGTACTTAGTATTAAAACTGTTTCTAGCATTTTTAAAAATAATTCTGAGTGTGAAGTGGGCTAATTATGCTTGCCATTGCTTCTCTTTAAATGTCTAATCCTTCAGTCTGCATCTGACATGTTTGTACTTCTCAAAATTTCTTCATTGTATCAGGTGGCACTTACCTGGGTTTTTACATCAACTGGAAGATATCTCATAACTAGATATCTTTGCTGATACACTGAGGAAAAAAATTATTTAATACTGTTCTGACGGCAAAAGAAATCAAGATGCTATTTTACATGGAAGATGTAGTACAGACACCTCACTGTACTGTATGTGAAATTTGTAGTTAAGGTTCCCCTTGTAATGCTTTGCTTTCAGTTGCTTATACTTTTCAGTCTTAATTTAGCCCTAGTAGCATATATTTCTATTTCAGACTTCTTTTTTTTTTCCACCCTTCAGGGAATTTGTGAGAAGGAAACAAGGAGAAATGCTTTCTATTGTATCCATTACAAATATTTCAGTAGAGAGGTTAAAGCCCCAGCTGCTCTATATTTTGAATGAGGGCTTTCAAGTTTGGCGAAAGACCATACTCAGGGACATACCTCCTGCTCTTCCTGAGAAAACCTGACAACCTTTGGTTAATTCCTAAATTTCTAAAAGCAATATATTTATATACTCTCAGTAGAGTTCTTACAAGTTAAGATACATCCACTGAGGAATTGGGCTATGCTGATGATGTTTCGCTGTACGTTGCCAAGGGATTTTCTCTGCATTTATTCATATTGTGATGGGTAATGGTACAGTGGGTTGTGTCCCCTGGCACCTGGAATATGACAGCTGGATGAATTCTGGGACAAGAGATAGTGGAGGGGTTTGCTGGAGCCAGAAAGAAGGGGCATGTACAGATATGAAAGAGGAGGAGAAGAAGAGTAGGTCAAGAAGAACTATGATGAGATGCTGATTGTTTAGGTATGTGCTGTAACAGAATGGGCTGATCATGGGAACACGCAGGCTGAGGAGAGCACTGAAAAACAAGAGACACTTCCCACACAGGACATAGACTTGGTGTCAGGAACTTATTTTCTCTCATTTTCTCACAGTAGCTACAAAATTCACAGAAAACTGTGGACTACAGTCTACAATCATTGCCAGTTACTCCTGTTATGTAAAGGTCATTTGCTGTAGATCTGAAAAGCTAAATCCTGATGTTGGTACTGATGTTGACCACACAGTGAACTCTTAGCAGGCTGAAACAATATATTGGCCAGTTAATTATCTGGTAAGTGCTACCATCCTATGGTCTCATAGACAACATGATACTTGGCTGGGTATCATCACACAGGCTAATAAAGGGGACAGGCCTTTTTTATCCTAGAAATTTGTTGAAACAAACTCTCTTTTGAAAGCTCCTTTGGTTTGCACTGGAAGAAAAAATGTTTTGTCAAAAAGAATTGGGTGGAATGTCTTTGCTCAAATGGCTAATGTACATAATTTTAAATTATTTTTATTGTGTGGCCTAAAAAGTTCCTTATCTCATTCCAGATGAAAGAATTCAGTATTGAAATGGTTTCTTGTTCTGCATTAGGAAAAGAGCAGCAAATCTGACATATGGTACCTCATTCAAAAACATTATGTCTTCATATCTGAAAAAGTCTCATTTCAGTTCACTCTTAGTATTATTTACAATAGCCTCATGCTATAGTAGTCTATTAGAACAATAAAATTGCTATGAAGTGATTTTCCATTACAGGTCTGTGGTGGATATAAGCTACATCAACCTGTAACACAAGCATATAGCTCAAGTTGTTCTGTTGCTGCAGTTCAGCTGAAAGCCAGGAGGTGTTGGCTGGAGTAGCAGCAAGTCAGTCACATCCCTCCTACCTGCCAGTGTGGTCACCACTGGCCATCACACACTGCGTTGGACTGGTAGCTACCAACCATTCCCTTGGCACATGGCAGACCGCTGCATTGTCTGGATCAGAGCATCACTTATTTTACCCCTTAACAAATAGTAGTAAGAGTTAGCAAATAACTATGAGAATATTGTGTATATCAGTAGAAGATATTAATAGGAAAGCCTAGCAGGTCATCTTGAATGTGGAAAAGTTGTCCTCTGTATTTCATAGTCCAGCTTTTTGTGCTCTCTAAATATGCCCACTGAAAACAGCCCAGAGCTTCCAATACATCAGCTGTCAGACTGTTCCACGGCCTGCTATGGTCCTGCACAACTTGCACAATGCTAACGGTGACATTGCCATTTGACTTTTCACAGATTTGCATACAAATGTACTTTTCAAAGGTTTAGTGAAGCCACAGGGGAATATATTTATTTATAAGTGCCCAGGAATAAGGGTCACAGCAGCAATATAACAATTCATGGCTAATCCATCGCTAGGGCTTATTCACAAAATAGATGGTATAAATTATGCTGTCCAATACATAACCATTTTTGTGTGAAAGTTTTTAATCAAATAAAAACAAGTATTTTGTCTCAAAAGTACTTACAAGCTGCAAAAGATAAAATAAGCAAAAAGGCTTATTCATTGTGAAATGAGGGGTTTCCTATGCAGGGTAATACCAAAACAATTATATCTATTTAAATTAAGGCATTAACGTGTGTCAGAAATCTCACAATGGTCGGCTGGTTTTGTGTGTTTGCCCCATCCAAAGCAGATCTCTCATCATTTATATTCCGAATTTGTGTAGGAAAACTTCAAAATAATCAAATAACACGTTTTGCCCTCAGTTGGCATTGTATTTATTTATTAAAGTGATACACCAGTTGCTTTATATTATAATGGCTAAAACTGCAAACTCTATTTGATATGACTTGTATTTCTTAACTTTCTGTCGGTTAGTAGGAAGAGATTTAGTCACAAGAGAGTTTGTTTTCATATAAATCAGTAATCTGAAAGCTAAATTCAGGACACAAAGGCAATATATGTGTCTCTGATTTTAGCTGGAGGATTGGTATGAATAGTATTTCTTCCTTATTTCTATTCCTGACATTTAGAAATCTGTTTTGATATTTGTTTATATTACTCAATAATGAATCCAGGATAGTTTAGCACATCTTCTCTTACCAATTAAAGTTATTTGGTTTTGCTCAACCATTTTGCAACATCACACATGTAGAAAGGAAAGGACAGGAATTTGTTTACCATAAAACATACCCCCATGTTTATTATTCAGGGAGGGCCACATCAGATGAATCAAATTATGTCACAGCAGGATTAAAGAACTGATCCTATCTACCTACCTAATCCAGATGTTTAGGACACACCTCACTTCTGTATGGGTGTGAATGAATGAGCCTGTCTACCTCATAAATCCAGAAGCACCAATAAAACAAAAACTGTGCTCCAGCAGGACAGAAATACCTGTTACTGTATTGCTCAAGTGCTTCAGCTTAGCTGTGGGAGCCTGGTTCTTCACTATGGGATGGTGTAACTAACCCTGGTGATAACAACAACTGTGCTGTGACAACAGAGGTTTGTTGAAACATCTGCATCCACGCAAAAGGCTTGTGCTGGCACAGTTCTGTAACCAAGGCTTGGCCATCGCCACACAGCCTCACCAAGACAAATCTGTAGCGAGGATTTGTAAGAAAGTTTAAACTCTTTAATTGAGCCTGGTTTATTCTGGCTGAAACAGGTAAAGAAGCATTTATGAGAGCAGCTCTGGAGACAGATTGGAAGGCAGCAATCAGCAGCTGTGGATATGCAGGAGGTGGTCACGTCTTCATCCATCTCCCAGGTAGCTGGCAGGGAATGTGTGAATGCAGCCTGTGTTCATGGAAAGAGGTTTGAAACTGCATTTACTTTATTAAAATGGAATTGAACACTATCAATTAAAAGGGTGTAAAACTTGAAAATTAGTCATTCGTATCTACTTTGGTTTTAATTCCCAGCCTTTGACTTGAAGGGGGGATTGAGTTTCACTAACAGGGTGAGTTGACACCCTTGTTCTAGCACCTTTCTGCTCTTTTGAGTAGTGCTTGATCTGTGAGGTAGTCTGATAAATGAAGACATTTTGTGCACATATGGTATGCACTTTAAAGAGCTTCAGTGTGTTAATGAACTGTTCTGAATATGGTGGGCCCCACCAGGAAGCACATATTAATAATTTGAGGCACATGCGAAGAAGATTCTGATGTGAGAAAGTAAGGATGATCTCTGTGAACAGAGAAGGACTTGTGGGTGATGTGATGGTTGGAGGCCAGCTTGGGCATAGTGGTCACGAAATGATTGAGTTTTCAATTCTTGGTGAAATAAGGAGGGGGTCAGCAAAACTGCCACCTTTGACTTCTGTAAGGAAGACTTTGGCCTGTTTAGAGGCCCGGTTGATGGAGTTTCTGCAAAGGCAGGTCTGGAGGGCAAAGGCTGGACATTCTTCAAGAAGGAAATCTTAAAGTTGCAGGAGCAGGCTGTCCCCATGTGCTGAAAGACAAGCTGGTGGGAGAGAAGACTGGCCTGGTTGAACAGAGAGCTTTGGCTGGAACTCAGGAAAAAAAGCAGAGTATAATTACAACCTTTGGAAGAAGTGGCAGGCAAGTCAGGAGGACTACAAGGATGTAATGAGGTTATACAGCAAGAAAATTAGAAGAGCCAAAGTCCAGCTGGAACTTGATATGGCTACTGCCATAGAAGACAATAAAAAGTGTTTCTATAAAAACACTAGCAACAAAAGGAGGGCTAAGAAGAATCTTCATTCTTTAGTGGATGTGGGGAGAAACATAGCGACAAAGGATTAGGAAAAGCCTGAGGTACTTAACGCCTTCTTTGCTTCAGTCTTTAATAGTAAGACCAGCTATTATCTGGGTACCCAGCACCCTGCGCTGGAAGACAGAGACAGGGAGCAGAATGAAGCCCCCATAATACAAGGGGCCACTTCTGTTTAATGTCTTTATCAATTATCTGAACAGGGGATTGAGTGCACCTTCAGTAAGTTTGCAGATGACACCAAGTTGGGTGGGAGTGTTTATCTACTGGAGGGTAGGAAGCGTCTACAGAGGGATCTGGACCGGCTGGATCAATGGGCTGAGGCAACTTGTATGAGGTTTAACAAGGCCAAGTGCTGGGTCCTGCACCTGGGTCACAACAACCCCAGGCAGTGCTACAGGCTCTGGGAAGAGTGGTTGGAAAGCTGCCTGGCAGAGAGGGATCTGCGGGTGATGATCAACAGCCAGCTGAGTATGAGGCAGCAGTGTGCCCAGGTGGCCAAAAAGGCCAACAGCATCCCAGCTTGTATCAAGAAGAGTGTGGCCAGCAGGACTAGGGAAGTGATCACTGGTGGGGACCCACCTCAAATCCTATGTTCAGTTTTGGGCCCGTCACTACAAGAAAGACATTGAGGTGCTGGAGAGAGTTCAGAGAAGGGCAACGAAGCTGGTGAGGGGCCTGGAGCACAAGTTGTATGAGAATCGGTTGAGGGAACTGGGGCTGTTTAGCCTGGAAAAAAGAAGGCAGAGAGGAGACTGTATCGCTTTCTACAACTACCTGAAAGGAGGTTGTAGCATGGAGGGCGCTGGTCTCTTCTCCCAAATAGCAAGTGATAGGACGAGAGGAAATGGCCCGAAGTTGCACCAGGGGAAGTTTAGATTGGATATTAGGAAAAAAATATTGACTGAAAGGGTTGTGAAGCATTGGAACAGGCTGCCCAGGGAACTGGTTGAGTTACCATCCCTGGAGGTGTCTAAAAGACATGTGGATATGGCACTTAGGGACATGGTTTAGTGGTGGACTTGGCAGTGCTAAGTTTATGTTTGGACTCAACCTAAACCATTTCCAACTTAAACCATTCTATGACTTCTTTTGAAATGAATGAACATGTACCACAGAGCTGCTTTCTAGAGTGGGTGTGAGTCTCCATTTACTTTTAATAAAAGTATTTTAAATAAGTGTGTTTTCTCAAGTCATTCCCAGTACCTTTTCTATGCCTTTTTTTTCAGGTAAGATAACCAGATCAGTTGATTTGGGGACTTACCTTCTTCTTTGTACCCTAAATTTCCCATTTCAAGATATGTAAGACAACTTCATGTTTTCAATATCAGAGGTCAAAAATGTAATTTTTATATCATTTTTGTGCATAGTTATTCTGTTATCTTTGTTTCCCTATAGCAATTATGCCACAGAGATTGTGTAATGAAATGTACCGCAGTGATGTTTTGGTGTTGCAGATGACAGCATCCAGCAAACATTAAACTCTTTATGATGATTTAGAAAATGTCAATCTGAGTCTTACTGGGACTGCAAATCTGAGTCAAGAAATAAGGGTAATGGCAGGTGGCAGAAGAAAAATACGATGCCAGAACTCCTGACAGCCAAGGGCTCCACCTTGCAAATGTACACAGGACTTAATTGTACTGTTGTGAAACCAGTGGGATGCTCTGGAAGGTGAGCTTTAACATGTGCATAATCACAGACTTAGTCAGCACATCTGGTATTTTATCTTCAAAGGACACATAATGGGGCTGTGGTTACAGTGGTTTAGTCTCTGTTTTGTGAATGGCTCTCATTCCTTCCTCTGCCCCCTGTGCAGTTTTGGATTTGTTTATGCAGAAGAAAGGGGGAGCTGTGGTGGGAGCCGGGTCAGAAGCTTGTGCAGCCAGGAGAGCACCCACTGCCATGGGAGCCACAGCTCGACCCACCTAATCCAGGCAGGAATGGGCTCCTCAGTCTCTTCTTTTGATCTGTTTAAAATGAATATATTGCTTTGACCAACAGTTCATAATGTATTAATCAATTTCACATATAATTTCACTACTTTATAGATTATGTATGTACAAATATATGTGTATAAGGTTGCTCATTGTATTGTTTCCTGTATTACAAACCAGAAATACATTCATGTACTTTCTCAAAATATTTAAATATTTTTAAAACTTTTTGAAAAAGAAAGCTAGTAAATAGTGCCCACAGTACATTTATCATGACACAGAAATTTAGACTTTGGGACAGACAACCCTAATAATCAAAAGCTTTACTTTTTAAGAATTTCAGGGGATTTTTGGAACTACCATACAAAAGAATGATGAGAAAGCACTCCAAAAGTTTTAAAGTGAAAAATGAACAACAACTTCCTCCAGCAAAGGTTAGAAACAGGACTGAGCTGCTTATAATGCATGATTTGCTAAGGCAGCTGCCAGACATTTATCCCAAGGGTTCATACAAGTCAAAGGTAATCTGCAAAGAAATGTGTAGCTCCCTTTAAAAAAAAATCTTAGAAATTCAGAGGCCTTTCCATGTGCAGGATTTCAAACAGACAGTGAAACAGTAAAATACCAGGAGAGTGAACAGAGCTACAAAAAGAGATCTTTAATCACAGTGTTTTAAACCCTTTTTTTAAATTTACATTAAAAGGAAAACCAAGGGAGATCTAGTTATCTGCCAGTTCTAAATTTAGATTTCTTAAATCAGTGTGTACAGATTAATCACATCTAATGAGCCACCAAAGAGCACTATGGACTGTTAATATTCACTCTTAGTTAGTTTTCAAACTTTGGAGAAGCTCCAGAGTCCTGAAAGAAAGCAAAGGTTGTGCCAATATTGAAAAAAATGTATATAGGTATTATAGTCCTGTCAGCTTAATATTGATCCCAAGTATAAGACAGAATGACTGATAGGAGATTCCATTAAGAAAGAATTAAAGAAAGATAATTAATGCAACCAATAGAAATGCATAGAGAAGTATACGTATATTCAGGATAACTCGATGTCCTTTTCTGTGAGAATACAAGTTTTACAGATGTAATTCTGTTGTAGAAATGTATTTATAGTTCTGTAAAATATCTGACTGCATAAGATTTTGATCAAGAAATGGCATTAAAAATAAATTATTTTAATAGAAAATCATTATGGTGCATATTAAATAAAGAAATGGCTAATAGATTTCAAATGTGGTCATAATGGGTATACTGACCTTGACTCCTTGTTGGTTTACTTATTTTGAACAACCTACAAAAAAACAATCAAATCACTAAAATCACTGCTGATAAAATTTGAAGAAAGCACAGTGATTAGGAGAGTGACAAATAATTAAAAGAACTGACTGACATGATAGAGTAATCTGATAAACTCGTTGCAAAACCAGCATGACTGAATACCACAAAATACTGTTCCATCCTTCTGAACAAAAGCTTTAAGAGTACATACCTATAACATGGGTCCTCAGCTACAGCAGGGTAAGAGGATTCTGTGCTTTGAGCCCTTCGTCCACCTCTGCATCTAAAAGGCCAATGAATTCTGGGCATACAAATGAGAATGTTGAGTTTGGAGGCGGTGGTACTTCAGTGTTTTATTGCCTCTGACATTAATACAAGTACTACTGCAGCAGTGTACCTGGCAGCAGTATCTATGACTCAAGAAAGATGTTAAAATATTGGAAAGACATCAGAATGAAAGAAGGAATTAACTGGAGTGGAAGCATCAGTTAATTCAATTTGAAAGAAAAGAAATCAAGAGGTTGCTTGATTTCTATTTATAAGGATTCATAGGATTATTTGAGAACCCTTCAGGGGGATAATAGTGACCTCTCTAATCCAGCAAACAAAGCTACAGAAAGATTAAAAACTGATAATAAAAGCTAGGCAAACAAATAGAAGAAATAGGGCACATTTTGGTTTTCTGTTTTTTTGGTTTTTTGTTTGTTTGTTTGTTTGTTTGTGGTTTTGGTTTTGGTTGTTTTTTTTTGGGGGGGGGGTGATGTCTTTTTGTTTTATGGCAAATTTGTAATATTAACTTTTGTTTTCAGGATGTTTTCAAGTGATCTATCTGTAATGCCTCCCAAAACTGCCCTCTACCCTCTATTAGATCACTCAGGGGGACAAACAGACTCCAACATCACTGTTGTCACAGTGACCCGGCTGCTCAGCTTTCCATTTAGTTTAGGGCTGCATTTATATCTTTACCTGTGGCAGAGTGACTTGACCATTAACCTCTCTGTTTAGGTGCATTCAAATACTTCTGTGGATTCAGTAGTAATTTTTATTTCATACAGCTCAATTGTCTCTGTTTCTTGGGTTTTTTCTTAGAAATGAGTGGTAATTTACTTAGAAAACTATTCAGCAGGTTCTTTGATTTTTTTTTTCTACTTTTTGGAGAACAAGAACTGACAGCTGTCTTTCCTCTTTAACCTTTCCAGCATTTACAGAAGCTTTGATATTAAACTTCTCATGCAGAACATATGTTATAGTAACCAGAACAGTTTAGTGCAAAGGAAAGTGAAAAAAACCAACCACTTCAAACACGTCATTTCCTAAATTTTAATCCATCTAATTTATTCATCCAATAATTTTCTGCTTAAGAATTCCCTGGCTAAGAATTAATTGCCTGTTTTAAATGGGAAAACCAAGAAGGCTCCGGTCTTGAGATGCTGTACTTTGCTGTAGCTCACCTGTCTCCCTCACCTCAGTGAAGCAGACAGGCCTTATCACCCCAAAACTCTGAAGCAAAGATGGCTGCTTCACCTCAGCTGAGCAGAAGTGATCTAATGCTATAAACTGAAACAGTTCCTGAATGTCAGATTTCTTTCCCAATAAAGCTTCCCAGATAAACTTCCTTGGATAATGTCCAGTACCAGACCTGACCTGCATATGAGAGTGAGAAAGCCATGATTTATAGCTGGAAAAAGTGTCCAGCTGGCACTGACTTCTAAGGAAGTTGGATTTTTCACTAGGGCTCCTACAGCAACAGAGATGGGTGACAACGGGAATAGTAATAGTGGTGGTCCTGTGCTGAGAGACCAAATTAAACTCAGTCTTAAATCCTGACAGCTTGTTTGTTGGAGGACGCACTCCAGCATTTCACCCTTAATCTGTTAGATTACATTGTTGAAACCCATTAACTAAAACCACAGTGGTATATTTTCTACCTGAATAAATATCCCAAACGACAGATGTGGGCCTGAAAACAGTTCAGCTATCTTTCCCAGTTATATTCCAGGTTTTGCACACTGGCAAACGTGTGTCATGAAAACATTTCTACAAAGTTTAAGGTTCTTAGGGACATGGCTTAGTGCAAGAGTTAGCTTAGGTCCTAACTCGATCCTGAGGGTCTCTTCCAACCAAAATGATTTTATGATTCTAAGTCATTTTTCAGATTTGCTAGAAAGAATGATAACCTTCCTTTGCTAGAATTTTAAAAGAGCACACATCAACTAAGAGTGTTTTGTTTTTTTCCCTGACAGATATGAAAAAGAAAAATCACAAGAGCTGTCTGGCTATAAATACACCATTGCATAAGCACATTAATATGATACAGTCACAGTATTTTGTTTGCTATTCCCAAGAGGCAAATTACACAAGGATAGGCTTCTAAAACTTTAGCAGCGGTAGTTGTGAAGATAAGAAGTACAAATGTCAAAACAGAAATAATATACAAGACAGTTAGATTTTTCAGAGTCAAATTCTGTTCATTTGCATTATGAAAATGTGTAACACCATAAATATCCCCAAATCAGCCAAGTAAATCCAAATTTAGATCACTGTAAGTGACAGCACAATTTGACCTCCAGATACTGTATTTTTTACTGAAGGGAAAAGAACAAGTATTTGTTATGAGCTGTCTGCTGCTCTTGTTTATAATATGACACAGTTTGTCATTGCTGCAAGATGAAACTACATACTTTTCAAAGCTCATTTCATGGCTGTGCAAGAGAACAGGATTTTTACAATGTTCTTTCTAGAATATGCTAAATCTGGACAATTCTGTTATAACTATCTGCTGGCTCTACAAGAATAATACCTTGAGGCAATAAGAAAAACAGAACTTTATTAAAAATTTCATAAAATAAATGAGTAGAAAGCTTGGAGAAAAAAAGAGAGGCTTAAGACACAATATGGCACTGCATTACACTTTCGACCTGCAAATATATTAATATAAACCTGTAAGAGGTTTTGACTTCATAAGTATTATATAGTTCAATGCAAAGTCAAATGCTGCTAAATGTCTTTGAAAGTGTGGTCGTATTTTGTTCTTCAAAAAGCATCGTATGAAATGGATCTCAACTTATACTTTTGTTACTGCATCTTCTTTTTTGGAATATGTGAGAAGTGGGGAGGCATGGGGGGAGACAAAAATGCAGCTCAAAATATTGATTACTGAAAGACCTGAGATACCTGAACAGCTCAAGATAGATTTGAAACGGGATATATTGCCTTTAATGCCTTTGATAACATAGAGCCTGATCCTTAGGCAAAGCAGCTGCTGTTAATAGTGGTTAAAAATAATTCCATTACTTAATCCCCAACTGTGAAATGAATTGGTATTTCTAGTTGAGTTATTAAGGGGTGTATCTGAACCTCACAAGGGAACTTCCACCCCCAAAAGCATTCTTGCTTTTGTCAAACTGGTCCTTTGCCCAAAGGGCTTTTCCTGAAGAACAGGGATTGGCCTACATAGGCAGATAAATTTCAGCTACTGTTTTTGCTGTATTCATGGTAGACAAATAGTTCTCTTTCTCCAGAGCTGTTGATTTGGACACAAATATCCTTCATAATTTCATTAAAAAATCCTATAAGTAAATGTCACTTGATACCTTAGCCTTTCTTCTGTAAACAATGTAGAAAACTACTTCTTATGAAAAGCTCTACCCTTCTTAGACAACAACTTTCCATTCTTCATCAGCATGTAGATTTGACTTAGAAATTGTAATGCTAATTTAGTTCTTCATAATTATGACTATTAGGTTTAAATAATTCATTCTCCCTCCCCGCTGGATTATATACTTCAAAAAGTAAGCTTTGCTAAAATTACATGCTCTTGGATCTGGTAGCTTACAGAACTTGCTCATAATGCATATGAGACTATGGTCTACTTTCTTAAGAACCATTTAAAAATACTTCTGTAAAATACAGTCCTATGATTCAGACCCTTGAGGGAGCAATAGGCATAATTGGCTCCAGTTTCTGCTTTTCACTTGCATAATTTAACTGACTCCTGTGTCCCTCAAGTAAAATGAAGGTGCTCTTCAAGCCGGACTGGGGCGTAGCTTGGCACTGGACATAACTGCTAGAAAACTAAGGCAGACCTGGGACACAATGAGAACAACCTGAAGGGACAGTGGCAGCTTAAACAGAGCACAAAATGAGGATTGTAAGGCAGCTCGGTACATCAGACTTTCATAGACCGTCCTGTGCCATAACACCACTGGACTTGACAACCGTCCCTAATCCATCCGTGAAGGACAGGTCCAAGGTTATGCTCAGCATCATGCTTGTCTGCCTTTTCTCCAAACATGCCCTAAGTGTACTACTCCAGGGACCACAACAGCATGCTTTCATGCAAGGTTTTTAAGTGTCAACATTGCCAGGAATGCCTCGTATTAGCAATTCACAGGTTCTCCATAAGTAGTTTGTGAAATACCAAGTGAAGTGTGAGAACAGCAAAGCACTGAGATATGTGAAGTGTCACACATTGTGCCTGCTGCCAGATCACACTGGTAGCAAAGTACCATGGCCTCCTCTCTCTCACACCTCAGCGGAGGGGCATCACTGGCCAGTCTTTCTATCACAGTTCCCAACGTTCAGCTTCTCACACATTGGATCAAGAAAAAGAATAAGAACTTGTCATACTTACGATTGCTTTGGAGGCTGCTCTTGCAGAGCAATAGAAACACAGCACAGTTCAACACAGTTTACAATTAGATTTTACAAGTGTGTGGTCATTCTCAATAGGTAGTCAGCAGATGACAGAGAAACATCATATAAATTTGTTCCCTACAGAATGGAGTCCAGATCCTCAGCTTGAGATGAAGCTGCAGATCCATTCCTGTATGTCTGCAACAGATGAGAGGATCTGCTTTATTACCTGTACTGCACATTTGGTTATTGTTAACCCTACATGGAAGTCACTGCAATGAGAATGCAAAACGCATGCACAGGGACAGCTAATAGCAATGCTAATTAGTATTATGTATGAGCATTTAAATTAAATAGTCATTTGTGCGAAGTTCACACACGCTCACCAGTGCTTAAAATTTGTTTCTCATTTCCTATTCCATCCTTGTCTCAGGGCATGATGGTACTGACTATTTTGGGTTATTTCAAGCGCCTCATTCTGGATCTGCAGATCTCACACATCTTCAGTGCAAAGAGGGAAGCTTCTGTTTCTGCACACAGCCGTTAAATAGGTTGTCACTTACATCTCTTTTAAAGCCTCCTTCCAGTGAAAGTCTGGCAACATTCATTATAAAAATGCAGACTGCATTTCTCTTAAATCAATTAAAATGGCATATGTCAGTATTGATTTTCTCAGGTAAATAGAATTCACATATCAGCTGGCCTCACAAGATGTCCTTAATGTTTTTATTACTTTTTTTTGCAATTAACTCCTTGCATGCTCCAAGAATTCATATTTATAGAGACCCACTTATCTTCAGACAAACACTTCCCTTTGATCTGAGCTTGTCATTTCTACCTTCATGGATTAAAAAAAAAAAAAAGATGATAGATCTTACTACGTAGCTCACAAGAGATTTAGAAATCGAGCACTCAGAATGGAAAATTCAGAGAAATTCATGTGTAGCATTCACATGAGTGGAGCAGTGGTGTTCACAACACAGGTTCATCATTTGCCCGGTGCAGGGAATCACGTTTGAACACCTCTGGAATTGTCAGCTTCTCTCCAGCAACGCTCTCCCTGCTCCGCTGGTTGCTGAGCTTGTGGAATGTACCAGCTCAGCAAAGCAGGGGCTGATCTCCTCTAATTCCCCCTCTCTGGAGCTTTTCTTTCCCACCAGAGGGCATATACTCTGAGCAGACAACTGCCTTCAGAGGAATCTAAAACATATATTGTGTACTAGATAAACGAGCTGAACTGAATGCCAAGAGTTTGTACTCAATTCTATTCAAAGGGGCTATTAATTCATCCTGTTGCTCACTGGGTAAATTATTCCACTTGCTACAAAAGCAGTTGGTTTAGCATACTTTTGTTTGACTTCGTAGAGCGCTGGGCGCACAGTGCTTTTGAATAAGGCCATTCATTTATTTAGCTACCACGCAGGCTGGTGGTTCTGTACTGGTATTCACCTCGTCTCCAAACTCCATGGAAATAGTCACTCCCCGGGTGCCAGGCTTTTAAAATGTCATGCCTAGAGTTTTAATGCAAATAGAAGTCATTAGAGCTGTTATAAAAATGTGTGACTACAGCGGTAATTTAGGTGAATTACGTGGAAGCAGGCGTGGGCAGCAGGACGGCTGTGAGGAGGGGAGGAACAGCAAAGCAGATTGCTGCAGTGCTGGGGATCTCCTGAGGATAACCGAGGTCTGTAAAACGGGCAAAATTTGGCATGTTCTGAAATCTTCATTATCATGCAATTGTAGCAATACAAGCAGGGAAGAGAAAGATAAGGAGAGGAGGAAAGCAGAGAGAAATAAAAAAGGAGGGGGCGGAAAGAAAAACTGAGAGAACCGTTTCCTCAGTCCACACGGGAGAAACTCCCCGGGATGTGCACTTCAGCAGCTTCTCAGGCCCAAGCACTGAACTGGCCACCCAGAGCAGCGCTGGGAGATGTGAAGGGACAGGCCGGCCCAGCGGCTCCTCCTCGCCCTCAGCTCAGACACGTTTGTGGCGAACGATGCTTTAGCATGGCCGCTATTTCCTACCGCTCGCAGCAGGCGGAGGAGGAGGAGAAGGCGCTGAGCGGTGGCGGGGACACCTGTGAGGGCCCAGCAAGGCGGCCGAGGGGCGCGCCGGGCGGACTCCGTTTCCCGGCGTGCTCCTGGCGGCCCCAGGGCGGGGCGAGGGGCGGGACGAGACGGGCGCCGCTGTGGAAGACAACATGGGCGCCTGAAGCCGGAGCGAAGGTGGGCTGCCGGCTGGGCGGGGGCATTGCGGGCCCCGCTCGGCCTGTGGCGTGAGGCCGGTCCGAGGTGCTGGGCGGGCTGTGCTGGAGGGCTGGGGGGATCGAGGCGGAGGTCGCCGCCGGGCGGGGCAGGGGCTGGGCACCCCGGGGGCCGGCACCCCGCCCTGCTACCGCCGGGGGTGGCTGCGGGTGGCCCGGCGCGTTTCAGCCCGTCTCAGCCCCTCTCCCGTGCAGTCGGCTGCAGGCGCCGCGACGAGGGAGGCTGAGTTGAACCCGCCCCGCCGGACGCGGCCCGGTGGCCGAGCAGGAGGCGGCGGGCGGTGCGGGGACGGGACGGGGACATGGCGGAGACCGACTCCGTGCACGCCACCAGGTTCGAGGCGGCCGTGAAGGTGATCCAGAGCCTGCCCAAAAATGGTGAGTGCGGCCTGGGGCGCGGCGAGGGGAAGGCCGGAGGCATCGGCCGGGGCCTGGCTGCCTGGCCGGCACCTGCGGGGTGGGCAGGGCCGGGAGCCAGGGGTGACGAGGCCCCTTTCCTGCCGCTGCCTCCGGGGCGAGCGGCCCCAGGCATGGGCGGCGGCGCAGCGGGCCGGGGCAGCAGGGCCGCCCCGGGCTGGGTGCTCGGCAGCAGGCGAAAGCTGGAGAACCGCTTGGAAACCGCGGTCTTAGTGGTGCCACCTCCTCGCCCGAAGAAACGGGGGTTCGGGGCTTCAGGGCCACGACAGAAGGTCCTCCCTCAGGCGCCGGGAGGAGGGGCCGGTCAGCACCCCCGGCCGCGCTGGGGAAGGGCCTCGGCCTCCCCAAAACCCTGGAAGCGACCTGGCGGCTTCGGAGCTGCCGACAGGAGTTGCTGCTGCTGAGAGAGCTAACAGAAGAAAAAAAAGTATCTGACCTCTGTTTTGATAAGAGTAAGAAAAAAATGTTGGTTATTACGTATATAATTCATTCCAGTGTAGTAAAACTGGGTTTGTTGAGATGCTAACATAAAGGTCACAGTATACTTTTCCTAATGACTAGAACTGAACCTCGAAGTGTTTGATTTAATGGATTGGCTATGAACCTTCCCTGCCAGCCGTTACAGTTTTGTATTTACATTTCTTACCTCTACAAAACTGTGTTCCACAAGATAGAAGAGAAAAAGTGAAACTGTTATTGAAAGTGCTGTCAAGTACCCGAAGTAAACAAAATCAACGTGGAAAGCTGTGTTTTGGGTAAAGTGACTTGCAAGATATTTTGTTTACTGGGAATTGAAACTATCCCTTTAAACCGAGTGAAAGGGTTCTTGCTTTCACAGAATGTTGGGGATTGGAAAGGACCTTTATGTTACTTTTCTTTTAATTGGAATTGTGGAGTCTGACCTTTGAAGTAGTAAAGGTTGTAGTCCCTTAAACTCAATCTGAAACTTGCTGTTTGTAGAGTAAACGTTGTCAATGGTGCTGGTTCATGGTAGATAAAGTAAAGATGTTCTCCACTGACTTAAATTGTACTGCTGTGAATCAGGCTGTAACAAACTACAGGCAGTTTTCTCACAGAAATACCGAACTTGTAAAATACTTGCTACTGTTAATGATTACAATTTAATTGTGTTTTAAAATGCTTTCAATAGGTTCATTCCAGCCAACGAATGAAATGATGCTCAAGTTCTATAGCTTTTATAAGCAAGCAACTCAAGGACCCTGTAACATTCCGCGACCTGGATTTTGGGATCCAATTGGCAGATATAAATGGTAACTTTCAATGAGTTGTTGTTTTGGTTTATTTTGGTTTTGTATGCTTGGAGTGAAGATCTTTAGAAGAGTGCTGCTTGAAGAAAAAGTTTAATGAGTTTATTTCTCTTCTGGAAAAAGGAACATTCACAACCTTTGATGCTAGATTTTTTTTTCTGTCCTCTGTTCCAGCTTTCTAGCTCAGATAATTTGTAACTTCTCAGAATTGCAGGTGAAAACTTTCCCTCAGATTCTGCAGGTGGGCAGGTTTTTCTTGGGCAAGTACCATCATGGTACCTCTGCAGTGTTTGTCCTATGTTGCAGAATGGAATCGTAGGTGCTATGCAGAATTAGTGGTGTGGACGTGTCTGGAATTCTTCTCAAGTTCTCATGGATGATGTGAGCCTGAAGTAAATTAGTGCTTATTGACAGCTGTTGATATAGCTTCCAGCTCTTGAGGAGAGATCTGGTTTACGTGCCTTTCTGGTTTGTCTGCTCAGTGACAGAGCTTCCCACTGTCTGTATTTTCCTTGTGTTGGGAAGACTTGTGATTCACCATGTTACTGAGATCTGTTTGAAAATCCATATGAGTGCTTTGCTTATTTTAATAATGATTTGTCCGGAAGAACAAGTATTATTGCTGCCTTCATGCTCATGGTCTTCTTGGGATCTGTTAAATTATTCCTTGACTTTTTGTTTGTTTGTTTTTCCTCCCTCCCCAGTTTCCCCAAGTCAGGGTGGAAGTGGAGGGGGTGTCCTTGCAGAGGACTAGGGCGGCAGGCTTCCACTCTCCTGGTTGGTTGTAGCTGAATGTGAGCCACCAACCTTAGGGTTTTGCTCAAAGTGGGACAAATACTCTGTCAAGGGGAAGGGACGGTGTCAAATCACGTGCAAGTCTGAGTAAGGAAATGTTTTATTCCAGTCTGTGTTGTGACAGATTCCTTGTGCAGTACTTATAAATTTGATTGGAGTTTTCTGAGTTGGAGAGGGGGAGTTTTTTTTTTTAAGGTCATAAGTAGCTGCTGTGGTAACTGGGGCTGATGATTAAACTACTTGCCTACTAGATTGATCTGTCCTTCCCCAATTGCTAAACTCTAAAAGGACAGATTCTTCTCGTAACTAGTTCTAACTTGCTGACAACTGTTTGCAGGTGCTGGCTGAAGTGTCTGTGCCTGTTCTTTTTCTGCAGCAGAGGGTCTTAAAAAACCCACCCTAATCAAAGAGGAAATGTGTGTGTCTCTTATTTGGGCTTGTTAACAACTGAACAGGTACAAGATCATAGCTGGTCAGTGGGGAACTCTTCAGCCCCCAGCCTGTTCAGCTTGTTGCTTCTTTGTTGATGTACCACTGTGTGATTATCCTAGCAAATTATATATTTGAACTTCAAATGGAGAAAATAGTTGTGAGTTGTTGTTGCGTTTTACTTGTATCACAGAAACTTCGGGCATTATGTAACTGACCTACTTAAGGCCAGGCTGAAAAAGTGCAGTAGGCCTTGAAGATACTGAAGATGCGTGTGGCTTTCTTTCCTAGGGATGCTTGGAGTGCGTTGGGAGACATGTCCAAAGAAGAAGCCATGATAGCTTATGTTGAAGAAATGAAAAAGGTAAGTTTACTATGGAAGTGATCCTCTAAAACAAATGTTCTGGAAATAAATTAGGGAACACGAGGAGGTTCTTGCCGACTACTGCTGTCAAAGCTCCGAATGAGTTATTCCTTATGTGAACTGTTATATTTCACTACTATGCTGTTTGGCCTGTGGGGAGAATAAAATTATGTAGTTCCTTCCAAAGCTATAGAATTTGGGTTGTTTTCAGAGAAACATGAGAGCACTAGCTGATATGCTTAAATGGCAGAGCTGAAGAAGGTGAATTATTGAAATAATGGTAAAGGGGAAAGTCGGGAAAACAGCGGAACTTAAAAGTACAACACAGAAAGGCAGAGTTACTGCAAACTGCCTCAGTTCTCAGAGTTGAGATAAGCGATCCTTGTATTGGAAAGGGAAAAAAACAGTCCTCCAGGAGGACTTCAGGAGCAAGTGTCTCACTCTCATGACTGTAATCAATCTCATGAGTGTAATCAAATAGGTAAACTTAATTGATTTTTCAAGAACTAAGCAACCTGCATTTTCTGTACTTGTCATGAAAATATTTCTTGTATGTTACAGTTGCAGTCAGTTAGAATTGAGTAATTGTCTTTTGTGGAATAGATGTGTAACTTGTAAACCACTGTAGTTACTGTATTAAGCAAGAATTGCTGCATTAACTAAAGTAAACATTCAGAATTAAAGTTGCTTGTGTTTTATTAACTAATCCTTTTCACTGAAGCTCTTCTAGGTGGCCTTTCCAGTTTAAAGATTACAATTATACTTTAATCCAGATTGACAGTAAATAATGTATTGTTATAATGAGATTAACATCAAGGAGGGAAAACATAAGTTCTACTCCGAATATACTTGCTTTTCTCCTAGGCCGCTATCTTGATATTGAACTTTTTACGTGTTTAGTGATGAATACAACAAAAACCTCTTACTAGCGAAGGAGCTTGCGTCTGACTACAGTTCTTTTTCCTGTCTGTAATTTTGTTAATTTAAATCCTGCTGGTATTACTCTAGCTGCTTTAAAATTAAAAATAAACAACTTCAGAAAACACAGGAAACCAAATATTATTAATTTGGTCAAAAATCCTACTAAATTTTAATAATTCCTTTTAAATGTGTACTGCAAGATTTAGTGCTTCATTTCAAATCTTGGATTCAAAATGTGTTAGTACTTCAGTAGAGTACCTTTTTTTTTTAATGTAGTAATTGGTTTGTTCAGGACACTAAAAGTAAATGAAACTGCAGTGTTTGTTCTAAAAA
This sequence comes from Columba livia, assembly GCF_036013475.1. Taxonomy (NCBI): domain Eukaryota; kingdom Metazoa; phylum Chordata; class Aves; order Columbiformes; family Columbidae; genus Columba; species Columba livia. The sequence continues at coordinate 18,216,026 of NC_088603.1, read as the reverse complement.
AACCCCAGTAAGCCTCCTCTGAGGAAGTCCACTTGACCCAAATAAAGTGCAAATGTTCTGCCGCTGTCCAGATTACATGTAGGGATTGGAGAGCAAATGCCTTCTTGCCTTGCTCAGCTTTGAAACTGGGGAATCTGTGTACCCTGCTGTGGTGCTGTTTCAGCTCTTGCATTTGAAATACCAGCTTCAGCTTTTCCAACCTGATTGATTCTACTTGAAATGGCAATGGAAGTGCATTTCAAATGGATCCATGGGGTTGTTCTATCAGCATATACTGCACTAAACCTTGTGGTGTTACTGTGGGCATTCCGCTGTTGCACAGATAACCATGTCTAAGGAGGGCAAAAAAACACCTGTATACTGGTGTCACAGGGCTGTGTTCCGCCCCTGCCACCTGGGGCATGTGCCTGGCATTTGCACACTGTGTTTATGACCCTGTCATAAGATACTTTCACTGTAAACTTGTTTGCTTTTCTTCCCCTCTTCATATGGTAGCCTTGAAAATCGCAGCTGTTGAGGAGTGTGTCTGGATGATGTTTTGAGCTGGTTGTGGGAAATGACCAAACACATCTTAGTTTAAAATTAACCTTAAACAACATGCATCTGAGCTAGGATTCATCTTAGTTATCTTCGAAGTAGCATTTCTGAAGTTTTATATTGCAATTCTGTTTAAACTAGTTTACACTTCAGATATATTGTTTTTGTTATATTAGAAATAACTGATATTTTAGAATAAATAAGTGTTAACACTATGTGATGTTTCTAATTTAAAATGATATTAATTGTCTAGCATCCAAAGAAAACAATGATTCAGGGTACATAACTTAATTTCCACTTTCAAATTTGAAGATTGCATATTATGCTTAGTGGCTATAAAAGTAAGCAATATATTTTGTTTGTGGAAGTATTTTCTCTTTTCTTGCTGACAATTAACAGCTCTGACAAACTGTGGTAAGATTCTAATAATTACTCCAAGTTTCAGACAGTATACTAAGGTCTGTTTAGAATAGATGAAGAACAGTTATGTGCAGACATCATACACATGCACATATGAGAGTTTACAGCGCAGACTATAGAAGTAAATACATAGCAAATACAAGTGTTATTCTAGAATAGGTTTGTTTCTCTCAATGCTATTGAAGCTAAAAATAAATAAAAAATATCACAAAACTGTCCTGTCTTTGCCTCATACCCACCTCTGTTTTCTGAGCACTGAGCATTTCTCTCTAACACATACAGAATGGATTATATATGCTGAATGGATCAGAAGTGGCAATGAAACTGCAGCTTGACAGGATTGTTGTCTCTTGGTATCCTTGATTGGTTTGCAAGTGTTGACTTGTGACCTGCTGGCCTGCCTAGAGCTGCTACTTTGTGCAGTAATGCTGTAGCTTTTGCTTCTGCTGCTTAGTGACGTGCTTGGTGCCTTTGAGCAGCATCTTCTGTGGTGACTTGTACCTCCATCTGTTGCTTTCTTGCTGCACTTCTTGGGGAGGAGGTAAAGTGTAGCTGTTAGCTTGCTTCTACCCGAGCCTTCCTGTATCTATTACCTCTTTCAAAAAATAATAATAATAAAAGAGGATGAAGGAAGAACAAAGCTGTCAGCATAAGTCTTGGCTGAAATGGCTTAAACTACAATGGAAAAATAATATCACATGCTTTTAAAATAATGTTCAATCATTAAATATCTTCTGTTTAATCTGTTTTAGACTTAAGATTTTGTGTTCCTATCGGATAACCAAAGGTATTTGGTTTGTAATTTAAAATCAATAAACTTTTTTCAAAGGAAGAGCTTCAAATGACTTCAAGAGCAGAACCTGGTTCTAGTTTGCTGCTCTTCTGGCTTTGTACTGTCCCAGTTTTGCTGTATTCTGTCAGTTTTGTTGTTTGGGTTTAGATGGAACCAGTAGGGCACTTCTGATCTGGTCCTTACATTCCATTGGAGATGCTGGAGTTTGGCAAATATGAAGAATTCTCTGAGAAAAAAAGTATTTTGGTTTCATTTTCTCAGTCGGAAGACTTGTCTGTAAAATAAATTGTGTCAGATAACAGCAGCCTGTTGAACTTTGAGTTGGTTTAGTTTGAAATTGCTGAAATAATGGATTCCAAGGTCTACTAATGCTATGCTGAGGCTGTCCTTCCGTGGTGGCAAATGCATGAGCTCTCCCTTCTCTTAACCTAAAAAAAAGTCAATACAGCCAGTTAAGATTCTTGTTTGGTAGATCAGTTTTATGTTATTTACCTTTAATTAAAAAGAGTAAAATAAGAGAATAACATGTTAAGTGATGTGTTAGAATGTTACTGAGTTTTACAATGACCAGCAGTTTCTAAAATGAGTTGAATGTATCATTGAAATGCTGTTTCATAAGATGCTCCATATTTTGGACTTGTACAGATTCTTGAGAGTATGCCAATGACGGACAAAGTTGAAGAATTACTACAAGTAATAGGCCCGTTCTATGAAATAGTAGAAGATAAAAAGAACAGAGGATCTGACCTAACCTCAGGTTCGGACAAGTAACTTCCTTTATACTACTAATAACCACAACTCCAGATTTTTTGGGCTTGATATCTGTAAATGATTTTAAAGCTAAATGTTGCGTCTTTCTGTTCATTCTCTTTACCATATGGCAGTTCAAATGGAGAAAGTCTCTAAGTATTTGGAAGGTAGGAATAATAAATTATCTTTAAGTCCATCCTTTCCATTGTTTTGTTGTTGTAGTAATGTCCTGCTAACCCTTATGACTTCTGGGTTTGCCACTTTGTTAGGCTGGATTTTGTTTTATTTTGCTTCTGAGGTATAAAACAAAATTTGACCCAGGAAGTTTTGTATTTAGTCTGTGTCTACAGGCTTTTTGAGAAGCTGAAGCAAGCCTCTTCCTCAAAAAAGAGTATTTAAAACAAACACCCTCTCCAACTAAACAGTTTCTGCTTTTCCATTAATAAAAGGAACATCTCTTTGAAATGTGTACTGCTACATCCTGATGTAGCTGTGGATTTCAAACTGCACGCAGAGCTGGTAATCCAGATCTGTCATCCGATTAAAAAAAAAATCCACAATCAAACCCCACAACTCCATCTTTTTTTAATCATAGTTTCTCTAATACATACAGAATATAAGATGGGTTCAGGAAACCTGCAAGTTAAGTTTTCTGAGGCTCAACTTCATGAAGGGCATATCTATTTAAACATCATAAATCTCTGACAAGTGGCAAACCTAGTGGTGTCATAGCTGCATAAAAATCGGTGTGGTGATTTTTTATTTAGCAATACCATTGTGAGAACATCTTTATAATAACAGTTATTATGTTACAGGTAATGTGTTCATAATGTTGTAATATAAGGCTTACAGTTATTTAAATCTGGCTTAAAATTCTATTTAAAAATTGAAATGCAACAGGGCAAAACTTGAAACAGTTTTTAAAACCCAAACCATTTCACAAATTAGTTGTTTTAATGTGTTTAAGAAGTAGGAGTCAGTTGGTTAAGTTGCCTTGTGTATGTGCAGTTTTTTCCCCCACCTTAAAGGAACATAGTTTTGATTTTGCTTTTGGTATCAAGTCTCAAAAAAACAGAAATAGCTTTTCATTGTTTTTGAGGAAAGGAAATGGTAGTTTTTAAATGGCCGCTTTGAAAGCTATGTGACTTTTTTTCTCAACTAAAATTTGTTTGCTTCATGTCTGGGACTTAATGAGCTCGCAAGACAGCTGGATTGACAGGCAAGTTTGTAAAAGTATCAGTAGATTCAGGTCAGTGATCTGTGTAATAAGGATTTACTTAGTAGTGGTGTCTGGCATAGTGCCAAAAGCCACCACTTGAAAAAAGTGACTTATTTACGCAAACAGAATCACAGAAGTTAAACCTAACAAATTTTGCATACTTTTTTTTTTAAAGAGGCAGCTTAAATGAAGGCAGTATAAGTAAAACAGAATAGTAAATTTCAGCTTTATTTTGTTCCGTCAGTGTTACAGTAAATCTGGTGATGTGTCATCCTTCATACAGTTCAGATCTCCAACACCTAATTATGCCACGGTGAATTAAGACAAAACTTTCACAGCGTCCATTGTATGTTCCAACTTTACCATTCGACTTAAGACTTTGAAACACTTTCTTCAGCACTCTTGGCATTTCCCCAATTAAAAGTGAAGCTGAAAATAATTATTATTGTTTACACTACAGGTCTCAAAATTTTTCACACAAGTATGGAAGCATGAAGTACCTTCAGTCTTCCAGATACATGCTAAAGAATAAAACCAATCTGCCCAAGTCTGTGTTTGAGATGGTGTAGATACTCTCTGTGGCTTCTGTTGTGGAAGGTGGTTTATCCTGGGTGGGCAATTGGTATGTTCTGGAAACTGAGGCTCATCTCTTGCTTCATATTGTACTCTTCCCATCTTCTGGCCCATTCTGTTCTGTGTTCACCTTTCATCCTTCTTCATCAGATTTTAGTCTGTATGAAGGTAATTGTTTAATTGTTTAAGAATTGCATGGCACTTCCTCAAAATCAAGAGTATTCTTGAATTAGTTGAAGAGATTGTTTGGTAGTTTAGTGTACCTTGGCTGTGGCTGGTGTATTGTCTCTAGTAGATACACTTCAACAGAAAAGTGTAACCTTTTAAAATATAATTTTTACTCATTGTGGTTTCATTGAAAATGTTAAATATAAACCATTGAAATACTGTCTACCTGAATCAGTAGAGCTTGTGGCTCTCCTTAATGAATAACACCAAAACCTGACATGCCAGCATTAAAGTGACTTATAACATCTGCTAGACAACGAGGACAAACTTGCTGGATCTGTGGGTTACAAATATCCAGACTTGGATGACTTGGTAATGGAAGGAAAACAGAGAATTCCCTCCAGTAGGCTGAGCCAATCTGAGGGGTATTTCAAAAGCCTGTAACCCAGGTAGTTTTTTGAAAGCTCATCTTGCAGCTGTGTGTGAAGCTTAAGTTCTCTGCAAAGTTCAGTCACTAGTCTCTTTCTGACAGGCATGAAGTATCTTTTTACAGAAAAAAAATCATTGAATTATTTTCAGGTAAAATACTAGACATCAAAGAAGTAGGCAGGCTCTTAGGCATCATAGTGCTGCAGAAGAGAATAGGGAGCTGTTACAGAAGGACCCTTTTGTTTGCAGCTGCTGGAAGAGTAGAGGGAGGACTGTCAGGTAAGGTGAGGGGGTGCTTTAGAAGAGCAACCTTTTGATGTTTTGCACTTGCTAAGAAACACACAAGAATTTGATGTCCAAGCCAATGCTAAAAAGGCCGAGAATTTTCAAAATACTATTGCTCAGTGAATTAGAAACTTTCAGAGTGGGCATTCAAGCTTTCTTGTTATATCTGAAGAAGCCAAAGGTAGGCTAGAATTGGCACCCTGCTGATCTGATGCTTGGTGAAATATTGAGAGTTTCAGAGCCAACTCATCTCTCTGAATGTTTCCTTGAGAATATTTGTGGATATCTTCTTAATTCTGAATGCAAGTCAGTCCAAAGTGGGGCAAGAAAATCCATGCCTGACAGGCCCACACAAAGTTATTTCAACAACTAAACAAAGTATCTGGAAATTGTTCACAAGTTCTTTAGTAGAATTTTCCTGTGTATTCTCTCTGCTTTGTGACAAGGCATTTCATCTGTTTTAAAATCCTGCTAAATAAAGATGACCATTTGCTTTTATGCTGAGTAATAGTACTCTTTGTAAGCCTTTTTGAAGACTGAATGTTGCCTCTGGTAATGACAGGTTATGCACTGTGGAGACTGTGGAAAGATTCAGTGTTTAATATTCCTAACCTTTGTCATCCTGCTGAGTTTTTCTTCTGAAAAGTGTGCTTCCAGCTGTGTTGCAGTTGGACCAAATTAAGCCCTATTGAAGGCAGGTGACTCGTCCTGCTGAATGTGCTGCTTTGGGCAGTGCTGGTTGCACTGGAGCATCTTTGTGCCAGGAGCCCATACAGGGCACTGCTTCAGCAGCAGCTGAAGTGAATGGCACAACTTGTCCTGGCTCACAGGCAGATACAGCTATTTAACAATTTCCTCAGTTTCTTCCTGCATGGGATATGGGAGCCAGGTGTAAAAGATGGTGTTCACAGAGGTCTGTGTGCTTTTGGAACAAGCAAATACATGTAAACACTGCTATTTCAAATGCAGTAGTTAGCACAGGACATAAGTAAGATTCAAGGGGAGGATTGCACTTGAAGAAAGTGAACCTGCTCTTAATTATTACTTTCTGGTTAGCAACACACTTCCTCTTAAAATGCAATATATCTTCCAACTGTGCTTCTGTAGAATGTATATGATTAGTTTCTCTTTTCAAGTAGTTTTATCTTCTCAAGAGCTTCTCATGTTATTTTCAGCATCTTTGCTTTGTAATGGAGTATTTGGCGATGCTCTTCCTGCTTGTGTATGGGTCTCTTCTGTGAAACACCTTCTGTTTGCTTCATAAGCTCACTTTTTCATTTCTTTTTGACTTCAAAGATATTTGCTAAACTGATTTCCTTCCTTCTCCCTCCTCTCTTATTCACTATGATTTTTAAGGAATTCAGTGGCTGAGAATCTTCTTAATGCTTTGTAAGAAAAGAGCCTAAATCTCTGTTACTCTGAAGTTGCTGTGCTTTAGTAGGCCATGTTGAATGGGTGGCAGCACCAAAGCTAAGAGGTGCATAAAGGCAGGGCAAGCATGGGGCAGGAGAACCTGGTGGGTGAGTGAGAGCAGTTTTAAAAATTCCCTGCTTTAAACTTTTTTTTCCTCTTCTGGTTTCCAGTGATAAGCTAACAGCTGTAATCAAGGTTACAGAGTATTTTCAGGGAGGCCAGTGGGAAATTTACTATACAAATACTTTGTTAATATCTCAGTAGTTTAATAGTTAACCTTCACAGCATCTAGAACATTCTTTGCAGTGTTTACTGCAGGATGAGATTACTATAGGATTAAGGGCTGGGCCGGCAAGTGCCAAAGTCAGTGGAGAGTCTCAATGAGATGTGAATCAGTCTCAACTAGCTGTGGCTTGTCCTGTTGCCACATACACCTGCTCCAGGCTTTCCAGTTCAGATATGAGCCTACTTGGTGATTTGACTTAAAACTGATGGCTTTATGCCAGTGCTATCTCACAATGTTGGAAATTAGGGCAGAGCATCAGTTTAGTTCAAGCCTGAGGATATCAACAGCTCCTGCCATACAGAGTAGAAGAGAATTTATCACCACTGGGTGAGCGGCAGAGTATCCAAATGTGAAAATGTAAGAATAAAAGTTGTTCCTTTCTAAGTGGAGGGAGCTACGAGAAGCTTGCTTCCATGAAAAGAAAAGCCTGGCTGTAATCTGCTTTGTGCCGGATTCAGTGAACAGTAAGAGTTTGTGTGTATAATTGGTCATTGGACCTGTGTTTTTTTTTTCTTCCAGCCAGACAACAGTTCACTGCAAAAGTGAAAAGTAGTTGTCAAAAGCTGTTCAGGTTTTGAGAATCTAGCAGATGTGCCTACTTGCTATAAAATGTTGATGTCTTACTTTTTAGAGGTCTTAATTGTAGTTAAGATCTTGTGTTGAGAGAGCCAAAACCCAGATTTCTCGCAGCTCTGTTCTACAAAGAAGTAGTGGACAGAAGTATGGGAGGCTGGGGGAGAACAGATGTAGGTAGTCAAACCTTGATTGCTCTCAGAAAAACAAAACCTGCCCAGTGGGCATGGGCTGGTGTTATATGTATAACTTTACTATAGCAGAAATAATTACTTACTCAGCCTCTAAGGTGTATGGAAAATCCATCTGTGCTATCTGTGAGGCTGTGTTTATTATGGGCATTGTAAAACGCTGTTCAACAGTTAGGCTTGGAATAGGTGCAGGAGAATATAATCCTAATGTTATTCCCTGTGTCTTTGTTTTTTTGTACAGGGCAAAACAATTTTCAATTCAGGCTACAATGTTATAGAACGGAGTGTCTGAACGATGGGTGACTCAGCAATATGGTTTTCTGTTGCTTTCAAGCATAATTCAGTTTTCTTTATGGGGTTCTGAGTTCACAATTTTCATGTTTTGTGTTTTCTGGGACAAAACTCAAGAGTATAATACTCCTCTCTTCTTGCCACACAAAGTAAAAGTTCCAATGTTGATTGTATCTCTTCCATACAGAAGAGATCTTAGCAAGTCCTGCTCATTGTCCCAGAGGGAAGTAGTACCAGACATGGGGACATCTTGGATCCTGGAATGATCTTGCTATTTCTTCCAAGTTACTATAAATATCTAAGCAGCAGCTATTTTTAGTGTTCGGTCTCACACGTGATTGCTGCCCATGGTGTTGGCAGTAAGTTGGCAAAGCCTGGCTCTGCTGGTCTCACTCACATGCACTGTGTAATTGAGCTGCATGTGCTTGGTGCCCCGTACTCTGGGTGTCTGGTGGCCTTGGTGGAACTACCTGCTGGTGCTGGGGATGACTGCAGGGCAGCTGCCCTTGGTCAGGAGATCCCAGGCAGGTTGTCTCGGCTGGCAGAAGGCTCAGGAGTCACAGGGAGGAGGGAAATATATCAAAGTCAACACAAAAACTTGGTAACCTTGTTGATACAGAAAGTATTCTGAAAATTTAAGGGAACAGGTACTGGTGATATGGATGGAGATGAAAAACTCCATAGATATTGAAAAGCGAAGTGTGAAGGTACAGGATGAATAGTCAGCAATCCTGAATACCATGCTTACAAGTTAATATAAATATCTAAGAAGCTGCTATTATCTGTGTTTGTTCTTATCCACAAACAATTGGTTTGATGTTTACAAACTATAAATAAAGACATTTTTTATTAAATTGCTTTTTTGAACTACAGTGGCATCTCTTCAAGTGTAGCAGCTTGAAAAGCACAAGCTGACAAAACAAGGCTGTAGTCTCTTGGGGTATATTGAAAGAAAAATAAAAAGGAGGAGAGGTTCTTTTTCTCTGTTAGTCAAGTTTTGGAAGACTAAAGAACAAAAAAAGGAAAACTGTACAGAGGAAGATTGGGCTCCTATGATCTATGTGCTCAGGGAATACATTTTTTAGAGCACTTACACTTAATCCACTTAAAATTAAGTGATAAAACAGTAGTAGTTAAAGTAAGGAATTTTGTTTCAATTTTTGACAGACTCCTCTAAAATATCTTTTTTGTGATGTCAGCTTGTTTGTAGAACAGATGTTACAGAGAAGGCTTGATCCTTGGAAATTTTCTTTGTAGTATGCTATATTGAAAAGAATGGAAGGAAATGAGGGTATAGAAGCTCTTCTTCTAGCTAAAGAGCTTATTGCTCCCAGATGCTCACACAGAATCATAGAATAGTTTGGGTTAGAGGGGACCTTCAAAGCTCATCTAATTCAACCCCCTGCAGTGAGCAGGGACATCTTCAACCAGATCAGGTTGCTCAGAGCCCTGTCCAGCCTGGCCTTGAATGTCTCCAGGGATGGGGCATCTACCACCTCTCTGGGCAACCTGGGCCAGTGTTTCACCACCCTCATTGTAAATAATTTCTTCCTCATGTCTGGCCTGAATCTCCCTGATTTAGTTTTAAACCATCACCCCTTGTTCTATTGCTACAGGCCCTGCTAAAAAGTCTGTCCCCATCTTTCTTATAGGCCAAATTTAAGTATGGAAAGGCCACAATAAGGTCTTCCTGGAACCTTCTCTTCTCCAGGCTGAGCAACCCCAACTCTCATCCTGTCCTCACAGCAGAGCTGTTCCAGCCCTCTGATTTTGTGGCCCCCTCTGGTTTCTCTCCAACAGGCCCATGTCTTTCCTGTACTGAGGGCTCCAGAGCTGGATGCAGGACTCCAGGTGGGGTCTGAGTGGAGCAGAGGGGCAGAATCACCTCTCTTGACCTGCTGGCCACGCTCCTTTTGATGCAGCTCAGGATGCGATCAGCATTCTGGGCTACAAGTGCACATTGCCAGCTCATGTCCAATCTTTCATCCACCAGTACCCCCAAGTCCTTCTCTGCAGGGCTGCTCTCAATCCCTTCATTCCCCAGCCTTTATTGATACCAGGTTTTGCCCCAGCCCAGGTGCAGGACCCTGTTCTTGACCTTGTTGAGCCTCATGAGGTTCGCATGGGCCTACTTCTCAAGCTTGTTGAGCATGTACCCCTCCTTCTCACCATGCTCACTCCTTGGAGTATGGGAATGCATCAGTTTCAAAAACGAGGTGGAGATTTGTGCAACAAAGCGTGTTGGAAAGGGTGAAACGTGGTTGTGTAATCTTGGAATTGAAGGAAGGAGCTTATGTGGATCAGTAGCAAGCACGAAACATCCAGCTGTCTTGGCAAGCAAAGAATTCTAATTACCTGATTGTCAAAACAATTTTGTACAGCCTATAATTCTCTCTGAGACTTTAAAATTTTGACAGAGCTTGAGTCTACTTAAACTTAAGACTGCAAATAGATGGGCATAGAAGCTTATAGTAAGTGTAGGTCCTGGAAGTCTTTTAGTGGCTAAGATGTTGCTACTGTTGAACAGATAGTAAAATTATAGCATTTTGCAAAAGCACATCATTTTTTACTGAATGGTGAGGGTGCACATAGCTAGTAAAATGTTTTCTGATGTTTCATCTGCAGTTGTAGACTGTTTCCTGATCACTGCTATTTGCAGAGAATGAAAGAGGCTGTAGGACTTGTGTGAGGCTACTGTTTTGTGCTAAGCCAAACATCAGTACAGCTCCAGCAGTGCATGTTAATTTTATATAGGAATTATGTGCCTGTTCAGAAAACCAAAAATACAAAGCATTTGAGAAAAACCTGCTAGGCTAGGTTTTCTTTTTAAAATTACCCTCGAGCTGAGGCAGATCCACAGAGGCATTTAAGCTCCTAACTCCCATCCAAGTAACAAAAATTGCCTGGAGATATGTGGGGAGTTAGAAATTGAATACATACTTTTGAGAAACTTGTCTCCGTTATACAGGTCATTGAAAAGAATTGTAGTGCTGCCTTTAAAGAAATACATTTAGAATCTCTCTCAGGAAATCTCTTAATAGAGCTGACACAATAAACATCTACTGAAAGCTTGTAGAGAGGCTGTGTGTCTGTTCTTCACATCCTTTCCACCTCACTGTTTTCTTTTGTTAAATCATTCCGTTTGCATGTTGTTACTGCTACACAGCTCTTACTATATGGCATTTAAGAAAATCAGTCCAGGCTTTTACAGTATAATATAACTCCTTGTACAGCTACAGAACAGTACAGCTTTGATTTAGAAGACACTGTCACAAATCTCACAGTTTGGTGTTGTAGGCAGCGAGATGAAGACAAGCCAAGAGGGATTCTGTAGTATCTGAACGAGGGCAACAGAAAAAGCTACCAACGTTTTGCATGCAGTCGAAGTGGGTGCACGGAAAGAACAAAGGGGTGGGTGGGATTAGCACAGAGCAAATAAAGTTTTAAAAGCTTGCTCGGCTCTTACCATCATATTAAAAGATACATTCTTGGGGAAGTAGCCGTTAACCCGTTGGGGATGGACCGGGTGAGCAGGGCTCTGTAAGGGTTCTGAGGCAAAGCACATGCTTAAGCATGGTATTTCAAGTGGCCAAAACTCTGTACAATGCTGTGTGCTTCAGAGTCTGCATCAGAGCGATGCCTCTGTATGGTCTTGAGGAGCATTGTTGCTAAGAATGGCTTTGTGGAAGAAATACAGTTTTGATGGGTTTCACTTATTCAGGTGTCCTGTGGCACAGTAACATAGATCTGTTACTGTTGATACTTTAACTGAATTCCACCTCCTTATTTAAATATATGAGATGTATTACTTGGAAGTTTCTCCAAATGAATAATCTCCTTACTGAAATTAAGAGAGAACATGCTTGAGTGTTCAAAGGCCTTCCGCTCAAAAAGAAAAAAAGCAAATCTTAAGAAAAAAGCTTATGGTATAGCTGGGGCTTTTTACACTGTCTTTGGCAGGGTGAGGAGGTTTACAGAGTTAGTTCACCTTCTTTCACAGCTCCTGGTCTTGTTCCTATTTGTTCCCACGACTGGGTTGGACGTGTGGATGACTGTGTCCCAACACGCTTTTGTTTCAGAGGGAAGGGTGGTGCCCACCTCATGGTGCCAAGGGAGATGTGTCTGTGCTTAATGCTTGTGCTGAGAGGACTTAACTGATATCTTCCTCGCACTACTGCTGCTCAGAAAACATCTCCAGAATTGGGTTTCACAATAAATGAGACATGCTTATACAAAATAAACTGGAAATGTGTTGGGATTTTTATTTTGTGAAACAAATTCCTTTGCAAATACAAAGTGTTCTTCAGTGAGAACGAGCATGTGTTTGATGATGTTCTTGTAGCCTACAAGACAGACAATAGCTTTTCCAGTTCTCTTTTTACAATAAGGAGGCACTTTTCAAATGAAAGTTGGATTAAATCAATCCAGAATCGTAATGGTGTCCACAGAAAACTTTCTTGCCCTAAAACTAAGGTGAACAGTATATGTAACATATTCATTATTTCTATACCAAAAGTTATTTTGCCTTTTTTTTTTTTAAAGCGTTATGGATAAGCTTTGAACCTGGAGGAAAGTGGGAAGGCTCTTCATTGTAAGATTAAAGCAGAAACCCTCTAGCTCTAAATCAGCATGCAGCAAAGAAAGTAGCGGAGCTGGTTTGGCAACTCCAGTATAATTGAATGTTATTTTGCTGCTTAATGTTAAGCTTAAATGTAAGAATTAATCTTTCAAGGTTCTGACAAGGGAATGTAGAAGTTATACAAATGGAATGCTGTGGTGACAATTGAGACAGAATTCAGCCTTGGAGTCAACATGTAAACTGTGCGAGTGTCTCGCAGAAACTCTCCTCTCTTTGTACCTTAATCACTCTGCCCTAACAGAGGAGGCTTAAGTGATCATCAGGATGTATTTAACCATATAGTTTTTACCAGAGGTGGTAGAATTGTTCCTTAAATTCTCCATATATTTTAAGAATCTTTACCTTGCAATTCTTTGTACAGAGTGAATTGTAATCCTTGGAGTAATCAAAGATGTGGAGAACAAGGATTTAGCAGTTCCTTTGTCTATTTCAAGATTAAAAAGAATATTTATGTAATTAGACATGCAAACAAGTGCTCAATGTATTTATTTCATCATCTTTTTCACTGAAATCAGAGAATTTATTTCCATATGCCCTTTGCTAGATAAAGATCTGTACAAACTTGAGTCTTCTTACCACATCTTGCATCTGCTTAAATTGCTGCAGGAGAACATGCATGGGATATTGTATTTACCATCTTCAGAATCCTGTTGCTCACATTAAACAGAATGTTTAAAATTTGCCTTTGAATTGAGAGCAGTTTTGAAGCATTTCAGCCTAAAAGGGAACTTGTATAAAAACTTTGACATCTGGGTTTAGCAGATCATGGCCACATGTGTCCTTGATAAAAGACTACTGCAGCCGTACCATAAATATGGGTAGTAAGTAGAGCTGGTCTGAGGCTTGGCAGTGGAAGTGGCCTGCTGTCCCCTGCCAGCAGCCTTCCTCAGAATCGCTCAGAATCTCTTCAGCAGCGGTCGGGTGCTCTGTGTTGAGCCACAGAAGAGAAACATTAAACTAATTAAGGAGGAGCTTACAGAAATAAAGCTGGCATTATTCGGTACATTTTCTAATATGGAAATACTGTTGTAGAACTACGACTAGTAGTTTGGGGTGGGGGAGGGTTGTATGTTTGCTTCTTTTAATAGAAATCTTTTTTTTCCCTCCTTGGATTTCTTCTCAGACCTTAGTAATGTCATGAATTCCACTCCAAATATAAAGGCTGTGAATGGAAAAGCTGAAAGTAGTGATAGCGGAGCAGAATCGGAAGAAGAAGGGCTGCGTGAAGAGGAGGAAAAAGAACTGCAGCTAAATGGAAGTGGTATGTTTTCCGCACTTGGACAATTGTTTCTTTCAAAGTTATTCTTAACCACCTGGCAGAAAATCCCAAAGGATCGGGAATGCTGTACTTCTTCAGGAGAATTGAATGCAAATACACATTGATGTGTGTGTGAAGAATGGCAGTGTCTCTACCTGGGTTATAAGATTGAGAACTAGTACAAATTTTGAGCTATGCCATACGATTTTTGACTTGGCTAGGAAGGTCTGTCAGCAGGCTAGCTAAAAGTCTATATGCTGTATTGTTTTGGTTTTGTTGCCAGTGCTGTTAGTAAGATTTCTGAATAGCTATGTGAGCTGCAAGAGTAGAACTGAAAATAACTTTCTTTTTTCTTCAGAGAAAATAAAACGGAACTTTCAGTGAGATTGGTTTAGAGGATCCACAAAGAGTCTTGAGAAATACCAGCATCAAGTGAAAACCAAATGAAATTGCATATTTGGAATTCTGTACAGGTTTTTTCCTCCAAGGACATTAGGATAATGATTTAATTTATCAGAGAGACCTGCTTGGATTTGCTTATGTTTTAAATATCATCTGCTCTTTATGAAAATTATATTTTATATTTACACTTTTGCAGGGATTGTTTTGTTCTTGTAAAATGTGAATCTAAGAGCATTTATACACTTTGTTCTGCAGATACATTATACTTGCCGTCCATTAGAAACTTAGCTACTTGAAGAAATGTGGTTTTTAAGTGCGTAGTTTTCTATTTGCAAGGTTTTCTTGTTCTTTTACAGACTATAAGAGTGTGAAACCAGAATTGGCAGCTGTTAAGGATTTGGAAAGTGTTGTTACCAATGGCTGTTGCAAAGACGGCTTCATCCCAGATCTGCAGAATGATATCCAGACCAAATCTGCCCTGAATGGCTTGAACCCAGAGGAAGAAATAAAGAAAACAGAGCCAAGCCCAGAAGTAGCTAATAACAGTGCTCCCCAAGGTATTGTCTTTGCAAGACCATGCTTTCATTTGCACATGTTTTTCTTGGTAAATATTTATTTTCTAGAAAGCTTAATGCTCGGATTCAGAGATGAGCAATGGTGTCTTTCAGTTGTAGAAACCTGAAGAAAGAATACTCAAAAAAAAATCCCCAATTTAATACCAGGTTAAAATACGGCTTTCTTTTAGGATCTTCTATCGAAAGAGACATGAAGTCAGCGACAGCGAGGCCCAAAACCACAGAAATGCAATTGTTTTCTTTTAAATCATTATACTACCTATGCAAATACTATTTGCCTTTGAAAGCGAATTCATAGTGAAATGAAAATCACTAATATCTTATTTGTCATTCTGAAAGGCTTAATATGTTATAAGTACCAGTTTGTTGAAACTAATATTTTTAAGTTTGTAATTTCAAAACTGACAGATAACTTTAGGCAAAACTGCTTTAATCTGAGTCTAGGAAGGAGACTGTAATGAACAAGGTAAAATTAAAATTATCAACTTATGATGCAGAAATGCCAATATGAGGTATAATTTTCCCATTAGTAAAAGTTCTATATAATTCCTATATTAGTATAACCTCTTTATGCAGAATCTAGCTTTAAGATGACAACCGTAGATAAAAGGGGCATGAGTTGAAGCTCACCTAGACATTTTAACTCATTGCTTTACTCTTTGCCAGAGTTGACTCACATTTCCAAAGCATGTGTGCGTGTCTCCTTTCCATACAGGTGCAAATGAAGAGAATACTGAAGAGGCCTCAGCAACTCAGCACTTAACCAGTGACTCAGACAGTGAAGTTTATTGTGACTCTATGGAGCAACTTGGCCTAGAAGAGGTAGGGGTTCTTCTAAGCCTTAGCAGGTGGTCTGGAGGCTGGTGCCTCAAAGTGGCCTTGGTTTGAAGAAGAGGGAGATGACAATGATTTCTGAGTTCTCTTGCACTTCTTCAGCCCTAATGTACATCTCTGACTTTCATATAAAAGGTGGACAACAACTGTGCTGGCTCAGCTTTGACTGAATTTGTGCTCCTGCTCATGGTATTCACTGTAGTCTTAGTTGATGTATGGGCTTGGACCTCCTTCAGGGGAATTTGTAGGTTCTACTCAAGCACCTGGTTTCCTGATTCTGGGGAGGAATATATGAATGATGCATGGGATCAGAAAGACCAGTAAGCTCTCTAATATTGCGTCGTTCTCTTGTCTAGCGATTTCCCGAGGATCTAGAGAATTCCTTTTAGCAAATCAAAATTTTACTCAGTAATGAAGCGCGTTAGCAAAGGTGATTTGGCTGAAGTGCTGCAAGCTCTCTTATCTACGTGATTTCCAAATCATCTTGTGTATTGTTTGAGCTTGTTTGGGACTCTTTAATTGAAGTGGGTGGATAATTTGTCAGTATTTCCCAACCTGCATGAGCGAAATTTTAGTTTTGAACAAAATAACAAATGTTCAGAGGTATGTAAATAAATATACAAATAGAACTATAGATGGATTGAGTCAAACCAGAAGAGGTTAATTTCAAGAAATAAATACAGCTTTCTATTGGAAAAGATGTATTATAACAAACACTCTGTCCTTCAGTTCTGATGATACAGGTTTACAAACCACTATTTGACGAATGCGATTTTAGCAGCAGTTTTCATTTCTTTGCCCCTCCTTTTGGTTATATTTTGGCTTTTTCATGGAGTGATGTTTCAGTTAGCTGGGGTCCCCACTCTGCTTCAGCAGATGGTTGTGCAAGTGCGCTTGTCCTTAGGCTGAACAAAGGATTGCTTGAGCCAGCTTACGGCAGTCCTGTCACAGAACATGTAATTGTGACCGGATTAATGGCGTATGTCATCCATTTTTAACATATTCCTACAGTAACACTGATTTTGAGTGAAAAGTTGATGGGATACTGTGCCGTTTGTTTGGTGAGAGGTAGAGGGTGCAGCCCAGCTGTTTTGAACAGGCTCATAATAAACAATATGATCTTTGCCCGGTGTGTAAATGTTGCCTACCCGGGGTTGCTGACAGCACGGGACTTTAGACAGGGTGGCTCACAACTCTGAGTTAGGATGCCCTGTCAGTGAATAGGGGGCAAAGCCAATATTACAAGGGAAAAGGGAACATTTTCAGATCTCAGTGTTCTACTTTAGTGATTGCTGAGTATTATTATATGTTGGAAATGTCAGAAGTAATTCCAAGTGGTATAACTGTTTTGAGGATGTTTGCCCCAAATGAATGTCTAACCGTTTCAATCTGAAAAGGATATGTAGACAATAGTGAGCACATTCTACAGGAAAATACCAACTCCTGTTAAAAGAAAAGTCTTAATTATGGACAAATTATTTTCTTAAAGTGAAAGTAGAGATGATGCTTCTTCCTTTTTATTGGTTAACCGTCACATTTTACAGAATTTAATTACTTGCTAATGTTGATTTGTAGCCCTTGGAGATCATCACATCACCTAAAGGATCTTTAAAGCATTCATCCCATTTCTTGGATGTAGATCACAGTCTTCTGTTAGAAAATACAGATTTTCCAAGGCATGCTTGCATGACTTATGGAAATACTGTAGAGGAAGCAGCTCAAGAACAAGGTGAAGTCAAGTGTGGAGGAGAAGATGGCAAAGCCAGTAATGGAGGACCTCACAAGGAGAAGAAAGGTGGAGAAAAAGTGGATTTCTACAATGTCAGAAGAGGGAGAGGTACTGTGCAGCCTGCTTTTGTTTTCTGCACTCTCCTGACTGCCCTAAGTTCCTGGTGCCTGAGAAGCACTTGTCAACATTGTCCAGTAAGACAGTCATGCTTTATGGTGCTTTTCTCCTTCACAATGAAAATAGATAACAAAATTCTAATTACAATGGGTAGCAATCAGTTTTGCATTTAGAGTATTTTCTTCGTTCAGAATGAGTATTACAAAGGATTTTCTTGTACTATGAAGATCTTGAATAAGCATATTGGCTTCTTCTGTTTTTGCTTACCTTAAACTCCAGCTGGTGTTTATAGCACCTGTCTTTTTAGAAATGTAATCTTCAAAACCTCTCTATCCATGGTAAGAGTTTCTTTACAAGTTACATATTTATTTTTCAATGCATATGCATTTATACCTTGATGGTGTCTTATTTGAACATCTTGGAAAGGTATCAGTGACACATTGTTTTCTATATAACTGGAGCATTAACCACACCTTTGAGTGCTTTTGGTACTGTCTGTTACGATTCTTGAAATGTAATGATTCTTAATCACATAGCAGTCCAGATGTTCAATTTGTGTTGAACCTCTGCTCCTTTTAATTCCATAATACTTCTAATGCTGTCACCTAGGAGCAACACCATATTCTGGTGGTATGATCTGTAAAGTCAAGGATAAAGTGGGGTTTTTTGTACTAAAAAAAACAAAGGCCAGAATGTATATTATTTATAAATAACATGCCTTTTTGTATGGTACCTATAGGTCATGTCATGCAAAAATTAAAAAGAAAATCCAAATCATAGAAAATATATTTATGTTGAAAACTATTATGGAGAACATATTAGAGGATTAGACATGAGTTTAACCATCTCTCCTCTCTTTTGTTGTTTTACTTATGTTTGCTACTTGCAGCAGCAAGGTGTTAGTTTAAAAGAGTATTGTAGGTTTCAAACAATTGTCTTCTCTCATCACTCTACTGCAGTGTTCTTTGATTTCCAGCTGGAGACTGTGCCAAATGTAAAACACACCTTGTACAACACAAATGTGAAACACACAAATGCAAAACACATCTTTCTTTTTGCTAGGGCAGAATTTGCTCCTGAACTTGACTGGATGTGAATTAATCATTTTTTGCTCAAATGTTTATGCAATTCTAGGACCTTGAATGGTAGTGTCATACTGAGGCTGTAGGGAAGCATCTCAGGTGATGCTGCAGTAACCTCCCAGTGCTTTTGAACTGTCGGAAAACAGCCTGTGATGAGGAGTACCACACTCCGTTCGGGAGGGAGAAAATTCAGCTGTTAAAATCAAACATTTTTAATAGAGTTGGTAGCCCATTCTGTTTTTTGTCTTTTTTCTTCTCCCTCAACATAGGGCATAGACTTCAGCCTGTAGGAGATGGTTCCCAAGGCGGACAGATGGGTGGTGGAGGGGACGGAGAGCGCTGGGGGTCAGACCGAGGACCCAGGGGCAGCCTCAATGAACAGATCGCAGTGGTGCTGATGCGGTTGCAAGAAGACATGCAGAATGTCCTTCAGAGGTTGCATATGCTGGAGACGGTTACAGCATCACAGGTATTATTCACTGAAGTGTTCTGATTACTTATTACTAATTTTCCTTGGATATTTTAAAGCTTTTTCAGATTAAAATTTCAGACAATGTTTTCTTAAACTGTAAAGACATGTCAGTAATAGTCTGTAGTTTATTCCAACTTAATATTTCTTATTGCTACTTACTCTCAGGAACACAATTCAGGACTCTTGTACATGTGAGCAAAAGCATACATTTTGTTGTAGAAAATAACCATATATTATTTTACTGATTTCTGATGAGACTAATTTTAGCTGTAGGTATTGATACACATTACACAGTCGCTATATGGAGTTTCCATAGTTGATCTTAGTAATACATGATCCCAGATAATTTTTTCAGCAGTAGATCTCAAAGCATTTTCAAAGGAAGAGAGAATTTATCTTAATGTTCCAGATTGGTAAGTATTTGCAGGCAGAACTTCTGATTCCATTTTTCAGTTAGCAGAAGACTGATTCTTCATAGCATTCTTTCACCGCAAAGTAGTCCAGTTTTTTTGATGTTTCACATCATATATACAAGATAGGTAAAAGAAGTCTTAAGCAAGCATAGGTATTTATTGATAGTTTCTTGTTTTCATTCTATTTCAATGGAAATACTGTACATTCAGGAGACTAGAATACGCTGTGAATAGAGTCGAACCAGCGACCTAAAAAGGTTTGGTTTTGTTTGGCTGCTAATATATTTTGATCTACCTGAGAATGAGGGAGCTGTACAAGCAGTATCCTCTGGGACACATATCCTCCAAATCTAAGGCAGCCAGTGAAAAGGGTTTAATAAATGCCATGATTTTGCTCCATCACAGCTGTTGAAGAATCTGATGTTTGGATACAGATTGATTTTTCTTTTTTTTTCGGCTGAGCAATATATGAAGAAATAGTAAAAGATTCTTCCCCAGTAGTTCATGCTGTGCTTGCTGCCCTCACCTAAGAAGAAACAGAAGCTTCTGTTTCACAGTTACATGAATTGAGAAAGACCTAGAAAACTGTCTGCTTTGGTCTGTGAAAGCACCACAATAGTGTGTGGGAAAAGTCTTGAAAAGTTTCTGGTACTTCTCATTTTCTGGATTGCCTGGAAGATTTGGAACACAGTATTCTCTTTTCTTGATGCTGTTAGACGTGCCTGTAGCTATAGCTCAGGGCACACTAAACCAGCGCTTTGTGCCTTTGCATAGACTAGAGTGGATAAACACTTTTTCTTTCCAATTAAGCTCTGGGGATTTCTACTCTGGGTTGTAACTGCTGGGACTGGTCAAGAGTTGAGGAAGTTGCAACGACACATTGAGCGGGAGGGGCCCTGAAAATCTGTAATTAGAGGGTGACACCCATTCATTTTTTAACACAAAGATGTGATAAAAATGCTATAAAGAGTAATGGAAACATGAGAGGTAAGTTGGAAACTAAGTGGTGAAAGGGGAGTCGCATGGGGGTTGTCTGTTCCTTAAACTGTCATATACACAGATTGCAAAGCCTTCACAGGATGAAAAACTTGACATTCTCCTTTTGTGAAGCAGATAAATTTTCATTGCAGTTTCCTTTTTATACTTACCAGCCTTTGTTTGTATTTAAAGGCAAAATCTGCGACATTACAGTCAAATGATCATCCTGCCTCCTCTGTCAAGGTAAAATAATGTTTCTTCTAGTTGTAAAAAGCAGTGTGAATGGTGAAAAACATTGAGATGAATATTTTCTATCTAGCTCTTAGTATGTGCTTTCTGTATATTCTCTCCCTCGACTAGGAGATAAAAAATAACCTGTGTCTGAAGAAGTTATTTGATAGTGAGACCAGAAAAAAAAAATGATTAATTTAGTATTTTCTACTTTGATACTGTAACATTTCAGCAGTATACATGCGCTGTTCAATATGTGCACACAGATTGCTGACTACATTTTTTGTGTGTTTTCCTTAGAAACCATCGTGGTGGCCCTTTGAAATTTCTCCTGGTATTTTAGCTTTTGCTGTTGTATGGCCGTTTATTGCCCAGTGGTTGGTACATGTGTATCTTCAAAGAAAGCGAAGGTAAAGTGCATTCAGTAGGGCACATATACTATATTTCCTCTGTTGAAGTCAATATTGCTTTATTTAGAGAAGACATAAACTACTGTCTTCACGCATAAGAAGAATGCAGGGGTACACTCAGTCAGGATTTACAGTGTATGTATATGAAACGTCGGGTCAATTAAAAGTGGGGAGCTTGATAATCATTGCTTTGATAAATCCTGTTTCCTTGAGTTCCTTGTTTCAAGACATCTTTTGCTTAATGCTCCATTTTATTATCAGTGATTCACAGTTCTGAAGAAGCTAAAGCAGATTGTGCAGTAGAGGCCTTGGTATGGTTCTGATAGGAAGGTGTTTTTTCAGTCCCAAAAACTCAAGCCAAATGTGCATCAAGAAATTCTGGAAGCTGGTAGCAGTGCCTTCCATTAGCTGGGAATCCTGGGAAAAGACTTGTATAGTTTTCTTTGCCTTGAAAATTTCTCAGCATAAGAAAGTATTGCTTAATTTGACTTTATGTTTGGTATTGCTTTATATGGGGCAATTTAAGTTAAATCCATGAATTACGATGCAGAATAAATAATTTCAGTGAGCATACACAAGTGGTTGAGGCTGGATAGCTTGGAGGTGTCTCCATGACGTTCTTTGACTCTCCCAGTATCTTCCTGGGCCATTTTCACTGCTTCCAGACTTCCTAGTCATGTTGCGTCATAATAATTTTTTCCTATCTAATCCTTTGCAGAGTCCCATGTGTATTTCTTATTTAACACCTACTAGCACCTTACTACAATATTTCTGTAATGTCTATTTGTTTTGACTTCCTTCAGCTAAAGGACAGTTGTACTCTCATCTTACCTTGTCTCAACTGTCTAAATAAACATCAGAAGATGCAGTGAATGTTCTCTAGTTGGTACCTACTTACTTCAGCCTCTCACCTGACTTTGTTAGCTTAGTACGATCTTAAGTTTTTTCTTCTCTGTCAGTCTGCAGAGTCTGGATATGTGTAGATCTTACTAGAATTAGCTTAAATTGTTCTAGCTGTTTAACATTTGAAAGTTTTCATGGCATAGTTTTTTCTCATATGGTAAATCACACAGAATGGTTGTGGTTGGAAGGCACCTCTGGAGGTCATCTGGTCCAGCCTCCCTGCACAAGCAGGAAAACCTACAGCCAGTTGCCCAGAACTGTGTCCACATGGCTTTTGAATAGCTCCAAGGAGGGAGACTCCACAGCCTCTCTGCACAACCTGTGGCAGTGCACATCTCTCCTCATAGGAGAGATGCTCCAGTCCCTTAACCATCTTCTTGGCCCTTTATTGGACTTCCTTCAGTACATTCGTGTCTCTGTTGTACCCAGAACTGGCCACAGCACTCCAGGTGTGGCCTCTCCAGTGCTGAGGAGAGGGGAAGGGTCACCTCCCTCGACCTGCTGGGAGGGACAAGGCAGCCTGTGATACTGTTGGCTTTCTTTGCAGCAAGGGCACATTGCTGGCTCATGGTCAGCTTGGTGTCCACCAGGACCCCAGGTGCTTTTCTGCAAAGCTGCTTCCCAGCTGGGCCGGCCCAGCATGTGCTGACTGTGGTTGGGGTTGTTCCTCCCCAGGTGCTGAACTTTGTGCTTCCCCTTGTACTTCAGGAGGCTCCTGTCAGCCCATTTTTCCATCCTGTCGAGGTCCCTCCGAATGGCAGCACCACCCTCTGGCGTATCAGCCACTCCTCCCAGTTTTGTGTCATCTGCAAACTTGCTGAGGGTGCACGCTGCCCCATCATCCAGATTATTATTAATAAACATGTTAAACAGAACTGGACCCAGTACTGACCCCTGGCATCCACCGCTAATAGTGGCCTCCAGCCAGATCTGTTGTGGATCAGCCCCCTTTGGTCCCGGCTACTGGCGTTGTAGACAATACCGTGTCCACGGAGGCCTCCGGTCTGGCCGGGAGTTGCCTTGTCTCAGAGCTGTCATCGGCTGCATTGACGTTACTTGCACTGTCCGATAAAACCAGAGATTTCACTGCTACAGCTTTTAGGCAGTTATACACATTTTCCTCATTTTCTGCCCTGGTAAATGGAGATTTCTTCTCATCAGCAAGGACAAAGATTTTTAAAAGCAATACAGGTTGTTTTTTTTGTATCTTATGGGAAGCTCTTATGAACTTCAGTGTTGTTTAGCTAAGAGCTCTCCAATGGCCATGTTCTCGCTGTCTCTCTGAACAGTACGCTGTTCTTGTAAATATTTTTTTCCTCACCCATTCTGACCTCTGTTGCACCCTCAATCCATTCACAGGTTCAGTCAGAAAGCTGCGTTTAGAAAAGTGCCCTTTCCAGCAATTTTTCTAGTATATTATTCTAATGATTCAGAGCTTCAATGAACAACAAAATGGTACATTATTTTTACTCTGGATTTGTCTAGCTTCAGCTTTCATCTATTGGATTTTTCCTAGATCTTTATCTATTTGACAAAGAGCATGTGATGTGTTTTCTATGGGTACTTTATTGCTATCCCCAGGTCATCTCTTCATCTGTTTTGCTTGAGCAAGGGATTAAGTAACTGGAATCTCATTTTAAAGTTGTTTTCCAATCTTAGGATGGTTCTGGTGGCTCTTTCCTGAATGCTCCATAGTTATTAACATGTTTTTTGAGCTCTGGACACCAGATTTGTACCACAGTCTACCAACAGTAGTACCAGTACCTATGGGACACAGAGATAGCATAGTCCCAGATAGTCCTTGTTTGGTTTACTCATTCATGGCTTGGAAAGATGAGATGAACCTCAAGAACAGAAGGAACTAAAGAAATTTCTGTGTTCTTCAGCTTTCTTGTTTCTGAAGAAATCTACCGATAGACATAATTTAAGGACTATCTGCTTCTGTATTACCTCTCCATCTGGAGTTCCATCTCCTTTAGTAATGGGTAGGAGGCTGATCAAGCACATTCAGCGAGAAAGTGACCACATCAATGTCCTTTTGGTTTTAAAGTACATAAACTGCCCTGGAGCAGAAACCAGGAGTCTGTGCTGCCATGTGAGGTTTTCTCATCATGGAGCTGTGACTCCTGGACTCTTGCTCAGCGGAGCAGATTCCATGGCAGTGGTGGTGAGAGGCCTTCTGCAGCCACAGCTCTGTCCTGAGCTGCTGTCCCTGGGAAGGGGCAGCTCAGCTCCCTCGTAGCGCCCTGCTGGGTGCTGCTCTGGGTCTTCTGAGCCTCTTAACCTGTCTCATCCGGATCTTTATAGAGAACCTAATGCTGAAAATCTGGGTACTCGTATTAGAAGCTTCACTGAAGAAAGCTTGAAAACCTGAATGCTAAGGGCTCTAAAACCAGATCACACATAGAAATATATTTTTATTAATAAGCAAGAGTGGTTTAGTTTCAGCTCATGATTTGAGAACGTTCTGATTGCACATTTTCTAGAGTAGCTGAAAACCCAGCTCCCAAGGGCTGTTCTGCTGTGAGCCAGCAAACCACTGACTGATGTGGTCAGGGACTGTTCTGAGGAATTTCAGCTGTAGTTCAGAAGTCTCAGTGATATTTTGTACTCCTCGGTGTAAGTTGTGCTACTTTTGAAAACTTACAGATTGTTTTGTAACTTAAGAGGGTGAATTTTCAGGTATCTTGAAGCAGTGTTGTATTTAAATGACTGGAAATCATTCACATGTAACCTTAACTGATTTATTTAGACAAATGAAAAATCATCTTGTGAAGGGTCATTAAACTGATTTATTTGGTTCCTCTTCTAGAAAACTGAACTGAGAATTTGTGACTTTGCTTAAAGACTGCTAGAAGATAAGATGGCCCTGGAAAGGAATTCTGAATTCTCACAGAAACTCAGGATCTGGGATTATGTTCCTTCTGTTATAGTAATATTTTGTACTACCTTTGAGCTAAACATTTAAGGACTAACATTATTGAAGCTTGAATGATTCACAGCTCCTAGGGTACAAGCAAAATAAATTTAATAATTCCATCCTCAAAACCACATGAACATTAATCATTTTGGAATGTGCTTGTGGATGGGCCTTCGATAATTACTGGTCTTGCTGATGTCAGATGATGAAGAGAAGATCATCTTTGTAAAAGAATACGTGAAAAATAGGTAAAGCTGTCACTTTAATGTAGAGATAATTTTACAATTGCAACATCCCTCCCTGTTTTTCCACAGAGTTACATATAACTAAATGAAAGCACTAATAAAGTTTGAATTCAATACATTGTAAAGCTGTTGGAAAAACACAATATAGCGCTGAGGA
The DNA here is from genome assembly GCF_036013475.1 of Columba livia. NCBI lineage: Eukaryota > Metazoa > Chordata > Aves > Columbiformes > Columbidae > Columba > Columba livia. Next base: position 18,190,733 of record NC_088603.1, on the reverse strand, counting down.
ATTCAACTGGTTATTTTTGCTGCTAAACCAATGTGGGGCAAACATCCCTGTAAATTGGTGAGAAGTGAAGCTGGATGCTTCGCATCCTTTAAAATTGTAAAGGAAAGATTTGGGAATTGATACAGTCTTGCACGTTAGAGCCCTTAGTAACATAGGGACTGTCAAATGGAAGTTTGGAACCTGTGTGTGGGACAAGGGATCCACCTAAAGAGGCTGCACCTTATATTTTTAACTTTGATAATTGTATTTTTGTTGACAACAGCTTGTTTTAATGGAAGAACAGTTTAAGCACAAGGTGCTTTAAAATTAGGTGAAAGCACTGTAAGTGTTATCTCTAAGATGCTTGAAAAGCTCAGTGCTCTGTGAGTTTTCTGTTGTTGGTTTATGTCAAATTAAATTAAGATTCAATCTAGCCCTAAACCGTCGTGGACTTTTTCCAACATACATTAGGAAAAGTATCAGTTGTGGTATTTCCTTCTCCCTTCTCCTTCCTTTCACAACAAAACTTCTAAGCTAATTTTGGTGCTGATTTTTTTTCCACTGAATATTTATTAATCAATCTACAGATAGAGTTATGACCTTGTGAAGTTTGCTTGATTAAAGCATGCTTTACATTTTATTTTAAAATAAATTAATATATTAGTTGTCTAAGTCTCTGGAAAATGGAAATGCACTAAAATTAGATTTGACAGAAAACTAAGACATTCATTTGCAATAAGGAATTCCATCATAACATAACGCATGCTTAAGATCTGAATCTTCAGACGTGTCACCATATTATGGATGTGATTTCATTCCCTGTCTGGACTATATATTACAGATTCTTCAGGAAAGTTTATTTTCTGTCCTTCCTGAAAATCTTTTATACTTTGGTAAACACTTTTCATACAAGGTATACTGTATAAAAATGTAATCACAGAATTTAATGTTTGTTTTACCAGAGCAATTCTACTATTGTTTTTAGTTGGGTTTTTTTTTGGTTTTTCTAAGAATTATTTTCCCCCTTCTGATTTTCTTATTGTAAAGCTGAATTAAACAAGGAAATAATGAGCAGCTCTTTGAAGATTGCTGTTTCACGTGCCAGAGATGAGCTTTGGCATGAGATATACTGAAAACTCAGGTTTGAACAAAGCTTATGGTGGAAGGGAAGTTCTGCTGTGACCTGAAGCCATGGTGCCTGCAGCTTGAAGTCCCTGGAGTGACTGACTTCTTATCATAGAATGATAGAAACTATCATACAGGAAGACTACTCCAGCTTGAAGGTCACTTTGACAAAAAGCCCCCGCAGCAGTATGTCTCCTCCATCACCCATAACCACCTCACCTCTAGGTGTCTGGCTTCTAGAGATGGTACAGGCCTTCCCAAAGGTACTTAACTGTTAACTTCCCCCAAAGTACATGTAGGCAAATGCCACCCTTGTTATTTATTCATATTTCAATAAATCAATCCCTTAAGATTTTGCATTTTATTTTGACCTTACTTCCTAATGTAAGTGCTGTACAGTGGATGCCTTGGCCAGGCAGAAGAGCCTGCTGGCTCCATTATGAAGAAGCAGTTTCATCCTTGAAGTTGTCATACAAACCATCATTTTAGAACCATTTACCTGCAACTTGTAACTGGGCTTCAGCTACCAGCTGTGTCTCAAACTCACTGTAACTTCAACAGATCTCTAGTCAGCTGGTATTTCATCTTAAAGGTAAGGAAACAGTATAATTTGCTCAGGTATAAAGAGATGCAGCATTAACTTGGAAGAAGTGGCAGAAGTAGGTCATATAATTCTAGCAGGAGCTCTGGCAGCCAAAACAGTTCTGGATAGCATTGGGAAGAGCTGGGCCTGGCTTGAAAAAAACAAAGACACTTCTGAAGCAAATGTCCAGCAGTGACTCAAACTTCATCTAAAAAGCAGATGGTTGCTCTGGATGAAACCAGATGAAAGACATTCCACCTACTACTAAGTGTTCAGCTGAGGGAACCAGAACAGAGCCAGGTGTTCTCCTCTCTCTCTCCTGCTCTGGTCCTACAGCACCACAGCAAGGGCTGGTGGGTGGAGGTGGTGCAGGCTCCCCCCAGGGGTTACAGACCACCTGAAAACTTCTTGTTCTCCTGCAGTTAAATACACAAATGTAACTGGTGGCAAGCATGGCAGGAGGGGGTTGGCAAGTGATGAGCTGAAGGGCACACAGACCTGGATTACAAAGTATGAGGTACTTCCCTGCTTTTGCTGGGGTAGGGGTCAAGGTTTCTTTATATAAAAATCAACCCCTGCCCCCAGTAGAGTCAAAAGCATAAGGAGATCTTAAAGACAAAGATTCATAAGCAAGCAACAGCAAGACTGCAGTGGTTTTTTTAATATATATTTACACAAAAGTGTACAAAGTAAACAGTAAATTTTTTGAGAACATAGAGAAGAAAATAATACATTTTACTAGGGGAGTAACCCATAGGTGAAAGCTGATCATGCTGAAACTGGAACCTACAAACTCAGGAACACATGGCAGCATTTCAGTATCTCAGCCCTCAAACATTGCACAGTGTATAGGTGAACCTAACAGTAAGTTACTAGTAGTAGTAGTCATCTGTTACTGCTATTTCTGTATAAAAGTGTGACAGCTACTGATCTCCAGCTGGAGGGAGGTGTGCCAAGAGCTGCAGTAGCAGATAAACTGTCTCCCAAGGTAACCTGGAGGTTGCAGAGTTAATATGTAAGTTATGCACACAAAGTTTAGGCCTTCAGGGAACACCATGTAACAGTGCAAGTACTTTCCAGGTGGTATTCTAATTCCACAGCTTCCAAGGACCAAAAACTTTTGCCAGCTTACACTAATAGTTGTAGCTGATTAGTAATGAGAAGGAACTTTTAATCTCTTCCAGCTACTACATTATAGCTTTTTGTACTCTTCCCTGTAGTATTTTTAAGTCAAGCAATAAGTGGGGCAAAACCAATGGGTTTAAGAGTTGACAAGGAATTGCATATTGAAGAATAAAGCTAGGATTCACCTTTTTAAACAAAACACACAAAAAACCCCACCAAAAAAACCAAAAGAAACCAAACAAAACCACACTACAAATCCCAACACTCAACATGTGAAATTCAACCCCATGCTTTTATGATCAGGATAAACACAAGATACTGATGCAAATGGGGTCTGGGAAGCCTTCAGTGCTAATTGTGCAGAATTTAACAGTTCCAGACAGTGTAGTGGCAACTGTTTGCATTAAATATTGATTTGTCAGTTGGCCTATTTATTGTTCTATAGAATGTTTTTTATTGCATTATGACACTGTGGTAGACGAATCATGGTTTTCTTTTAGAAAAAGGTTTTTATAAGAAGGTTTAAGGTTCTCCTAAGAACAAAACAGTTAACAAGATTATGCCTAATGGTTGGATGTACTACCATGTCTAGCTCCACATACACTAACAATAGATCACCTGAAAAACTTATATGCAGTTCTGCAGTTCATTGTAATTGGTTAATAAAAAGTTGAGCTACAAACTTACTTGATCCTTGCAGCTGATTAAGAATTATTTCAAGGGGTTACAGGTTATCTTTAAAATGTCATACCACTGTCACTAACTTTTTTCTGCCTTAAAGAGAATATATTCTACTGCAAAATGGGAACAGGTTGTGACCATTTGTAAAGCACTGAAAACAAAAGAGCTGTTGGGGTGTCCAGCTTACATTATTTCTTCATACAGTTTTAGAATATTTTCTTCAGCCTGAAACTGAGATTCATTCTTGTAAGGCTAATTTTCTTAAGCCAGATTACTAGAAATAGAAGAATGAATTTTTCTCCAGCCATTCCTTTCCCAGCTACCCAAGGGCCAGCAGGAAGCCCAGCAGACACTGCTCAGAATTCCATCAATACAGCTCATCTTCCAGGAAGCAGGCAATGAAGGGACAACTCCCTCCCTCTGCAGGAGCGGTCAGGCCATACACTTGAAAGCCACTTGGCAAAAAATCACTAGGAAAATGCTTGGCCTCTGGCCCGTGGCCGTTGGCTGGCACCACCATCCAGCACCAGTGATCTTATCTAACAAGTACAAACCTGGAAAACAAAAATCTGCGGTAAGTCAGCTGAGAGATATCTATGCAAGAACAATGTTGAAAATAATTACCTACAAATAAACCCCTGAAATCTAGCAGATGCAAATTCCATTTTGCATTTAAAAACAGATTTAAATATAGTTCCCCCTAATTAGGTTTTATAATACTGAATATACACTTGTAACTTAAGTTTAATAAAAAAAAATATCTAAGGTCTGGTTGTGAGTTTACAGAACAGCAGCCAGTTAATTTGCAATGCTTTATAGTCTTTAATATATAGCAGCTTCAGTATGAATACTTTACTTGATAGCTAACACGCCAGTGATTTTTTTGATTTCTACCATCTGACACAAGTAAGAACAAATGTATGCTCACCATTTTCTACTTAAAACAAGTAATTATTAAAATGTACGCTGTTCAATCCATCTTCCTACAGCTAAGTGGTTACAATGCAACAACTTCTACAAAGCATTTCATAGACTGACCCAAACTATCCCCTCCCAACCCCATTTGTCTAGGAAAGGAAGACAACCAGGGAACTACTGTCAATCTCACATGTCACATCTAGCCAGGTTCACTTTGAACAGCAGTGCCACCTTTAACCCTCCTGGGGTCGGTCAGACAAAAGAGATTTCAATTTTCCAGCTTGAACAGGAACATCAGTTTTGCAGAGGATACGTACTCAGAGCAGACAGCCATTGCACAAACCACCAAGTTACCATGAGATACAAGTAGCATGTTTATGTCCTTTCCCCATTATGTTTAACCAAGAAATAACTTCACACCTCTTAACTGGAGTTATTCATTGCCATTAAAAAAAAGCCCCATCATCGCCAAGTGCTACTAGCTCCAAGAAGTACAATGCTCTGGCCTCTTGGTAAGGTGCAGTGAGATAAAGTAGCATGAAGGCACTTGACACCAGCTAAGTTTCATACAGTAGTTTCACTTTAGAATGAAGGATACAATAATAAAAACAGACTGATAAGTTAAAACACATTCTAAATTTGTCAAGGAAACTTCATAAAGACCAAACTAGTGTTATAGGACAACCTCTAAGAGCACAAAACCATACCATGGCGAAAGTTCACTTATCTTGATGCTATAAGCTAAATCCAGACACAGTCAGGTGCTGAGCATTATTCCTAGCTTCAAAGTAAGAGGTATCAGTTTCATCATCCGGCTGAGGTATAAATGGCATAGTTTGATTCTGTAAATTATCCCAGTCCACACCATGAAAGAGGGGGTGATGTTTCAGTTCTGAAACAGAAGTTCATATAAGTGTTAGAAACTTCCTTTTGTCCAAGACCCACAGACATTTTGTTCTCTTGATACACAACTATCAGTAGATTTGCTCTATTTTGCTTTTTTTTGGAAATGCATAAAAGTGCAAATTGTAATTGGGTTTGGATTACCCCCAACCTCGGTAGCAATCAAGCTATTGTCATGGCAACTGATTCTCTCTCTATAGCTGGAGAGCCTATTTTACACAGTGAGGTGCCCTAGGGACATTCCTCATGACAGGGCACCACAGAAAATTTAAACATCACTTCAAAGTCTTTCTAATTTTGCTGAAGTTCTGTACTGAGTAGACATGTGGAAGTCGCTGCCTCCGTTCTCCACTTTCTCCACTGCAAGCCATCTGCCTGTTGCTTGCCCAGGGAACGTCCTCTTCCACTTTGTGTGGACCCCTTCAGCTCACCACTGACACAGCAGTCTGGGCATCATTATGGTGACATCACCACCAACCACCAGATTCTTCTTTCCCAGCCTGAAGGTGGGACAACTGACCAAGCCACAACACTTTCTGACTCAAGGAGAGCTCCCCTGCCCTGTCCATTCTGACCAGTTGACCTCATGGCACACAGGCTCCCATCCAGCTTTTGCACAACCTGTAAACAACACCCCCTGATCCAAGTGGCTTTGCTGCTTTGATTGAATCCAAGAAAGCAGCTTCACTGCTGTGTGGGATACAAATCCATGCTTTTATCATGTGCACCACAAAATCAAAGAAGTAGAAAAAATACTAGGACAGAAAAGACATTTAGAAGGAGGTAGAAGTCTGAAGAGGGCAAACACTCACTACAAATTTTACTCTAAGCACTTGCCATAGGGTTTTAGCTGATAGACAGTAAGACATGAACATTTGTAACACAATATTAGAACTTCTATTAGACAAAAGGCAATAAATCAGAGGTTTAGTCTTCTAGCTCCTAATAAGCTTCAGCAACCACACGTGCAGCACGACACTGCACAGATCCATGATCTCAGACCTGTATGAGGCCCCGCTCGTAAGGAAGTTCTCACATACTGAAAGCTGAGAACGTGAGCAGACTTCCTTGTCTTTTCCAAGGAAGTATTACTGTGTCCCAAAGCTGGCAGCCAGCTCCTGCCCATGTCTTTGAAGGGGGAAAAAACAAACCCAAACTATGGATACCAGCCCAATGCTGCTTTAAAGCCTCTCTTATCTCTGAGCTCATAGAAGCACAGAATAAAGACATGACAGAAGTGGGATTTCTCAGTAAGTTGGGCTTCATGCTGGAGAAACAGAGGGAAAGCATGTGTGTTGGGGATGGGGGAGAAGATGACAGTGATGGGAATTCAATTACAATGAAGAAAACGTAGTTGTTGTTCTGAAAGCTATTCATCAAACTTTACTTCAGTAGCCTATAAATTGGATAAAGAGATAAGACACAACTGAAGGTCCTGACAAATAATGAATTTCCAAGAACTTCAGATTGGAAGAAACCATTATGTCAGCTAGTTTAAATTTCTGCCCATAACAGGAAATTAGATTTCACCCTATTATCCAGGAAAAGACAAAAACTTGAGTTTAAATAAACCACCTTCAAATTAAGACACTTGATGCTTTTTGGGACACAGTAAAGATCCACCAAATTGCCTTCTGACATCATGATCTTCATTTCTAATCATGCGCCTTCTCTAATTTGAATTGGCCCAGGTTCAGCTTCTACACTTCAGTCTCTTTATGAGTAAGTGCTTCCATAACAATTTCCTTCTCTAGTGATTTCTTGAGCAGTTTTCTCATAAGATTTCTTCCTATTTTTCCAAAACACCTCACTCTAAGCATCCTTCATGTATCAGTTTGTTATTTTGGTGGTGTTTTTTTTTTTTTCATATAATACATAGGCACTGTTACAACAACAAACGTTCCAGTCCTTCTACAAGGGAAAAGAATTATATATTTTGTAAAGTACATATCATCTAAATCTGTGTTCCCTATGCATTCAGTAAAGACAGGCTGATTCCCAAGAAAAAGCTCCTTAGAATTAATTTTTGTAGGGGGCTTTTCTCCCAAGCTATAGGCTTTTAATCAAGGTTCCTAAAAATCAGTTAGGTCAAAACCCCCAAATACCTGTCACTGAGTTAGATAAGAGTGAACTTTGGATGTTTAGTGTTTGACATCTGATGTACCATAACAAAACAGCATTAAAGTAAAACAAAAGTTCAACTAAAACAAACAAAAACCCCAACAAAAACACAAAACCACCCACACCCCTCCAAATTTCCTCATTCAAGAGGGCAAAATCCCATAAGAAATACAGAAATTAACACAACTTAGGGGTTCTGGCACTATACACAGAAGCTAAATAGACATCTATTAGTCTAAGTTTCAGGAGGAGGACATCACCACTTGGAAATTTTTAATGAGTTGCAAACAACACAAGAGAATTTTAATACTAACCCTTCAGTCCAGCTCTTTTAGTACTGTCAATTGTTAGAAGAATATCTATTGCATTTTGCGCCTTATCAGACAGCTTTTCTTCACCCTCAGGCCAGGGAATATCTACAGACAAAGATGCAGATGAACTGGTAACTCAAACCATAAAACAAGTATTGGAAATACATAATTTCCCCAAATATCAAAACAGATTACCTCTTTTCAAAATATTTTGGAAGACTTGTGTTGGTGTTTCATCATTAAAAGGTGGAATTCCAGTTAGGAACTCAAACAGACAAACTCCAAGGGCCCACCAGTCTACAGCAGAACCTGATAGGGGAAATCCAGGTCATTACCTTAATACAAAGGCTTAGTAATATTTGCAAAGATTTGAAGATTGGACATAGCAGAAACTGAAGAGTGTTTAAATCCTGCAAAACTTATGGGAAATGAGGGAAGAAAAAAAATCAGTTGTATTTAATAGTCATGCAGAAGATTAAAAATACATTAAAGGGCTTTTTAAAGCCAGTCTGCTCCTTAATTCGTATATTCACAATTAATAATCCACAATACTGGAGTCTACAAATAAAAGTAAGGCAGTTCTTAAAAATCTAATCATCAACCCCCATCACAAATCCAGGAGCTGATTCTCCAAGAGATTTTGTGATAAGAAACAGTTATCTTCAACAACTAACTGCTCTAGAGAGTGGATGAATGCTCCATGTTGTAACCCATATCATCCTCTCAGTTCTTTGAGAAGACTCCAAGAACTGAAACTATTAAACTTGATTTTGTTGAAATTTATGTCAAAACAAAGACAGCTTGCAGAGATCAGCCACCACACAAGAAGCTGGAATTAGTTAACATTACACTAAAGTTGATTAGAGCAAAACACAGTTATTAGATCTCTCCTTTGTTATAAAATAATTTTGGTTTTCCACATTCCAGGTTTGCTGGGTTTGTTTGGTTTTGTCTTTTTTTTTTTTGCCAAACTCATCTTATTAACCCACTTCAAAACAAGCAGGCAAAGCAATCCCAGACACCACTGCATGCATTCTAAAATTTCTGTAAGCCATGCCCACTCTACTATATAAAGAATACATGCCACACTTGCTGAAAAAATATAATATATTTGAAAGAACAAGTGTGATTTTTTTCTCTGCTTTTTTAACATATAAAGGAAGACACCTCCAAGTTGAAAAAGTAATGTTCTCAGATATTTCAAAAGGACTATTGACTAAGTTTAGAAATGCTGAAAACTGAAGCACAGAACTAGTGATCTAATGCACTTATAGCAACATTTAACAGCAGTAACAGTGCTCCACCAAGCTCAGCATCTCAAAGCAGTGAGATCACATCCACCGTTGTCAGAGACACTTGGATGTTCAGATAAAATATTCCCAGCTTCAGCCAAAGTCTAATAAGATCACAACTCTGAACAATGTAGTAACAGCAATTTTTCTTGCCCAATGTTTAACTGAAGATTAGATTAAGTCCTACCACATCCCTGCTAGATCATGCCTACCAATATTTGAAGCAACAGAAGTACCAGGTCTTGAGCATCTGAGCCTTCCTCCCCCATACACAAAGTAAATCAGACTGATCACAAAGTGAAAGGAAGCAATGAGAAAGTGTCTCTGGTTTTGCTGTTTAAACTATATCTCTAAGAACGCTGGCTTTACTCCTCAAGTACAGGCTTGCGTGTCTGATTTCTGATAGCTTAGTCACAATGATACTGATGTTTCCTGAATCTTTTTGTGGAGCATCACACATTCTTGTGTGGACTGCATATTGGGCATATCTTTTTATATAGAAACATAGGTCATCCAAACAATGTTATTTGAAATAGTGATCTAGTTATACTTTGACTGTTCACAGTTATGCTGAACATTACATTTCCGCACAGCATATAGCAAACTCACCAGAGATCAGACTCCCTGCATATGGAAAGATAATGAAGCAAGAACTTTACAATTATTGCAAAAAACCCTAACAAATACAAATATCAAATATGATTCTCTGGAGGCACAGGAATGCAGATTTTTTTCTTAAGGTAGTAACTCAACAATAAAGAAAGATGGCAATGTTAAATCTAAGTTAGAAAGAGAAATAAGATAGTTTTGTAACATGATTATAGTTTAAAATTACAACTACATCTACAAGTAAGATAATGGCATTTAGTGAGGGAAAGTTTTGAGTTCCAAAGCAAGAAAACCCTGGCTTCACTGAAGGCAACAGGAGATTTGTCATTTCCTGACAAACCCCAGACTCTTTGCAAGTTATCACTAACATCCTGAAAACAATAATTGGATGGACGTCACCCCACAAGCAAGTTCCACATTAAGTAGAATTGATTACATTTCCAAACTATTATCCAGTTTTGATGCCTGCCAAATAACCAGGATTCTTAGTTGGAAGTGCAAAAATTATTAAACATATATAGTTGTGGTTTAGTCATTATAGTAAAATTAAGTCTTTTCATGCAGTTTTAATTAATGTGTATTGGCTGCATACAGCAGAATTTTACTGTTCCACAGATGAGTAATCTCTGTACCTCAGTGATGATCTCCTATCTCATATACTCAAGACTATTAGCTCTACAAAATAATACTTTTGACATGCAAATAAAATGTAAATATAAACACAAGAAATTTATCACAGATGTATTGCATTTATTTTTTTTGTCAATGGTTCTTGCAAGTCAGCAGGAAAATTTTTCAGACTTTTTGTGATTATCAGTGGAGCTCAGGATCTGAGCCAAGGAAATTTATGCACTTCCAAGTTGTGCTATTTTATTTTCCTATAGTATCTTGCAAAAGAGTATTTGATAGCTACTAATGTCCAGAAATCTTAAATATTTCATTATGTCACTCAGCTCCATAACTGTACTGTTTTTAATGAAACTTTACAAACTAGTCTGGATGCACATAACACTTTAATATCAATAAACATGGAAAACAATCTAAAAATAATTGGAGGGTTAATCCTTTCATATACATTTCACTAATTTAGTAATTTTTCTCCTCCCCCAAGAACTTTTAAGTACACTCAGGATGACCAACTTGTGATTCCTAAGCCACACACAAGTCTAAGGCTGCCTAAGCACAGCCTCCAAAGGATTAGATTAACAGCAGGCAAGACTAAGCCAGACAATCAAAACCTCCACCCATGTGGAAAAAGGTAAATGGAAGGAGCAGCTAAAACAAACACAGCCATCCGTGTTTGCAAAAGCTAAGATCTGGCTATTTTTTCAAAAAATTCACTCTTGTATTATTTGAAGTGTTTAGAGCTCTAGACACATTTAGAAATGTCAATACATCATCTTTCAAGTATTTACAGGCTCCATGGTTTGTCTGTCTTACCATGAGGCTTTGTCAGAAGCAGCTCAGGTGCCAGGTAGTCTGGGGTCCCGAGGATACGTTCACCTTCTACTGGGGCAGCTCCTCTTCTGACGCTCTTTGGAGTCCTATATGGTGTGCCAGCATCTCCCTGATAAGGTGTCTTAAAAGATACAATGAAGATTTCAGATGTCAAACAAAACCAGGAGAAAAACTCCCATCTCCAGGCTCAGTAATGTGTGTAAGAGTTGATACTTAAGTTCAAGTCAAGAACATGTCACAAAATGTACGTTCCCCAAAAAACCGTGTAAAACGTGCTTCCATTTCTTCATCTCAACCACCTTGAGGTATAAAAAGTTAATCGATGCCTACTCTTTAAGCAACATTTCCCTAAGTTCTTCCTCCAGTGTCATATCCACAAGTAATGCCTCCAAAAACTTAACAAAACAACAAGAAAACCCACCAAAACACAAACTCAAACCCCTCAGCCAAACTTTCGAATTCAAATCTGAAGATAAACTGCTACATAGAATGTCAAAATAGCTTTCAATTTTAGCACTGAGTTCTTAACATTAGGCAATGAAAAGAAAGCATATATGTAAGACACCTGTAAAATAAAAAGGAGAATCCTGAATTATCTCACATATTGCATACCAGATGTAATCAAAATACATTAAGTGAGCCCTTTATTGTTCAGCCTATATCCTACAGTTTACATAATGCCTGCAGATGAAGCTCTGCTCAAGTTAGACTTAGTGACATTTTACAGCTACACAAACCTTCTGAAAGTAAGTTGGGACATTTATCTGAAGATAAAATATGCAGGCTTGCAAAGAGATCAACATATTCTCACAGCCAATAGGCTGACTGCCATGAAAGGTTTCTTATTATAGCCTAGAGATACTACCAAATTATCTTACAGAGGCTCTCATTTTTTTTTACCCTTAATTCCCATATATCTTGTATAATTTTGTTTCCAACTTCATCTTCAGTGCAGCAGAGATCAACTCATTATCACTATGCCACAAAGCCTACAGAATCAACTATTAAAATAGAAAACAAGTAATCAGGTCACAACATCACAATGTGACTTAAAACAAAACAAAATGACAGCCTATGAGAAAGGTATCCTGATGTTCAAATCTAAGTTATGAAAACATACAATGCCATCAGTCCCTTATTTCTCAGATGACGTGCATACTACTCTGACTCCATTTTAGCTGAATGCAAGCTAAGTTTCACAGCCGATCAAAATTTTATGCAAGTGAAGCAGGAAAAAAAAACAATTCAGACAAAGACATCAGAAAAAGAAGGCTTTCCTAAAAACAACATTTTGAATGGCCCATTTTTGCATACTAGATCATACACCACACTGGCAGTTCTGTCAGCAGCTTTAAAATCCTACAACTAGGACTTAAGTAACTGGGTGAAGGTCTTATACAACTGTGCCAAAATGAAAAAGGAAACATTAACTGAAAAGTTTACTTTTACTTTTCCCACATCAGGGCTCCAATTTACTTTAAGACAATAAGATTTGTACTTACTATCAGAAAAAATTAAAAGGTGAAAGCAAAAACGTCATAACCTGCAAGCAGCTATCACTGCTTACATCAACCTTTGTAAGAGGCTTGTAATTGGTACCTGACAGTACACGCTACACCATCACTTTTTCCAGGATTAAAAAAAAAAAATACCAGGCCCAACAGCAGTTCCTAGCAGCTGGATGGTACTTGCAGACCATCTTGGGAGGGATTCAGCATTAAAAAAAACCCCAAACACAAACAAAAACAACAAACCACTTCTCATTACCTCAGGGAACCTGGAATTACTCACAAGAAGTGCCATACTGCATCAAAAATAAGACAAGGCAAAATAGTCCAGGCTTTCTTTACCAGTTCAGTGTAAGAGCAAAGGATTTCTCCGAGAAGTGGACAGACAAGGCATGCTGAGCCAGAGGCAAGCCAGGGGACATACAGTCATTGTCAATTATGATTCTGGCCACAGAAACACAGTGAGTGAAAGCCTGTCAGCAGAAGTCATTTTGTTAGACTACCTCAAACCACTTCAGTTTTCCCTAAATTAACAGCTGAAATTATTTCAGATCACTGACATCTAACACACGCACGAAGTTTTCACGTGCCTCCTTACATACCTGATAGACTCTGTATGGTCTTCCTTTCTGTAATGGAGTAATAGCTGTTGGGTAGGAGCCGCTACAAGCAGGTGAAAGATCCATTATATCTAAGGAAGCCATGCTACATGGCTCAGATATGTTGGATGCATTAATTGGACTATTATAACTTCGAAAAACAACAGCATTCTTTTTAAAGAGATTCAGTGCTTCCATCATCTTTTCTGAAGGAGAAGATACTGTGTCAAGGTGAGTTTCTTTCATGTGTTGCTGGTCATTATCCTTTTCATGATGCAATGCCTTGCAGTCTGGAACAGTATGTGCTTCCTCTCTGTTTTTTGAGGCATCTTGGGACTCTGGTGTTGTTATTGGCACGTCTTCTGGTTTGGGTTCCTCAAAGGAGAGATCTTTAACACTTTTGTCCAAATCTGAAAGCTGCTTTTCTAACTGACTTTCTGTAACAGACATTTCGGGAAATGACAAGTCAGAATCTGCACTGAGGATTCCTAAAGGTCTTTCATCATCAGTGCCTAAAAAACTTGAGTTTGTATATTCCTTTTTATCATCCTTTTCATAGTGTGCATCGAGATCACACATAAGATTTTTGGCTATAATTGGACTAAGTGATTTTTCTACTGTTTGCTGGTTACCAATAAAACTCTTGTCATCTTCCTTGCTTTTGCAGGTGTCATGCAGGCATCCATCATCACAAAGCATTAAGGATTGAATGTCAGTTGTCAAACCTGTCCTTTTGTTTGCGGGAAATTCTAAAATCTGACAGCCACGTTTATATTCTGCATTGCTTTTTTTAACATAGTTAAGTTCCTGACAAGGACTAGTGTCAACTAATTCGAAGCTTCTTTTTACACCTGGCTTTTCAAAAATGTCTTCCTCTTTGAAAGGCTTGACAGGCTCACTCTGCCTCAAAAGTGACTGTTGTTGATTGGAAGTTTCTGCTCTTTCATTAGCTGTATCTCTTTTCTTTATGAAGAGTTTTTCTTCCCAAACCTTATTTTCAGAAAGACATTTTCTCACTACACCTTTCACATCCAGTGTGGTCACAGGAGTATCTCTTATATCAGAACGTTCACTTCCCACCTTTTGCCTACTGCCAGAATCATTGCTGCTGATGGGAGAAATGGCAGACTCCAGTTCTTTTTTCTTTAAACCTTTAATACCTTTGCTGTTCAGGAATTCTACATTTGATAGGAGAGTTGACCCACTGTTACTTGTTTTGCCTGTTGTAGAACAAGGTTCATCTTCACTTTGCTGCAAACGAACACATTAAGTTTTGAGTATTGAAAAAAAACATTACAGCATTATAGAAATGTGTCCTTTAAAATGCTCCTTTTCCACTCCCATAAATAACTGCAAATTGGCAAGCATTACTTATTCCTTTATAACCACTAGTAGTGACAAACATGACATTAAAAAGAATACATTAGAGATAATTTGATGATTTGACTTTAAGAACATAAGTAAGCTTGCTAGAATAGAAAATGCATTATTTTAAAATGCCTAAGAACTATAGCGACTGAAGTTGTATTTGTGATTTTATGTTAAGAAGTTAAGGGATGTAAGATCTCAGTTTACTAGAAACCCCAAACCAAAGAACCCCATCATACTACCCTGTGGCATATTGTAGTTGAGAGACGACAAAAGGAAAATCTGATATTACTGCTCTGTATGTAATACTATACTGAAAATGAGGCCTTGGGAAATGGACCAATAAAACAAATAATTACAAATTGTTTTTAACATAAGGATTTTTGTGTGATCTAAACAGGAACTGTGGCAAGGGACTAAACAGCACAGCAGTATTTTCTTTTAGGTCTGCATCTGTACAGAATTTCATTAACATTTTAAAATAGGGGAAAGTATTTTGTTTCAGCTAAAATTACATTACTGGTGTTAAAATAAAACCTTTCAGTAATATAAGACTTGGAATTTCTACTAGCTATTAAAAACTGAAAAAGTTTAACTGTATTTTGTTTACTATTTTTCCACAAGTTCTGTCTTTTAAATAAATTGTTTTGTCTGCAACCTGAGTTAATAAAACTCCAGAGTCAGCTTCCAAAGAGCCTGCACTCCCAGCAGTGCCCACCTCATGGAGAACAGGGCCAAATCAGTGCTGTCTAGTAGAAGCCTTCTCTATTACTCCTCCTTTACTGCAAGCTAAATGGCATTCACTTTTCTCCTGTTATGTTGCACAGAACTACTATTTGTTTGAAGAAAAAATACTAGTTGGATCTAAAACTTCTACTCAGCAAGGATTACAACCCCTGCTCCTTCTCCTGTGGGAAGGCTTTGCTACACTTGAAATAACTGGGGGAACTAAGTAGAGGAGATCTGCAACAGTGCATATGTAAGAACAAGCCGATTGTAACTTATATTGGGAAGATGAAACAGTCCTGACCTCTACATCTTTCTCCCACCTGGGGCTGCTGCAGCACTCTGATTCCACACTGGACATCATGTATGTGTGTGACTGACTACTGGCACTGGAGGTACCAAACCTTTTTCTTGACTGAAGTAGAGTAGGAGTTAAACTTCTCACCGGCATCACAGGAGTTAATTGAGAAGTACCAAGATCTTGAGAGGGGGAAAAAAAAAAAAATTCAAATGCTGATAAAAATAGGCAACATGTATCAACAAGAATCACACTATGTCAGGCGTTTACACTGAAGGGATTTATAGAAAGCTATGCATGACATCAATTTTTCATCTTTCCTACATAGTCATTTCTGAAGTAGGGACTTGCTAAAAGTTTAAAAGCTATATGAAAACTGGCACCACAATAGCCTTGCTTTCTCATTTCAAGTGTCATTTTGAATTCTCATCCTCCTAGAAGCTATGCTAAGGCACATGGAGGACAGAAAGGTGATTTGGGAGAGCCAGCATGGCTTCACTAAAGGTAAGTCCTGCCTGACCAACCTAGTGGCCTTCTATGATGGAATGACTACATCAGTGGACAAGGGAAGAGCTACAGATGTCATTTATCTGGATTTCTGTAAGGCCTTTGACACAGTTCCCCACAACACCCTTCCCCCTAATTTGGAGAGATATGGATTTGATGGGTGGACTGTTTGGTGGATGAGGAATTAGCTGGATTGTCATATCAAGAAGGTAACAGTCAATGATTCAATGCCTGAATTGAGATGGGTGATGAGTAGTGTCCATCAAGGTTCCACATTTGGACCAGTACTGTTTAGCACTTCAGTATCAATACAGGCTGGGGATGAAGGAATTGAGAGCAGCCTTGCAGAGAAGGACTTGAGGGTACTGGTGGGTGAAAAGCTAGATATGAGCTGGCAATGTGCACCTGCAGCCCAGAAAGACAACTGTATCCTGGGCTGCATCAAAAGGAACGTGGCCAGCAGGTTGAGGGAGGTTATCCTCCCCCGCTGTCATGAGACCACACCTGCAGTACTGCATCCAGCTCTGGAGCCCTCAGCACAGGAAAGACATGGACTTGTTGGAGAGGGGCCAGAGGAGGCCACAAAAAATGAAACTGATTGAACATCTCTCTTATCAGGACAGGCTGAGAGAGCTGGGGTTGTTCAGCCTGGAAAAGAGAAGGCTCTGGGAAGACCTTATTGTTACCTTTCAGTACTTAAAGGGGGCTTGTAAGAAATGAGGACAAGGGGTAATGGAAGATATGCAAGGTTTTTTTTGTTGTTTGTTTGTTTTTACAGTGGGGGTGGTGAAACACTGGCCCAGGTTGCCCAGAGAGGTGGTAGATGCCCCATCTCTGGAAACATTCAAACTCAGGCTGAATGGGGCTCTGAGCAACCTGATCTAGTTGAAGATGTCCCTGCTCATTGCAGGGCAGTTGGACTGAATGACTTTGGAAGGTCCCTTCCAACCCAAACTAGCATATGATTCTAAGAATTCAGTGATTGTGCATTTGAAGAATAAATTTTAAAAAATTCAAAAGATGACATAAATAGTGCAGGTGAAAAAAAATGTCCAGCCTTAAATACTAGAGGAATGATAAACAGCAAGGTACTAATGGAAGTATACCTTTTATCAAGTGGGTCAAAGCTGCTCACATGAAATTAAAAGACTACAACCTTACAGTCAGAGTATTACTCAGTACAAGGCTTGGTATACTCACATGATTTGAACAATTTAGTTGAAAGAGGAGTATTTTCCTTTTGGACCACAGGTAACGGAGAAACCAATCCCTGCAGACTGTCAGATGATTGACTTGAATTGTGCCCTGGCATTTTCATTCCAACAGGCGTATACTATCAAGCAGGAAGAAGTATAGTTAAAAGTTAATGGAGCCTGAACAAAATGTCCAGGATTGAGCGTGTAACTTCACACATTCTTTATGTTTGCACTGAAGCTTAGCTGTGCATGTTCACCAAATTTTTTGAAGAACCACTCATAGCCAGCAATTTGAAATACAGTCCCAGATAATCACTTCACAACTTCAAGGTACTGGAAATATATAGAAGTCATGCTACCAGCTGCCAGAAGAGATCCAAGAAGAGCCACATCACTCCTATTATTACATTCAAGATAGTAAGTAAACCAAAACAATTAAGTACTTCAAAGACAATGAAAATTACTTACAAAACCCAGAGAACTGATGAGAGATAACAATTGTCCTGGAGTACGTGAGTAGTCTTGCTTTGGCTTTGCCATTGATGGTGTAGTAAGGATATCTATCATATTTATCTCTACAAACAGACAAAATGTGAAGCAGGTCAGGTTTCCTTTTGCTATTAAATAAGCAAAACTACAGGCGTTTAAGTTTTATCAAGAGGGAAAAAATGTAGTCACATACTGAACAAATATATAAAAGGCAGCACCAAACCCAACTGTAGACATAACCATACATTCTTATTTGACACAAGCTTCCTGTATATCCATCATAAAATTAGAGTTTATAAATACAGAATCTGTAAGGGTCCAATTTATCTTCCAACATATCAGCTTTGTTTTTAAGGTAGTAACTCCAGCCTGTGGGCTAAGATGGTAAATTTGATTCAAAGCCTGCCTTCTCTCCCAAAGACATCTCACGAAAGCTACAGAAAAATGTTTCTTATGTGAAAATTTAACCTTAGGTGCCATCTTTTGCTCACTAGAGGTAAGCAGGCTTATAATTTACATATTGTGTTCAACTAGACATAATTTGTGCTATTAGAACTTATAAATTAAAGCAGTATATTATAGAAAATACAGTACGCTTAGGATTTTCCTCTATGCTGTTAAAACCATGAATCAGAAATTCCACAGACAACTCCAAATTTCTACATTCCTTTAATATATGAAAAAGGATGTACTGTCCAGCAGCAGACTCAAAAAACTGTTGCTGTGCAGCATTAATTTGACTAATACAGCTTAGGGGTTAGAGGTACAAACTAGCTCAGGAACTGGCTGTTCACCTTAAGGCCTGTTGTCTGTGCCACACAGTCATTTGACTGTTGAGCTATATTTTCTGCTACTTGAAAACAGTACATTCATATGCTGAAGCACTGATTTATAACCTTCTGTTAGGCACTTGCCACCTCCCCTGTCACATTAACATCTGGAAGGTCCCAGTTCAGGTTGGAAATTGATGTATACAAGGACAGAGAAACATTAACTGAAGGACAGAAGTAGCCAGAGGTACACCAAGAAAAGAGCCAAAATTATTCATTTACCCTTTGAATTCTTTGTGGACTTCATAGAAAACCTTGAAATCCCTGTCCTTCATATTTCATATAGATCATATTTCAAATATCCTTGTCCCAAAGAATAAATGTTTTAGCTTCTAAAGTGCAGTGCATAGAGCAGACCCTTTGCTAGCATGCACCTTAACAGTACTTGCCTACTAGAAATCAGATATTAGTGCAATATTTCAGATTATTCAATTGAAAGCTGTCCTCTACAGGGATGTAAAGCATTCAAGAATATGGAAAAGTGACCAAAAAATACACTTAAATATAACCAAAAGGATACAGACAAGCCTTACCTCTGTTCAGAGTAACTCTGGAAAGCCCAAAGTCTGTCAGCTTTATATGACCCTGATTAGAAATCAGCATATTGTCTGGCTTCAGATCCCTGAAGACATGAAGATAGATGAAGTCAGCAAAAAAATAACTGCAATATTAAGAAAGTTACCAGACCAGGGGAAAAAAAATAAATAATTAAAAAAAAAATTAATACAAGACATTGATTATAGCTGTTCCTCAGTAACATCTCTTAGCCAGCAGAAGATTCCAACTGGAGGAATACACAAAACAAACATATCTAGCACTAAATATTGTACAAATGTCTCAGGCCTTGTAATACCATCGTGCATGTCACAAGAGCTGCACACTGCATGTTTCACAGGTTTAACAACTGTTCTCGACGAGCACTACCATCACAACATTTACCAGTGTGTAGCTCCTACACATGACAGTACACATGGCAATGAAACCTCTAGAAGTTTTAATGTGTTTTCTGCAACACTGCTGAACACAGCAAAGAACTCTCACTACAGGGGAAGAATTAGAGAAGCCAATGTCCCCTTGTCATACAGTTACATGCTTGCAGTATCCAGAGGGTTCCTGAACTAACCGTCATTTAAGTCACAGCGAGAGGGGACCTAGAAAGCAGAAGCACTGTACTGGGGGAGAGCATGCAGGCAAGTGAAGGCACTGTATATTTGGCTGCTTAACATATGGACATTTTATTTTAGGTGTTGCTTTCATGACATTGCTGCAGTGTAACACATGCAAAAATTGCTTCTAGACAGTCTAGCAAATGAGATAAACTTACTATGAAATCGTGATTAGTTACGTGGTTGAGTAAAAAAATTAAAAACCTAAACTACCAAATACTTATTTGTAAGAAAAGCAAGTAGGTTTTTACCTGTGGATTATCCCATGCCTGTGAAGATAGTCAAGAGCCAATGCTGCTTCAGAAATATACTTAACAGCCATTTCTTCATCAAAATATCCATAAATATGGAGAAGAGATTTGACATCTCCACCAATAAGGTACTCCATCACCTGCCATTCAAGTGTTTTAAATTTAACATTTAAAAATACATTTCAAATTTACAAGAAAAAGATAAAACAGCTTTCACCCCTAGGAAAATATAATTTCTAAGAGCAGAAGCTGATAGAAACTTCCTTGTTCAAACTTCATTTCCCACATAATACTTTTCACTTGGATAAAATAATTAAAGCTCCAGAAGACAGACATGAAACATCTTCTTTTAATAGACCATGTACTTATTTTATATTATTTGCCTAGCCTGCTTTCTGTAGTCAGCTCTCAAATAGCTGCTGTAATCTGTTTTTTATTAGCTTCTGAAAGACTTCTGTCAAACTCAAGGCCAGAAGCCAAAGACCACTGAAATTTTGATTTGTACAGAACAGGTGTATTAATGGTTTTATTTCGCAAGCATTTATACATAATATTAAATTCAGACCTGAGTTTTGGCCAAGAAATCTCACCAGTACTTAGATTCCTATAAACAATACTCTTCCGTATATACAAATCCAGTATCTCCTTCATAAAACCTTCACCCTGAAATCCTCTGCCACCCCTGCAGCATTTAGCAGAGATTCTACTAACACAAGCCTTTGTTTACCCTCAAAATGCATTGCAGGAGTGCATAGCAACCTCACCCCAGAATTTAATCAAGATGTTCACTGTGTGTGCTTGCAGCAAACAAGACAAACTACGCTAGACCCTTTGTTAACAGTCTTAATCCATTGTACATTTATGTGGAAGCGGAATATAAAACCATATTCAAGTCTTCCCATACTTCACAGTGCTCCATGTAGACTACCACTTAATTTCATTACTCAGTTTCTCTCTTGCCACCTAGGCTGACTACCATAACGAACTTTGACCACATGCAACAAGTAAAAGATTTTATTTAAGTGAGCCACAGGGTATGCTTTCAGTCACTTGGATTTTGCTTGAACAGAAGGGTTTCTTGTTTTGTTTTCCCTAAATTTTCCATTAATACATACTCCTGAAACAGGTTCTGTTAGAAAAAAGACCCTCTGCAAAAAAAACAAAACAAAACAAAAAAAACCAAACCACACACAGAAAGATCTTGAAGGTACCAGAAGAAAAGAAGTATTTCACTTCAACCATTCTGAGAAAGAAGAAAGTAAAAGTGACTAAATAATACCCACTCACCACCATAAAAAATGCTTTCAGACATGAATATAGTTCTGCATTGCATTTTCAACACTATCATAAAATGCCATAGCCATTTATTTACTCACTAAGTATATATTATTAGCCGACTGAAGTGAGTAGTATAAGTGCACAATGAAAGGACTTTTGCTGAGAGCCAATGCATCCCTCTCTGCCTGGACCTGGTGAACCATGTTTTTGTTGATCATGTCTGCTTTTTTCATCACCTGAAAAACAAACCAAAATCAAGTAGCCAACATTATTTTCTTTGCTCAACCCACAGTTCTTTAGTCAATTCATTTATCTCTATACTTCTAACTTGCATACATATAAAACAGAGTTATAACTTCACATACAGACAAAATTTTAAACCACAGGTTATTAGTGAACTTTTGTGATTGCTCTCCTTCTAATTCAGTCCTGAATGGAAATCACACTACCAATATTTACTGCAATTGCATACACTAGAAAATGTTTAGACTGTAGGTGAAGTGAAGCTGACCCGAGTTAATCCTCTTATCCTCAGAACACAACTCGGAACCAGAAAAAAGTGTTCAGTGCTTAGATATTTTCTTGCTGACAAAGTCTTTTCGTCCCTTCAGAGGCTGAGATATATGGCCTGAGGTCTGAAAATAGAGTGCAGCAGTAAGCCATTCCATCCTGGTATACTCAAGCAACTACTGCAACTACAATTACAGCCTCTAATTCTTAACTTTGCAGAGAAAGAAATTGAATTTACACTCGAGTCACTCAACAAATATTTGTTTCCTTGGGAAGAAACCACAAAGGCATGCAACTCACAATAAAGAATAACAAGCTTAACCACGAATTTTAATTCCTGTATTGAATTACTCCAATATATTTTGACACCCACTCATTACTAATCTTGAATACAAGATGAGTAATAGCACAGCTGATAGATATTTAGGCAAGCATTGCATATGCATTGCAAGTCTGCCCACCTTTGACATCTTTGGTCCAGATATGTTGTGATACTAAAGCAAGTTTAGTTTCCCATTCTTTATGCAACACAACCGTAAAAAGTTGAGTCTACAGCTATCACTACCATTCAATAATAGCATGGGATAACATATAAAAATAGCAAGGCATAAGAAGTGCAATTTGATACCTTCCATGTAAGTGTTGGCCTTAACTGTAAAAATATTTAGCACAAGTTAAATTCAGTAGCTTGAACAACCCATAAGTCTCACTGCAATAGGGATCAGGCTTTACGCAACAGCTTTTAGGTTACAAACATTCAATAAACTTGCACAGGATACTAAAATAATGCAATTGGAACACTCTATATGCAGCACTTAAATTGTAAAAAACTAGTTTCTACAGCTACTATCGCTATTACTAAAACTGACGCAAAAAAAACCCTCCAAGACATGTACAGAATGCATAGAAATACGCTTCTAACAAGCGTTGATCTTAACTGTGCAAATATTTAGCAAGTGTTACATGTCGCTGCAAACAACCCATAAATTTCACCGCAATAGTGATAAAGGATTTACACAAGATCTTTCACCTCATAACACTTATGATAAAAATCATGTAAATAGATGTACATACTTCTGAAGAGCAATGTCTATTTTGCATGACTGTTTTTACATTTCTTTTTCTTTGTGAACTGGTTATGATGCTTTTAACTGCAAAGTCAAGCTTGCACAAGCCATCAGCAAGGTTTTTACTACTGACAACCTAGTTTTTACTCCTTTGACTATATAGAAAACACAAGGGGGTTTTTTGTTTGTTTGTTTTTGTTTTTTCCTAATGTGTACTCTGCAAAAGTGCTGTTCATAATTTGCTCTCTTTATACATCTCAGACACACAGTTTTCATTCATGAACAAATGTGAGAACGCCCTCTCAGGGGCACCACAACGGAACATATTCAATTTTAACAACTATTCGCAAGCAAGAAACAAAGAGCGCAGCAACGCTTTGGAAAGCTTTTAGTGTAGTTTCCTCGACACTTAGGGTACTTCTAAAAGCAACTGTCATTATCAGGTGTCTCCTAACCAAAGCCTCGAGGCGAAGAGGAACGTGAGGAGAAAGATGGCACGGCGGTGCAGACAACACGTCTCCAGGCACCTGCTAGAGGAGCGGCAGCTCCCGAAAGCCCAAGTGCGGGCGGGGGCTCTTGGCGGGTCAACCCACAGGCCTGCGGAC
This sequence comes from Columba livia, assembly GCF_036013475.1. Classification (NCBI taxonomy): domain Eukaryota; kingdom Metazoa; phylum Chordata; class Aves; order Columbiformes; family Columbidae; genus Columba; species Columba livia. Next base: position 18,167,230 of record NC_088603.1, on the reverse strand, counting down.
AGGCCGCCGCGGGGCCTCCCTTTCCCCTTGGGACAGTCCTGCCTCCCACGGGGTTAAGCGACACCGGGCAGCAAGGGGGCGCCGAAGGCCGCAGCGCTATCCCTGACCCCAAACAGCTCCTCACCTTCACGGCGTACAGCCTGCCCGCCTTACGGCCCAGATACACCTTCCCGAAAGCGCCGCGGCTGATGGGCTTCACAATGGTGAACTCCTCGATTGACGGGGGCCGGGGAACCTCGATGCGCCTGGGGCCGGCAGCTGCGGGGACAACATCGCCCCGCTCCTGCTCCTCCGGCCGCGGCTCGGCCGCCGGCTCCACCATCCCCATGTCGCACCCAGCCCCGCCGCCCCGCGCCGATTCAAAGCGGCGCCCGCCCCGCCCCGCCCCGCGGCGTCACCGGCCAACGGCCGCGCGCGGGGGAGGAGCGCGGCGCTCTCGCGAGATCCTGCGCGCGGCAGCCGTTGGGCCCTGTCATGGTGGCCGGAGGCGACGCCTTGCAGTCTTGGTCCGTCTCCCCACTGTCCCGCGGGCCCGGTGGCGGGCAGCCCGCCCTCCTGCGCTCCCGGGCGGCGCTGAGGCGCTTCATCCGGAGCACACCCGCCGCTATTGGCGACGCCGTCGCTGGGCTCTGCGTGGCGGCGGCTGCCGTCGTGCCCGCCCTGGTTTCTCAGCCGTGTGGTATCTGGTGAGCGGTGTGTTCAGTTTTGCTCACAACCAGCTAGAGTTAAATTATTCTTATTGACACACAGAAGCTGAATAAAGTGGTTGCAATGTTATCGGCAAGACCTGTGAGTGTTGCTGTACTGCAAGTTATTTCTGGTAGGCTCTTGTCACTATGGCTAAACCATGTTGCTTCATTACAGCCTTCCCAACCTCATCAGGACTCCTTAAAAAATGTCTCATTTTTATTGTATACAGCAATTAAAAAAATGCACAACATACTGTTCAGAGAAGGGTAATGAAGCTGGTGAGGACAAGTCTTATGAGGAGCGGCTGAGGGAGCTGTTTCTGTTTAGCCTTGAAGAACAGAAGGCTTGAGGGGAGACCTCATTGCTGTCTACAACTACCTGAAAGGAGGTTGTAGCCTAGAGAGTGTTGGTCTCTTCTCCCAAGTAGCAAGTGATAGGATGAGAGGAAACGGCCTCCAATTGCACCAGGACAGGTTTAGATTGGATATTACAAAAAAATTCTTCATGGAAGGGGTTGTCAGGCACTGGAACAAGCTGCCCAGGGCAGTGGAGGAGTCATCATCCCTGGAGGTGTTTAAAAGGTGTTTAGACAAGGTTCTTAAGGACATGGTTTAGTGCCAGAGTTAGGTTATGGTTGGACTCAATGATTCTGAGGGTTTCTTCCAACTGAAATGATTTTATGGCTCATTATGTGGTGTTTTTTAGAATATTCATTATGTCAAATGGTCAAAGCTGTTGATCTGACTAATAACTACTCAATTTGCCATCTAGGTTTCTAATGTGGCAGGAGGTTATTTGCCATGAGCAGGTAGACGGTCATTTCCATGGGATGCTGGAAGGTGTAGGAATTCAACAGAGCTTGGTGTGAAACATCAAGGAACTAGAAAGTAACTTTCAGAAAGAAGCAACTGATTTTTGTGTCACATAGTCATTTTCTCATAGGCTTCACCCACATTTTCTCATAATTGCATACTCAGAAGCTCTAAGAGTTGTGTATCCAAATGGCGTAGCCAGGATGGTTTGTGTGCAAGAGTACACTGCCTGTCCCTCCTCACTATCGCTGTTGAGCCCTTCCTGTCTCTTGGTGTCCTCTGGACTGGTGATGACAAACTGCTTGCTGGGCAGGTCTTTTATGATCAGGAGTAAGAAAAATGAGATCTCCTGCTTCCCTCCTATTCTTGATTACTTCAGCAAACATTAATCTCAGTCAGGGTTGCTCCCCGTTTTGTTTCCTTATTTTGGATATCTTCATGGTCACGTTCTGCCTTCTTGTGGTGACAGCAGGGCCAGGGATGGCATCTATGGTGTGCTCTGACCTTGTTGCCACCCTCCTGTTCCCAGAGCACGCCCCTTCTGACAAATCACCCGTGATAGTGCCTTATCAGAGCACAGGCCTTCTTCTCTCAGTTTACACAGCTTCACCCCCAGTGTTTACCAGTTTTACTGCTCCTAGTTGTGCGGTCATCTTTTAACCCTTGCCATACTGCTTTTCAGCTGCTTTCACATGTATCTTGTTGTTCATAATCACACCTATCTTGTTCTATTGCAGTCTCTACATCAGCCAAGATCTAACTCTGTAGAGGCTGGTGCAGAATGATGGGTCCCTATTAACACAGATTAGGCTCATCGGGCCTTTGTTTTGTTTTAAAATATATCATTTATAATCTGATACTGCACAGGGAGGCCTTGCTTGTACCTGTGAAGGAGTGCTGCTACCCCGCAGATCCCAGCAATAGATGCAGTTTAATGTCCAAATGTAGAAAACAAAATGTTTTAAATTAGCTTTCTATAATAGCATTAAATACAATTTATAATTGGCCGTATTTGTCATTTAATCCTTCAGCATTAGTTTAGCTGTCTCTTGCCAGCAGCAATTTCAGCAGAGAAGCCCCGCTGAGAGCAGGAGGGATTGATTGCTCCTTTTGGTGGCATCACACACTAACATCAGGTTACGCCGGTTGTGAAACGCTAATAAAGAAGAATTAATATGAAAGACAAAATTCTGCCCTATGTAGATAAATGTGCCCATGTTTTCATTTGGGTTACATTTCAACTGAATGCGAGTAACTGTACTTATGTTATTGATGCATATTTTAATTCGTAAAAATTTTGTTCTACGTGCAGTATACTCTTAATTCCTGCAAAATATTTTCAATGGTTCAGGACGGCATCTTGAGTAGTAAGGGCTGTGAACTCGGTGACACATATTCTTGCAAATTTGTCCACGGGCAGTGGCTCTGCTGAGGCTGCCCCTCCTGCCAGGCCGGTGGCTACGCCGCACTGCACCTGCTCGTCCCGGGCACCCCCGGACCTGGCTGCGCCCGCACCCCCATCCTCCTCATCTTCATCCTCCTCCTCTCTCCGGCCTTGCTCCCGCCCGGCTCCCCCTGCAGATGCGCCTGCTCGGGAGGATGGTTTGTCCCTCCCCCGGTAACCGATGGTTCGATCCTGCGCGCGGCGTATCCGGGGAACGCGGGGAACACGGGTTGCTGAGCGGCCCGGCCCTGCGGCGGCAGAGGCGGCGGCTGCGCGGGGTGGCGGCGGGAGCGGCGACCCGGAAGCTCTACCATGTCTAGCCGCTTCCGGGACAGCTTGGGGCCCGGTCACTGCCGGCCGTAGGGGGCGGCCATTTTCCCCAAGAGTGGAGCCGCGGGCCCTCCTGCTGGCGGCGGCGGCGGCCACAGCGACCGAGCGGCGGAGCCTTGCGGGCGGGCACGGCCTCTGCGTCGGGGCTGAGGAGCGGGAGAAGCGCCTGTGGTCGCCGCCGCCGTCCCCGCAGGGAGGATGTTTTCCTTCTCCACCGTGCAGCCGCAGGTGAGGGGCCCGTTGCGGTGCGCGGCTGGCAGCGGTCGGGGCCGCTCGGTGTCCAGGCGGAGGCGCTCGGGCGGGTTGCGGGCCCGGCTGGGGAGCCGAGGTCCCCAGGTCCCGGGTGCCCTGTTTTGGGGGCATGGGGGGGGCGGCTCGGGCGCTCCGTGTGTCTCGGCGGGGAGGGAGCGGGCGGGGGCTGCAGCGGACAGCGCTGCTTGTCCGGGAACCGAGTGCGCGGGGGGGGCGGGGAAGGGACGGGAAAAGCTGGTGAAATCTGAAGTGAAGCTACCTGGGAATGGCGCTTCTTAGTTTCTGTTTTCATCGTAGGAGCCAGGGGTGTGCTGTTAATTGTCACGGCTTGTTGTGGAAACGAAAAAGAAATTACTTAAAACTTAGAAGAGTTAGTGGAGGAAAAGTGCCTGAATTATTTGTTGGGTAGAATAGCCTGGATGCAATCGGGAAGTTGTCTTTTATTACATGGCGAGTTGGGTGGGACTGGTGCGTTTTATGAACTTTGATTTGGAACAGTGTTTTTAATTTTATGTTTTGTGCAAAAGGTGTTAGTATGTGATAGTCCTGTTCCACAGTGGGATTTGATTGTTCTTTCCAAATGTGAAGAATGTATCAATTGCTTTAGTTAGTGTAGTGAGATGACAGAACTTGTAATTACATTTTTTGAAGTGCGTCATTCCATCTTTTCATAGCGCGAAATGCAGGAGGAAGGTTTGGTTAGTGGTCGGGATGCTGGCTGTGACCACTAGAGGCTTTATGGTTTTACCGCAAACTTTCAGAGTTTAATTATAGCTTTAGATAATTAATTCTGAGGCAGTTTTAATGTCTCACAGCATTATCTGTTTTGATCTTCTGTCTGGTCAAAACAGAGATGAAAGTTCTTGGGGAAGGACATTCACAGGCAGAGGCTTAATCAGGTATTGTGATCAGCTGTGGTTCCAGCAGCAGGAGTTGCACCCCAGCTCTCATCCCTACTGATACGTAACGAGGTGTTTTGGAAGTGTTGGAATTATTTGTACCATATATTTACAACAGATGTAGTCACGTGCTAGAGGAGGAGCCCTGATAGGCAGTGCACCTGGGCTTCTGTGCTGATTGCATGGGGTGGTGTCACCGAGTTGGCTGAATGTTGTTGAACTGCGGAACTTATTGTGATATGCGTACGCACTTTGTGTAGGTTAGTGTGATGCCTAGGTATGGTGCTAAAGTGGGATCCATAGGAAAGAAACACGAAGGAAACGTTTAGAAATAATTTGTATAACACAGGAAAAAATGTAGATATTTATATAAAGGTATAAAGGTATGAATTTATAGATGAAAATAGGTGTTGTTTGGAAAATAATGCCCAAGTAAATAGTACTCTAAGAACAGTGATCTCTGAATTAGTAAGGTGTTGAGAAATCTTCATGATTCAGTGCTATTCAAAAGCAGCCGCTGACTGAGCTTCTTGTTCTGGTCGGTTCAAGGGGAAGCAGTTTAATGAGATCTGTTGCTTGGTATCTGTCCAGGGTTAATCTAGAATTTAAGATGTTATAATATCTCATAGTAAAGTCTGAAATTAAGGCCTACTGCTAAATAGATGAAATACCTCATTTAGCAGTATTTTTCTGTTCGTGTTGTTCAAAGAGCTTTAGTTCTGTTCTGTGGTTGTGCTGTGAAGTCTTAACCAGAATGGTGATATTAGTTTTGGCTTGGCAGACAGCAAGACAGGCTCAGGATTATTTTAAGTGGCCATTGCTTCCAAAGAAGAGAAAGTTCCTGAATGACATATCAGCAGGTTTTAAACATTTGAAGAGATGTTGTCACCTTGCAGACTTGTCAGCATAGAAGTTGTTGGTTATTGTTTCTTCTCTCTTTTTCTTCCACTATTGATTGTGTTTCCTTTTTTGTGCCTTTTATTGCTATGTTGGTAAAAAAACCCCACACACCTATTTGGAATGTAAGTTAACTGACTGTGATGGGGATGTGGTGGCTACAAGGGAAAAACATTCAGTTTCACAAGGTTTTGTATTTTATTTGCATGAAATTATTATTAATTTTGTAATATTTGTCAGAAGACAGCAACAATCCTTTTTGTTCTGTCTTCTGGTTGCAACAGCACATATCTAACACAGCAAACAAGTGATACATTAAAAAAATATTCTGAAGGAAGTATTAAGTGTAGTAGCAATTTTATTTCCCCGTTGTTTTAGCTAAGAGCAATCTATAAGAAGTTGTCTATTATTTTTCTGTAACTAAACACTGTCTTAAGTGCGAATTGAGGGCAGGCTTTGCATTTCCTAAGTGTTGATAATCTGTACCCATTTCTGTATTTGAAAAACCGAGTGATTATTTTCTTTAAATGATGCTTATGTTTGAAAACCAGGAGCCTCTTTTTTTTCTCTCTCTTTTTTTTTTTTTCCTCTTCCGAACTGTGTGAGCTTCTAATTTGTCGTGTGTACTTTAACTTTCTTTTTCCTTTCAACAGAGGTATCAGCTGACACTGGTGTTGAAGTTGAGTTCATGTGGTTTATTATGAATTCCTCGGTTAAAAGTCAGGGTTTGGAATGGAGATGTGTTTAAATAGTTTAAACAAGTTATCTGATAAACAAGTTTATCTGTTTTGGTTTTTGTTTTTTTTTTCTCCAGGCTACTGTTCCCCTGAGTCACCTTATCAATGCCTTTCATTCACCAAAAAGCTCCACTACTGCCAGCAGAGCATCCGTGCAGCCTGTCCAGAGGGACACCTCCCCAGAGCATGATCCTCTCAAGAGTGAGGTACGAAAAACCCTTGGAAAAAGTGGTGGTTTGCTTTTAACTGCATTAAATCTGAATAATATCAGTTTAAGTGAATTTAATATTTGACTCATTTTATAAAATAATATGATGTGACTAAATGAAACGATGCTAACACATAGAATGTAACTTTTTGACAGAATTCAGTTGGTGCTTTGGCAATAAGGATTCTATGAAAATACAGCATTTCATTAATAAGAAAAAAGCTAATAGTCTCTAGTAATTTGCAAACGAGGAGGTGATTTGTTTTCACTGTCAACATTTTTTGCTCTAAAGTAAGAATAACTTTTTGGTTAATAAAACCCTTATTGTCTTTTCACTCTCTGAGTTGTAGCAAAGTTTGTTTCATTACTGCTTGTGAGAAAATGGACTGTAACTTAAAATACGTTGAGGGATTTTGAGGGACTAAATAGCATATTTGCGTGTTTTCTTATTTTTCTATTAAAATGTCTTTCAGTATCACTAGGTATTTTTGGTTCTTTACATTGGAAATCAAAGTACAGGAAGTGCAGAGTAGTATCAGATCTTCCCACTGCTCTTTCAACTCATTTTGTACACCAAGTATTAAAACTAAGAAAGTTTGAGACGAAAAACATGAAGTCTCACTAACTGCAGAACTTTGGAAATCCGCCTGGATTGTGCTAATCATTCCTGTGTTCTGATTCTACTGTTGAGGGTTGTTTTTGTTGGTTGGTTGGTTTTGTTTTTTTTGTCATTCTGTATTTCCTTCTGGTGATAAAAATTGATTTCAGCGTGAGACCTGGATTATTGAACAAAACTCAAAGTATGTTTCTTTTATTCAGTTCTGTATTTGTCGTTCTACTCAGCAAGAGAATCTGATCTCTTAAATACAGAGGGATTTTCCCATTTAATATTTTCTTTCTAATTTGTCATGCATCTGTTTGCTTCCTCCTACCATGATAAAAGTATAAAAATAATAATTTTAAAAGTCTTTCTTAAACTATTTTTAAAGCAAGTTGATTAGACTGTAATAAACCTAAGCTTAAATAAAGATTATGCTCAAATTTGAAATCAGCAAATACTGACATAGTACATGCAGTTCTAATATTGAATAAAGTTGAACTATTAGAATGGCAAGAATCTTTATTTGAGAATATGAAGCCTCTGCTGTGGAGTTAAATCTGTATTTGGAAGTAGTGAGAGTAGTAAACCCTTCTGAAGGGTCACAGAATTTTTTTTTCTTTTCTTTATTTATTTTTTTTTTTTAATCTGTCCCTCTTAGCATTTCAGTAATTTTCCAAGCAGTTATTTAGCTGAAGTAGGAAGGCTTGATAGGCTTGATCTATTCCTCTAAACCACGTGCAAAAGCCAAATTATGTTTAAAACTGTGTTCTTACGTATTTTAAGTAAAAGTGGACCAGAAGCGATCTACCCTAGCCTTTAAAAGAGAGAGTACTTTTTACCTAAGAAATCCATTTTAAGCTGTAAACTTTGAATACTGTATTTTGGATGCATCTAGGAATCTCTTCTAGAAAGGCTTCTTTTGACATTTTATTCAAATTTTTTTCATGTATTTCTTTTTATTGGATCTAGTTTCACCTTGAAAGTAGATTAACATAAGGCTTACGTAAAAACAATTTAGGAAAAACAAAAATACAATCCATGATGTTCTAACAATCAAAAAGTAAATATTTGTGCAAATACATTTAGAATAGGATATTTACTTCTCAGTGAAGAAGTTATTGCAGAAGCAATATCGAGAGGCTGATAGATATTTTAAAGGGTTCAATCCAATACATGTTTTTAAAACATAGTCTCCCATAAAAAAGATTTTTTTCCTATCTGTAAAATACAAGATTAAAATTACTGTTATTTATGTTACTTCTTTAGTAACTCGAGTATATGTGCTTTACCTCCTTGTTTTTTCGTAGTTTCTTTGTAGGAAATCACAGATCCCAATACTTACCTTTTCCCCGCAGAAACTTCTGCCTTTCATTGTGTGTCTACCCAGCTCGTAGCTTTTTATGGTTTTAATGCTGGGTGTAGCTTCTAAATACACAGTCCTTGTGCTGCTGCTAAATCTGCGCTATCTTCAAACAGGCTGTCCAAAAAAAAAAAAACACATTGGAGGGATTTTGCTGTTTGCTCACTTGGATGAAATACAATGGGTGGCTATCGCTGTCCAGCTTTCCCCCCTGTGCTCTCCATTTGCTCTGTCATAAAGAACAGAAAGAATTGGAAAATGCCATTCTTCTGTTGCCTTCTTTAATCAAGGAGCAGGAAGGTGATAGAAATACTGAATTGGGAAGAAAATATACTTGTCATAAATGTACTGTAACAGTGAAAGTATCAGTGTATGCAAATGGAAAAGTTATTCTGCATTGACTGCAAATATTCTTTCTTTAATCATCCTTTCATTCATCGTCATTTAGAAAAATGTTATTTCAGTCTGAATTGTAAAATATAGATGCTGTATCAAGCCAAAAAGTTAACTCAATTATTCTTTTTTCCCCCTAAGGTAATCTTAAGTAAATTTTAAACATTTATTTATTTTGCAGTCTGTACTTAAATTAAGAGATCTGGGATTGAAAGCTAACCAGTTCAAAGAGTTGGTGAACAGGTTGCTTCCTGGCTTTGGTGCAGAAAACAAAGTCTCTTCACAGTGGCACACATCGTACATCTCTGCTGAGTCCTTCTTTGAAAATAAGCATGGTATGTTTCAGAGTAAAGTGCTTAAGAGAATTGGTAAGGGTTAGATTAAAAAGGTGAACATAGTTATTCTTTAATCTCTGATGCCGTAGATAACTTGTAGTTTAAAAATCTTTAATAAAAAGAGCATTAATATATATTTTATTGTGTACAGGTTGTCCCTAGAGTGGTGCTTTTTAACCCTGGGAATTTTAGAAAATTTAGCCCAGATTTTGGAATTGTTTCTTCAAATTCAGAGTTGAAGTTGGCTGCTATTAAACTTGTCTGAATTCAGCTGTAGTACAAGTGCATCGTCTCTTAATTGTGAACCTGAGATACGAATTTTTCAATGGTTTGTTGCACCAAATAGAAGAAATCAGGTTTTGCTAATCTACTAATGTAACACAGTCATGAACGTGTCCAGTTTACATTATTTTTTGCTTGAAGCAGTGTTACACAAGGACATTAATTAGAGAGGAATTTGGGATGGCAAACTTTTAATGGTCCATGTAGAGTATTTCATTTCTGAAATAAACCAAGAGTGGTTCCTTACAGTTGAAGACATTTTGTTGGTATTAGTCTAAAATGGAGGAAGCAAGGCCATTGTAAATGCTCAAGAGTGTGTTAGAAGCAGCAAATAGCTGACATTTGAGATAGTGCCTATATAGTGTTGCAGCTGGGAGAACAAGCATAAGAAGGATTTCTCAGGGCTACTATGGAGAAAAAGTATTAAATCATACTGTGCTGTGAGACAAAAAACAGTTAGCCCAGAGGCAGTTTGCTCATTGTGAAGAACAAAGCTGCAAATCCTTCAGAGCTTCCATAGATTAAGATGGCAGCTCACCAGACTGATGGTTTCATTCACAGTTGTAAAACAAGGTTATAGGTGGAAAACTGCCACAGGCAAGGGAGGGGCTAAATCTTCAAGAAAGTGCTTTTGGTGTAGGTGACACTGCTTGCTATGGAGGAGTGTTACTATTGATATGTGTATGTTGTGCATATACTTGAGCTTAAAGTGAGGACAGTATTTGTATTTTTTTAAAAGGATGTGTTCATAATTGTGTAGTGTTAATTAGCCAATATGCAGTGTTGTAGAAGAGTGCAAAATACACAGTGCTGTAGAATTTATAGCTGATATTTTTTTCTCCTTCATGTAGTTCCTCAATATTTCATTAATAAGTTTGTAAGCTGTTATTACAACCATATAACTTCAAAAAATTTAGCAGGAACACTAGGTTTTTTTTTTTCCGTCCTAAGTGTATCTAACTGATTTAATAACTTCCTCAGAATATGTAAAATAAAGAAAAAGACCACCCTTTTTGTGGTTACATTAGATTCTGAATTACTGTGGAAGAGAGCATATATAAGCTTGGCCTCATATTTTTTTTTTTTTTTCCCTTCCCTCCTCAGGTCTCCGTTTCTTAAATAATTCTTACCTGCTAAATGAGGATTTCTTTGATGTTTTGGTAACTGAAGAGCAGATCAATCACAGCATTCTTTCCCTGCAGTCTATAGCGTGCTTGAAATAGTATCTCCTAATAAATAAAAGAGCAACACAGTGAAAAAGTTATTTATTTCTTGTTTCTGTGTTGCATGAGGACTGTACAATTAAGTAGACTTAGTACAGTTTAAGATGTTTTCATACATTATACATAGTCTAAATGCCTGTGAGCAATCTGTTCTTTAAAGCCTTTGAAACTGAAGGATTGGTTGAATGCTGGTCCTTCAGCTTCCTGAATGTCTTTGGATTCCTGTCCAGTCTAGATAACTTGGTTCAGCTCTGTATAGGCAGGCAGAGTTTTCCCTCCCAGATACAGCTTCAAATTCAAGATTCTGGGTACCAATATTTTTGGAAGTTCTAATTAGAAAAAAATTCTGGTGTACTGCAACGTGTCTGACATAGGCTAATACAACTAAGTTAACTATCTGTGTACTGGTAATGGTCAGTTTGTTTAATTACAGATGCCTGAAGGAGCATAGTAAAATAGAACTAACATTTAAGAAAGAAAAATCAACCTATGCGAGAAGTAATGTTTAACTGCCATTTAATATAGGGTGTTATTTATACTTTATCTTTTTACAGGTTTCGTGGATGCTTTCAGTGCTTTGCGCTCATCTTGTTTGTACGGACAGCATCCTAATCCTCTCCAAAATTTCTGTTCAGATGTTCGGTGTTGGCCAGGTATAAAACAATAAACTACACCATTTTTAATCTCTATAGTATCTGTTTAATCTGGGAGAATATTTTTACTTATGTCTTAGAGGCATCATTCAGGAAATACTGGTAGACTTCCAGGAGGAACTTTATATTGATATTAACACTTTAAATCATGAAGTTATTTTTGCATTTGAGTAGTATGTTTCCAGAATTAAGTTACTAAACATGGTGTAACTACAGAATCGTTTTCAAATATGTCAGTATTTGAGGATCATATTTTTAAAAGATGATAGATGAATTGTCTGCTTATGGAATCAATAAATATGTCGAATCTGGTATTCATCCAGGCAAAATTTTTAAGGTGCTTGGTGACTGGTTTAAACACTTCTGGATGTATGATGGGTAATAACAGGGCTGCGTTAACAAGAACATAATCAGGAGCTCAGGAAGTTCAGGTGTTGTCTTCTGTTCCATTCTTCTGATGCTACATGTGGATATTGTGTCCAGTTTTGTGTCCCATGGTTAAGAGAGAGAGGCTGACAAAATGGAGATAGCTCGGTGATGGGCCACAAGGCAGGGTGCAGATTGTTTGACATTTAATATACAGGGAAGCTGAAGGATCTGAGGTTTTAAAGTTAGCAGAAGAGAAGGCAAGGAGTGATCTAGTTGCTCTTGGAGCCGTATTAGTTACACTTCTCTTGCATACCTCAAAGAAGGGGCAAATATTATGAGTAAAAGCAAAGGAAATTCCTGTTGGAAAATTTTCCCAATGAGAATGGCTAAGTTTTGAAAAAGGTTACCTGGAGAGGTTATGTTATCTTAATCCTTGGAGATATTAAAAACTGAGTTGGATGAGGTCCAGAGCTACCTGACCTGGTGTTGAAGTTAGACTTTTTTGAGCAGGGGTTTGACCAGATCACCTCCAGAAGTTCTTTTTCTCTGGTGCTATAATATGATAACAGAAGGCTTAGTTAAAACTATATAATTGACTGGTATTGGTGACTATTTTAAAACATAGTAGAGAAAGAAGATAAATAATCTTGGCTTTTGTGATTTATGTGATAAAATGTTCATTGCAAGGTTTCTGATGTAATAGAAGATGGACACATAATTCTGTAAGTTCACTGTGACATAGAGTGCTATAAGGTCACTGTGTTTAAGTGGTCTCATTTCTTTTGTCAGTTCTGAAGTTAACAGCACACCTCAGCCATTCCAGATCTCCTTGGGGCACCTTATAAAAGCTGAGCTTTTAGACAGAGCTTATTTTAGAGGAAGAACTTTCATTCCCATCCTTCTGGATTAGCTTCAGAGTGTTTCATGTTTGTCAGCCTGCCTTGATTTAATTTGGCTGTATGTCTTTTCTGTTCCCTGTGACAGTGGTAAGGTGGGCCAATTATCTGTAAGTCACAACGTGAACTCCTGATTATTTTAACACAAAAATTTATGGGTGCTTCGTGGTCATGTAACTATCTGTTTACAGTACTAAAATTGGTTGCCTCATTTATGCAGTTTGTTGTTGTTAGATCCAGAGGTGTCTGTCATACAGTTTTCTGTTTTTTACGGTTTTGGTCAGGCATCTTAAACAGATTGCTCTTTGCAATTCTCTTCATTTTCTACTGTGGATATTTTGGGAAGATTATGTTCAGTTCAATCATGATAGTCTTTTTCGTATAATAGTTTCTGAAATCTCTGTGGCCTTTTCCTTTTGTAGTGGTAGTAATGGATAGTTTTTAACTTTTTAAATTTATTATTATTGTTTTAAGTTTACATACAATCACGGACCTTTAAGACTTTGAGATCAAGAGCAAGACGTCTGCAGTCAACATCTGAACAACTCACAGAAACAAGAACCTCACTTTCTTCACTTTTGAAGGTGAACACAAGCAGCATTATGAAGTTGTTTTGGGCTTATTCAGACCATCTCTTTCTCTTGCATGAACCTTCACAATTTACCAAGGGTGTTTTGTTCAGTAGTGTGAAAAATTTTCTTAATTCTAAAACTCTAGCTATTGACAACGTTCTGTTTTTTCTTAATAATAAGCAGATTTGCTTCATATATCATCAATATAAAGGTTATTTCTATTTTTTTATGATAGTAGTATCAGTGTTCTACATTCTAGAAATAAAATTCTTTGTATTCTGTTTTCGTGGCTTTGTTAAAAAGAGCTTGGAGTCAAATGAAGTATTAATTTAAACAAACATAGCTAGTTTAACATAAGAATGTGTATTTTTTTTAAGCAGTTCAGCATCTGATTGTTGCTTTAAGAATAGACTTATTTGTGGCTAGTATATTTTTAAGATACAATAATTCCAAACTCTATGCTTTTATGGGTTACAAACACACTTCTGTACTTTGAATTCAGTAAATAACTAGCCAGACTTGAGGCAGACAAGCGTTTAAAAAAACTGAGTTACCCTAGGTATTCTTTGCTTCTAATCGGTTGTACAGAAGTCAGGCTAATTAAAGTGTTTGATCTTATTGTGTGTGTAAATTAGCTTTGATAGAGCTCTATCAAAACTGTGCTTATGAAGATGTTTCACATTTGGAAGTACTGTAGTTTAAGTCAATTTCACAAAGCAAAAAGCTTAAGCTAACAACTCCCCCTGAATCTGGTGTACGAAGCCGCCTGTGTGCAAATCTGCCATAGGCTGCGTTTGCTGTGTGGAACTGGGGTCCGGGCGGGCTCTGAACTGGACCTGTTCAGCAAGAATCAGGGTGCCCCTGTGTGGAGCCACTGTGATTGCACACTTAAGCTACTGCCTGGTGTCATCTAACTGACATGATAGTGCCTGAATTATATGCTGGTTTTATTTTATATTTTCCCCTCACCCATGCTAGCCAGGTAGTAAGTTAACTCTGTACTCGAACTTAGAGTGGTGTACTAACACTGCTGTGGAAAATATTTTAGGGCTTTTTCCTGAGAAAGCGAAGAATTGATGTTGAAAACTTGGATGCGCTAATGAAAACAAAAAACATCCCAGAGGCACACCAGGATGCTTTTAAAACTGGTTTTGCAGAGGGCTTTCTGAAAGCACAAGTGTTCCTGCAAAAAACACTTGGTAAGTTGCCCTAGTTTGTGTATTGTTGCATTCAGAGGGTAGTTTATTTCAGCCTATTTAAAAACTTTTCTTTGTTTTCTTTTACAGATTCCTTAAGAAGATCACGTTTGCTTTCTTTCTTTCTCTTCGTTCTTTGTTTTTATCTTGCTGTATATTCATCATTTTTACCTGGGAAAGGCTCCTTTTCTGATGCTGGTTAGTTGACTCTTTGCCCTCACTCTTTCACTTGAGTTGTTTCTTCCACTAAGTTTAGCACAAATTTAATGTGTTATGATATTATGATTGTTTTAGTGTAACATTTCAATGTACTAATGAGAGAGAAGAGTTATTTACTGCTTTTGGCTACAGCCTTTCAGACAATAGTGTGATAACAAAAAAGTTGTCTGTTAGTATAGTTATTTTAATTCTCTTGGTGAAACAGTTACTTGGAAACAAGCAGAGAAGTCAGACTGTTCACCAGTTACGTATTTGTCTTTGAATTTAGATGATATGTTACCTAGTTCAACAGTAGGCAATATAGTTTGATTTTTATTTGTAATCACAGACTAGTTTATAGCAACTAGGTATTTGCATGGCCAAATTATCATCTTGAGAAATCTGTTGAAAATAGTGGAATGATCAAAGGCTGAGCTAGTGTAGATGCAGAATTTTGGCTTCGTGCTGTCACCTGAGTCTCAAGAAAGTTAGAATATGTGCAGAAACACTGAGGAAGAACTTGTGGCTTTGTGTAGCTGCTTTTGGATGCAGGGCTTTCAGCACTACAAATGACTCAAAAGCACTTAAATTACTGAATTAATTGCAAATATTTTAAAGGTTTGTTTGTGGTGGTTGTTTATGTTTTATTTAGGTTTTGGGTTTTATTGCGTTTTTAAGTAAATCTTATTCTTGCTGGACGCTTGCAAATGGAAACATGCCCTTTTAAAAGGGCAGGTGTAAACCTAGTAGCTTGATGGTATGCATTCAAGTTCAGTCTTGGAATGAAATGACTTAATGTGTACATTTGTTGTTCATCATCTGCTGTTTGCTGTTAGTACGCTTTCGAACATCGAGTATCTTTGATGCAGCAGTTGATCCAATCCAGTTGAAAAATGTCACCTTTGAACATGTAAAAGGGGTAAGTTCAAAAGTGAAGTGTGTGAGTTCTTGCTTAACTAATCATAGTGAGCCTGAAGAATGTCTTGCTCTGTTCAAGAAATTTCTTTGTATGAACTGAAACCTTATATATATATATATATATATATATATATTGACCACTCCAAGGTCACGATCAAGGAAGGTTTTAGCTACTCTTGTTCAATTCTATGTGTTAGTAGCCTTTAATACTTTAAGAAAGGTGCACTCTTGACTTGTTGAATCACATTTTTAAAGGCTAGAATGGCAAAAGGTGGGCCATAAATATCCACGTTAATCTATTTTTTGCAGAAGTTGACCAATACAAGAAGATGACAATGCCATTTGATTATTTCTCACTTAGTACTATCTGTTTCAGATGCGTGATTTTAGGACAGGAGGTACGGAGATTCCCGGAAAGACATGGGCATGTCACCGCTGATGGGATAGCTTTATTTTTTTATCCAACTCATTCTTTGGCTGTTGGTGACAAAATTAAGACCTCACCCTCTCCTTCCCCTTGGACAAACAGATAGAATTAATCTCTTTTTAGCCAATTAGACTATTATCTTGATGTAGAATTTTTGATTTTTTAAATTTTGTTGGTCAGATCTGATCTTGAGCTGGTTGTTCCTTTAGTAGTATTAACTTTAGTGTGTACTTACTATTCCTGTGAACAGTTCTAGGAAATAGCTTGAGTTAAACTCATGGACACTTGGTATCCACACAAATCTTGTAGTACACTTTTATCTCTTCTTTCTGTTGTGTATTTTTGATCAATGCACAGTTAGAGACTTAGACTTGTCTCTAATATAAAACTCATAAAAATGATGCAGCATTTTATAAATGCTTAGTGATATTTTGTGGCATGTTTTTAACATGTAGGTTGAAGAAGCTAAACAAGAATTGCAGGAAGTTGTGGAATTCCTGAAAAACCCACATAAATTTACTGTACTGGGAGGTAAACTTCCAAAAGGTAAGAATCATTGCTCAGAAGTTAAAATCACATATAGCCACGGCTGTCTTTGTAACTTCGTTCTGTACTGAGTGACAAATCTATAGCCCAGCTTCTGAGTGTTTTTTCCTTTAGTTAGGGAATAAAAAAAATAAGTAACCAAAATGGGCCTGAGTGCTACTGTTGGTTTTAGTTTGTATTTGGGAACAGTCGTGAAATAATATTAAAACATAGGTACTAGATTTCCTTGTTTATCTAAAATATTTGAAGAACAAATGGATCTTCGAAGAGAGTTGCAAAAGCTTCTTTATTAAAGGATACCCTTAAGTGAGGTACTTGGGGGTGGGGAAGTGGAGGCTGAGGTGGTTGTGTTACATGCTTCCTCTCTTACCTTCAGCTACCTAAGTGTAAAAATTGATTGTTACTGCTTACCCTCACAGAGCGTTTGAGGTATCTGAGATAGACAGAAGCAGCAAAGATGCCTGGGTACATCTTGCTTTTGGTAGAAATTCAATAATAACATTAGGGGTAACCAGCTGTGACAGTGCGAAGCAGCAGAGTGTAGAGTCCAGGCAAAAAGCCGTTCAGAAATCAAACCTGTGTTTGTCATTGTTAGCAGCCACCTTCACAGGGTTAAGAATCAATATTTCTTTGAAGTGCCAAGTAAACCTTTTAGGGATGATGTACCAAACTACCAATATTTTTTCTAGTTTGTAACTGAACATAACATAGTATTTAAAAAAAAATTTACTGATAAAGTTACATGTAATTTGTGCTAATGCCTTTTTGAGTACAACTTCATGTAGCCCAGAGGTCTTTAGGTCTGTATTATTTTTCACCTCCTTTAACTGTCTCTATAAGGGTCTATTTTTTTTTTAAAGTGAATAGCTTCTTGTCACCAGAGTTTTTAATTCTATTTTACCTTTTCTCAGAAAGATACATAAGTTTAGTATTGAAAACTTAACCCATAGCTTCCTGTCACCAAAATTTTTAATTCTGTTCTACCTTTTTTTTAATTTGAGAAAGACATGTAAGTTTAGTCTTGAAAACTTAACCTAACATAATGCAAAAATGGCTTTTATTTCTTCTGTACTGCATTCAGCACCTTGTGTGCTTGCTAACTGCTTCAGTTCAGAAACAAATGCTTTCATTTAAAAGGATGTTTAAACTTGATTGTAGTAGAAGGCCAAGTGACTCTGAAATATGTAATCCTGATAAGTCTGTTTCCTGTTGGTAGTCTACAGTGTTTAAAGTTGATTACTTGGAATTATTTAATTTAAAAAAAATCTACTTTCAGGAACAGCTATTAGGGATTTTGCTACTAAACTGAGCAGTAACTTTGTAGAATACTTCAGCCTTCTGTTTTAATTTGATAGTCTTACAAGTCGTTTCCATATGGATCAGAGTGGATCTAGATCTGTTGTAGGAAACTTTTTCAGACCGCACGTAGTGAGCAGTATCTGAAGTGGGATGATAACGGCTTTTTGAAGCCAAGTGTAAATGATTTCTTCTGATGTATGGAACTACTACATGTATAAGAGGACTGTGCAAGTTTGATGTTTTTGTTGTTTGGGTTTTTTGTTTGTCTCTTTAGGAATTCTGTTAGTTGGACCACCTGGTACTGGTAAAACTCTTCTTGCAAGGGCTGTAGCTGGTGAAGCTGATGTTCCATTTTATTATGCATCTGGATCTGAGTTTGATGAGATGTTTGTTGGTGTCGGAGCTAGTCGCATCCGGAGCCTATTCAGTAAGTTAAATATTCATGGGTTTTAAGTCTTTTAACATACAAGATTAAGTATTTTAAGTATTCAGTGTTTACAAGGTATGATTAGGTACAGTTTGGGTTAATAAATAAAATTGTAATATGTTCTCCACCCAGGTCTATGAAATAAAGTATTGTAAGGAGATGATACAAAATACAACGGATTTCTTAATCTCTCTTACTTGTAAATTGTTGTAGCATGGTAAGAATAAGGTGATGTGGAGATGAAAAATCTTGCTTCTCTCTCTGTCGCTTCATTTCAAAAATATATTTTGTGGATTTTTGGGGGGGGGGTAAAATCAAGACAGTTCTGGTGATGCTAGTAGAACACTTTTTAATCCAAGAGTAAGAGTAATAGTAGAATCCTAAATTATGTGAGACATTTTTCTTTTGTGTGCTTCAAATGTCCTTCTGCTATTTTTCTTTTGTCAGGGGAAGCAAAAGCAAATGCACCATGTGTTATATTTATTGATGAGTTGGACTCTGTTGGTGGGAAGAGAATTGAATCTCCAATGCATCCCTATTCAAGACAGACCATTAATCAACTTCTTGCTGAAATGGATGGGTAAATATATGGATTCTGAGGGCATAGAAGGTGCTTGACTGACTGGTATTTGGAATATTTGGGTGCATTTTTCTTCTCTTGAAAGCTTGCTTTTTTTTTTTTTTTTTTTTTTTTTTTTTTAGTGCTTTTAACACATTAAAGATGCTCTTATGGCCACTTTCTAGTACTGCCAACAGTAGCATTAATGGCCTTACTGTAAAGAATATAGAAGCTTCTGAGTTGTACAATAGCTGCAATTATTTAAAATGATTTCTCAATTTTTTTAGGCTGCCTATATATCTGAAGGAAGGAGTTCAGCTCTGCTTTTAACCAGTTGCTGGGTTAAACATTGTCATTCTTGGATCACATGTTATGTTTTGATAGTGTGGGGTTTTTTTCTGACCAGTTGAAGTAAGAAATAGAAGTAGTTATTGAGCAAAAAATGGTGTAAATTCTGTCTCCAAAAAACCCTCCAACATTCTCTCCCTTTTGTCTTTTTCCTGTATAGGTTTAAACCTAATGAAGGTGTTGTTATTATTGGTGCAACAAACTTCCCTGAAGCATTAGATAAGTGAGTATAATGTATTGATAATTTCTAGAGAGCATGTATTAAAAACCCAGTAAACATCCCCCCCCCGCCCAAACAAACAAACAAGAACAACAAAGTTGCTTGTGATAATCTTGTATGACAGCAGTATATTAATAGCTGGGGTTTTTCCCTCTTAAAAAGGATGTGTATTGACCAGTTTTGGGCATTTAAAAGGCAGTTGTGTTAAATAAGGAGAAATATGTAACATGCTTCTAAGCATCTAAAATTTCTGTAAATTTTAATACTTAAATTGACTACCTGCATTCCTGTTTGCAATACAAAATTTTCAAATGCAAAATAACTTTTAAAATGGGTTGGTAATAAACATCTTTCATCTGTCTTTTTACCAATAAGAAAATAATTTTCTTTGCACCTGCTCATCAGACATAGTCTGGATCATAGATGTCTTTAGAAATATTACATGTTTTTTTGTTCCTTATGTATATTAGCAACAGTTTACTGCAACATTTCTAAGTCATTTGATTAAATTGTCTTTTCCTTTAGTGCTTTAATACGTCCTGGTCGCTTTGATATGCAAGTTACTGTTCCCAAGCCTGATGTGAGAGGTCGTACAGAAATTCTGAAGTGGTACCTTAATAAAATAAAGTATGATCCATGTAAGTAAATACTTTACTGTAATTTTTTTTTATGTAACAGTTTTTATACTGAATCAGCCCTCTCCTATATTAGTTGTTTATTCCATCAGCATTTGTGGCTTTGCCATATGTCTCAGTAAAGAACACAAAAATTGCCTGGTACATTCCATTATGACACTTTTCTGAGACACTGTTTCTTTCTAGTCCCAAACAGTTCATGGTGTCTTAAGAATTACGCTTCATTTCTTCTAAAGTTGAAATTTTTTTAACGTGTTAGTTTAATAGACCATAACTCTTACTTATAATTCTATCATTTCTTGATATTTCTTCATGATACAAGCTTTTTTGGGAGTAATATAGACCTTAATGGCGAGTTTGTTTTTTCCCCACAGCTGTTGATCCAGAAATAATTGCTCGTGGCACAGTGGGATTTTCTGGAGCAGAGCTTGAGAATCTTGTAAATCAAGCTGCCTTAAAGGCAGCTGTTGATGGAAAAGATATGGTAACCATGAAAGAACTGGAATTCTCCAAGGACAAAATTCTAATGGGTAGGATTTTATACAAAAGACATACAAATATGTTACAGTACGCAGGGGTTTTCTTGTGTGATTAAGACCTTTTGGGGGAAAAAAAAAAAGTCTTCTGGTAGTTTATTCTGAATAGAACCCTTTGAGACTGGAAAGTAGTATGTAAAATCTAGTATGGAATACATTAAAGACTTGTAGCATTTTTGATAAGAAAGGTATCGTGTTTTACTTGAGCTTAGAAGACAACACACACTTGATTTCTTGCCCTTCCCCTACTCATTCCTAAAGGAAAGGAGAGAGTAAATGATTAGAAACATGGAACTTCTGTTCATCCAACTTGTCATGTGCTAACAAAAAACTTAAACATCTGAGACATACACACTAAAAATCTGGTCTGTTCATACTTGAGAGAAATGGAATTTTCTTAGACTGCATTTTAAATCTATTCCTTTAAAAGCAACTTGTCTGTAGAGTATATTGAGGTGCATTTTAAACATTAAAGTCCTACATGTAAACATTTTGCACTTAATGAGTGTTAGTTAATTTTGCTTGCGTGATGTTCCTCAGCTACTTTGTGCTCTGTATATGTAAATATGGTTTGTGGTGATCAGCTGTACAAAAAGTTCGTTTATTGTTCCTCCGTTTAAGGACCTGAACGTAGAAGTGTGGAAATTGATGAGAAAAACAAAACCATCACCGCTTACCATGAATCTGGACATGCTATCATCGCGTATTATACTAAGGATGCAATGCCCATCAACAAGGCTACAATCATGACACGAGGAACGACGCTTGGACATGTGAGTGTTTGTGGAATTCAGTGTTGGTTTAGTGTTGTTGAGGGATTTGCAAACAGTGTTGTTTGTTGTAATTATATTAATGCATGTTGCAATATGTAGAAATACTCAGTTATGAGCAATCTCTTGGAAAACTCACTGGTCATCTTTTCTGTGTGATAGAAAGCTTTCTTCACTTGGAAATGAAATAGCATATGCTGGTGTAATAGTTCATATAAACACACATTTCTTTCCTTGTGTGATTCTATTGCAGTTAAAATAGCACTCAGCAGTGAAACTTTAAAGAAGTTTCAAGGACTTGAAAGTAGAAGCACTGCTCAACTATACTTCTAACACAAAAATCCTTTATCAAGTTGTTCTTTCTCCAGAGCGACTTCTGTAAACCTGGTCTCACATAGATATATCTCGAAGTTTTTCTATTCTGCCTTTAGCTGCCAAGCATTTGAACAGAAAAATATTTATATTATGTCTATTTCTGTTGAACTTTATCCAAGTTAATGTGTTCAGTTAAAAAAGATCATCAGCCTGAATCCTCCAGGCAAGTTGATTTGTGCTTGGTGCAAGTGTAGGGAACAAGGAGAAATTGATTGAGTAGATTGTTTTGTTTATTCTGGTGGTAGGTTTAATTTGCTTAATTTTATGTGGTGCTCGTGGCCTGTAGGAGACTATTGTAGCTGGTAGACTTATCACCTCCAGATAACCTGATGAGTGTGTAGACTAGGAGGGGGTCCAGAGCATTCAGATTCTTGCATAAAAGCCTTTATATCTGCTTTGGATATGAACAAGAATATTTTTCAGATTATTTCAGTATTTCTTCAGTTTATTGTTACCTGACCACACTTCTGTATCTTACAGGTGTCTTTGCTCCCAGAAAATGACAGATGGAGTGAAACTAGATCCCAGTTGCTTGCACAGATGGATGTCTGTATGGGAGGAAGAGTAGCAGAAGAGCTCATATTTGGAAGTGATCACATCACAACAGGTCCCGTTTTGTAGTTAAAAGAAGTTTTGATCAAAGCTTTTGGACTGGCATGTTTAACTTGGCTTCAATAACATAATTTACATCTGTTTGCTCTCTAGGTGCTTCCAGCGATTTTGACAATGCTACTAAAATTGCAAAACTGATGGTGACTAGATTTGGAATGAGTGAGAAGGTAGTATCATCAATCCTTAAACATTTATCTATTACAAAGAAAAGTCCTGTAACTAAATGCCTGTTTGGCTGTCAGTGATGAGAGACTAAGTTGTTCTGGTAAAAAAGTAAGTGAGCCTTATGACTGGCCCAGCTCTAGAGAGCTCAACTAGAAAACCTGTATATTTGACAGCTGAAAAATGAACTTGCATGATCTGCACCTCATAATTATCTTGAAAGTTACTAATGTCTTCAGAAAATGTTTGTAATAAAACCAAACGTTTTGGTATTTATGATAATCTTGGGGGTGAGGTGGGACAACAGCACTGACATTTCTAGACTTCTAAAGAAACTTCTTTAGTCATGTGTATTATCTATCAAGTGTTAGTAGTCTGGGGACTTTGTTTTGCTTTTTAAATAAGAAAACACTTCATCAGGATCTGTACTGTGACGTGTTAAAATAGAACTCTGCACTGTCTACACTGTTGATGAACAGACTTCTTGTTTTACTCCTGTTGCATTTGGTTAATGGTTTTACTTGTTTGCACATAGAAGCTGTAGGTGCTGAAGCTCTTCCAGTGTGCTTTGTATATTAATTCGACAGCAGCAAAAGATAAAGATTTTGTTGTTGTTTTCTAGCTTGGTGTTATGACCTATACTGATTCGGGCAAACTTAGCCCTGAAACTCAGTCTGCAATTGAACAGGAAGTAAGAACACTTCTACGGGTAAGATTCTTTTCTCCTCTGCTCTGATACATTTATTTTCAGCCAAGTTGACCATCAGCTTGCTTGATTATTCAGTTTGATAATGTGTATTGGTGAAAATACACAGGTGGATGGAAATATCTGCAGGTATTAAATGTAGCCGCAACTTCGAATCTCTGCGTATCAAAGTGTTTTGGTAATTGTCATGCGCAAGTAGTGAGAAGCAAGTTGGTGCTCTTAGGTTCTTCAGTATGTGCTTTAACACTTATGTTTGGTCAGGATTTGTATTTTGCCTCTTTGATTCATAGGAAAAAAAAGTATGGCTATGCATTGTCTCAGAACAGATGTGAATGTTTTTAAACTTGCAGCTAAATTGTTTTGTATGGATTCACAGGAATGACCCTATTGGATCAGAGAGTTGCCTTTTCCAGTATCCCACTCCTCACAGTGGTCACTATCAAGTGCTTTAGGGAAATTTGTAGCATTTCATAATCACAGAACTTCCAGATCAGTGTTCTGGTAATCTGCATTAGTTTGGTACAGGCAGGAGAATTATTTATTTAAAGCGTTTAAACAATTAACACTTTTGCTGTAGCTGGTTTTGAACTGACTCAATTATGTCAGAACTACCTCTGTATGATTAGAAGTTAAAGTTGAAGCTGGTAATGCTGGTAGTGTGCATCTACTTGCAGCAACTGGTAACTTGTTGGGTAGCGTTCAGCTTTCTGAAAGTACATATTAGCTTTTAAAAACTTCAGGCTTTGAGGAATGTCCCTTGAATGCTGTAGCACTGCTCATAAAGTAAAATCAACTCTATTTAATTTAATCAGCAACTTGTCAAATCTTGTAAGTCATATATAAAAAACCCAAGGTCTGTCTCAGGATTTTATTTTCAGTCCTACTTCTGCAAAATGCAAAGGTGGCATAATTTTTTTTAATTATTAATAATTATGCTGGCTGGATTTTAATTCTTCATGACACAGGAGCTGTGCTGTCTATGAAATGTAAGGCACAACTTTAAATGTTTGTTTCAAGCTGTATTTACCAGGAAGCAATTTTTAAAGTGGAATCTTTCTGTTGTTTTTGTTTGAAGTCTTAAAATCTCCTTTTACCTTTTTTTAATATTAGGATTCATACGAGCGAGCGAAGAACATCCTGAAGACTCATGCAAAAGAACACAAGAATTTAGCAGAAGCTTTATTGAAATATGAGACTTTGGATGCCAAAGAAATCCAAATTGTTCTAGAGGGGAAAAAACTTGAAGTAAGATGATAACCTCTGTGATACAGCAACTGATAATTTGAAGAATGTACATCTAACAATGCAGTAGTCTTATGCAGCATAGCATTTTTTTCCCTTCCTGATGTGTGTATGGCATTAGTGACACTTCAATATTATTCTGTCTCTTGCGAGCTTATGTTACTCATCTATTTGTTGTGTCTCATTAGAACAAGACAGAAAATAAAACAAATTCCTCATCCTCTGCTCCCTATACTCTTTCCACAAGAAGTTATTTAGAAAGATGAATCCCAGGGTTGAATTCAGCATTTTGGTTCAGTCAAATGTGTCGAAGCTGAGAAGAAAAACATGCAGCCCCAGTGGTGAGTTTTGGCACAGCCTCCTGGGCCGTGCTGCTACATGTGCATTTGACACTATACCCCACAATGTGTGCTATGGCGTGTTTCATGGGTTTCATGGGTGACAGATTGGTTTGAAAAACAGCAGTATGTTGTCTAACTAATGCTCATACTCTGTTTGAGACCAGAGATCACTTTTAAAGAAGACTCACTTAGAAATGTAACAAAACATCTCTAAGAATGAGGCAGCTACGCAGCACGTTTCTGTTAAAGGGAGTTGTGGGAGCTCTATGTTAGGCAAAAACATTAGGTTGTGTTTCCAGTGCTTTTGGGGCTAAATACACACATGTATGGCTGAGAGTGAAATTTTAATGCTAAACCAATAGGTTAAACACATCTGAGCCTCTTTGGACCATGTTTTGGGCAGAACCATGGCAGGGATAAGAGAAATACCGATGACCTCTGTGCTGCTGACAAGATTCTACATATTTTTTATGACTGCAGTAGATGGATATCAGTGCTTTGACAGCGCTATTGCACTGCTGGATATTCTACAGAAGTAGTTTCTACTAGTATGGGCGTTAGATAATCCAGCAGATAATTTCTTCAAAGAGGGCAATATTGCTCACTAGAAAGTAGTTCAGAAAATGTTTGAAGCATGTGTTGTTTCAAGTAACATTCCCAGTTCTGTTCTACCGTAGAAGTAGGGATATAAAACCTTTTCTTTCAACCATTACAGAAATCTCTGGAAATGTTAAGATAATAGAAAAAAGTTTTTGAAAACAAAAGCAGTTTCCAATCAAGTGGAAGTGATTGCTAGCAATTCTATGCCAGTATTCTTCTGATCTCATGGAGCTGGTTTTTAGGAATGACACATCTTGCTGTAATCTTTCTGCACAATTAATTGTAGACTCTTGGGACTATAAACTTCTGTTGCAGAGAGGGCCTTTATTAGTGTGTTAATGTGGAAGGTTACCATACTGGGACATTAAAATAGTTGGGCTGGTGCCAATAAATGAGTGGAAATTAGTAGCTACACTTAAAACTAGAAGTAACATAGTATTTTAGAATTTTCTGAGTGTAACGCTTGATGATAACCTAGGGGTTTTTTAAGTAAGATCACATGCATTTCTTTTTTTTCTTTCAAAACCAGGTTAACTTTCTATTTGCCTGTTTTTGTGAGCTTACTATAGTGGCATCCCAGTGCAGTGGGGGAGAACTTCCAGATGTTATAAACCAGTATACCAAATGTCTAAGCTGACCAGTTACAGTTGTACATGTATTTTAGAAATATGCCAACAGAAACAGAAATATACTGCATATTTGGCATCTCTTTTGGAGTAATAAAGGTTAATTTTAATTATGCATATTGGTTTTCCTTTTATTCACTGTAAATTGTTATAAATTGTAATACCAAGTTCCCTACTATGTAAATTGAAATGTATAAAACATTTAAACTTGTAAATAAATTTAAGAATTATGGCAAAAATGCATTCTCTCTACTTAGATTTCTAGGGAATGATCCCCCTAGAAATTCAGACTTTTTTTCCATTGCTGTTTGAGGAGTGGGACTTGGATGGGAGCTTTTCCAGCTAAATAATGTGAAACTGCATTTAGAAACAAAGGCAAAAAACTTACTTGAAGTCACTGAAATCTATATTGAATGATCTGGTTTGGGGGGCAAGTCCTTGAGGTCTAATTCATTTTTCTCATTCAAAAGCTCTATGCAAAGAAGTAGTGAGTCCTGCATCTTTTGTCTATTCTTTATTAAGATGCCTTCCTTTTTTAAGTCATTTTGGATTTTGATTTTAGTTTCATTTTCTGTGGCAGCGTAGTCAATAACAGCTTTTGGACAGAAAGTTGTCAGTGTCAGCATTTGATAAATGCTTTTGTTGCAGTCCAGATTCAGCCAATACTAAGGAACTGGTCACACAATTTCTTCTTGGCTGTCAGTGATTTATCTAGGGCTTTGTTACGTAGCTTTCATAGTGACTCTAAATTGAAATATTTAATGCCTGTAGACTAGGATTCATTGCTCTGAAAATTAGTGTCAGTACTTTGTTTGTCCTGGAAGTTAATTTCTCAATGACTTGTTTTCCAGTCTACTGTCCACATAGAGAGAGACAGCAGGAAGGACAGAAGGATTCTGCCCTGGCTGCCCAGTAGCCCCCAGAAACCCCCACAGAGCAGAGGCAGACCCGGCTTTGTCACACTTGCTTGAGTCTCTCAGAAGAAACTCTTTATAACAGAATCATAGAATGTCCTGAGTTGGAAGGGACCTGCAAGGATCATCGAGTCCAACTTCTGTCCCTGCATATGACAACCCCACAGTTCACACCGTGTGTCTGAGGGTGCTGTCCAGTCTCTTCTTGAACACTGTCAGGCTTGGGGCTGTGACACCTCCCTGGGGAGCCTGTTCCAGTGCTCCAGCACCCTTTGGGTGAAGAATCTTTTCCTAATGTCCAACCTAAACTTCCCCGGGCACATCTTCCTGACATTCCTTTGGGTTCTGTCACTGGTCACTAAAGAGAAGAGTTCGGTGCCTACCCTTCCTCCTCCACTTGTGGGGAAGCTGTAGCTGTGATGAGGTGTCCCCTCAGTCTCCTCCAGGCTGAACAAACCAAGTGACTCTAGCTGCTCCTCATACACCTTCCTCTCCAAACCCTTCACCAACTTCGTAGCCTCTTCTGGACACTCTCTAGTAGCTTTTTCTCTTTTTAATCCTGTGTTGCCCAGACCTGCACACAGTGCTCCAGGTGAGGCCGCACCAGTGCAGAGCAGGACGATCCCCTCCCTGCCTGGCTGGCCATGCTGTGCTGGATGCACCCAGGACACAGTTGCCCTCTTGGCTGCCAGGGACACTGTTGGTTCATGTTCAACTTGCCACTGACCAGAACCCCAGATCCCTCTCTACAGAGCTGCTCTCCAGCATCTCATCCCCCAGTCTGTACGTACAGCCAGGGTTGCCGTGTCCCAGGTACAAAATCCAGGACTCGCCCCTGTTGAGCTTCATGCGACTGGTGATTGCCCAGTTCTCCAATTTGTCCAGATCCCTCTGCAGGGCCTCTCTGCCCTTGAGAGTGTCAACAGCTCCACCCAATTTTGCATCATCAACAAACATACTTAGTATTCGCTGGGGTCCTGTGTCTGGGTCATTTATGAAGACATTGAAGAGTGCTGGCCCAAAATGGATCCCTGTGGAATCCCACTAGTGACAGGTTACCAGGCTGACATAACCCCATTTACTAGAACCCTTTGAGCCCAGCCCGCCAGCTAATTGTTCACTCTCTGCATTATGTGTTTATCCAGCTGTGTGCTGGAAATCTTGTCCAGGAGGATACTGTGAGAGACAGTATCAAAGGCTTTACTGAAATCCAAGAAGATCACATTTACAGGCTTCCCTTGGTCAGCTAGGTGAGTAACCTTGTCATAGAATGAAATTAAGTTTGTCAGTCAAGACTTTCCCCTCATGAACTGTTCTGGCTGGGACCAATGACTGCATTGTCATTCAGATGTTTTTCAATAGCTCCCAGAATAATCCTCCATGATTTTCCCAGGCACAGTGGTGAGGCTGACGGGCCTGTAGTTGCAGGGTCATCCTTGTTGCCCTTCTTGTAAATTAGGACAATGTTTCACAACGTTTGCCAGCTTCCAGTCATTCAGGACCTCACCAGACTCCCAAGAGCATTGAAAAATCACAGAGAGAGGTCTTGCTATGACATCAGCCAGCTCTTTGAGCACCCTTGGATGAATCCCATTAGGCCCCATTGAGTTGTAGGGATCTTGCTGGAGTAGCAAATCCCATACAAGTTCCAGACTGATTGGGAGTTTATCGTTCTTGCAGCCATGGTTCTCTAACCCAGGGCTATAGGGGCCGGCAAGTCCATCATTGGTGTGCAAGATAGAGGCAAAGAAAACATTAAATGTTTCAGCTTTGTCTGTGTCCTTGTTAATAAGGCAACCATGCTCATGCAGTAATGGGCCAATGTTATTTCTAGTTTGCCTTTTACCATTAATATATTTTTTAAAAGCCTTTTTTATTGTCCTTCACAGTATTGGCCAGCTTCAATTCTAATCGAGCTCTGGCAGTGTGAATTTCTTCCCTGCAGTGGTGAGCAGCATCTCTGTAGTCCTCCCATGGTGCCTGAACTTGCTTCCACTAACAGTATAATTTCCTTTTTCGACATCTCAAGAAGAAATATTTCAAGCTGGCTTTTTGCCTCGCCATTTTTGCCTGGCATTTTGGAATTGCCTGGTCCTGTGCTTTTAGTAGTGACCAACACTGATGGACCTTCAAAAGCTTCTTCCCAGGGAATCTTACTATTTCTCTGAGCAGCCTGAAGTCTGCTCTCCTCTTACCTAGTGTTGAGGTCTTGCTGGAAGTTTTCCTCCAGTTAGCAAAGATTTTGAACCTGACTGCTTCATGGTCGCTGTGGCTAAGGGAGCCACCAGTTGCCACTTCTCCCACAAGGCCCTCTCTGTTAGCGAGAATCAGATCTAGGAAGGTGCCTTTCCTGGATGGTTCCCTTAGTACCTGCACCAAGAAGTTATTGTCCAGATGCTTTAGGAATCTTCTGGACCTGTTGGTGCCAGCTGTATGATATTCCCCATTGACATCTGGCAAGTTGAAGTCCACCATAAGGACAAGGGCAGATGACTTGGAGGCTTCGCTTAGTTCCTTAAAGAATAACTCATCAGTGTCGGCCTGGCTGGGCGGCCTATGGTAAACACCCACGACAACATCTGCTTTGTCTGATCCTTAATCCTTACCCAGACGCTCTCAACTTTGCCATCACCAACTGCCAGCTCCATGCATTCCAGCCCCTCTGCTACATACAGTGCCACCCCCCCAGCCTTTCCAACCCTGCCTGTCCCCTCTGAACAGCCTGCAGCCATCCATCATGGCGCACCAGTCGCAAGACTCATCCCATCAGGTTTCACTAATGCCAATTTTATCATATCCCTGGGACCAGCCCAAGGCTTCTAGTTCACCTTGCTTTTTCCTCATGCTGCGCAGATTGGTGTAGAAGCACTTCCAGCGTGGTTGATTGTGCCCTTCACCTCATGGCACAGTCTGAGGAATCTCAGAGTCATGCGTCTCTTCGAGCTTTGGTGCCATCCCGCTGCTCATCACTGACTGGCCTGCTACCGCCCCGTTCCCCCTTCCAGCCTAGTTTAAAGCCCTAACAATCAGCCTTGCTAGCCCCTGAGCAAACACCCTTTTCCCCTTCCGAGAGAGGTGCATCCCATCGGGTGTCAGAAGATCTGGCAAAGGACGGACTATCCCATGGCTGAAAAACCCAAAGTTCCACGGATGACACCGGTCACGGAGCCACATGTTGATTAGCTGGGCCTGCCTTTTCCATTCTGTGTTCCTGACTGCTGCTGAAATGATGGAGGAGAAAACAACTTGAGCACCTGAGCCATTGACCAGCTGCCTCAATGCTCTGAAATCCTTTCTGATTTAATACTACTTTTGCCTGTCTCTTCCCTGCCAACATTAAAAACCAATAGCTAGTAATAATCAGAGGACCTTGCCAGCCAGGGGAGTTGTTGAGCCACATCTCCCACCCTGTCCCCAGGGAGGCAGCAGACTTCCCTGTGGGTTGGGATATGGGGGCCTCTGTTCCCTTCAGCAGGGAGTCGCCTGTGACTATCACCCTTCTTTTCCTCTTTACATGTGAGGTTTTAATGGGTTTGCTGGGTTTCATGTGGGGTGTGGGTTGCTTAGAGGACCCATCCTTCCCAGAAGGGTCTTAATCAGCAGCATCAGCTGCTTGCCCATCCAATTCCACAGCCTCATACCTGTTGTATACAGGCACCTGGGAGGGTGGGGCAGGCTGAGTGTGTCCTCACTTGCTGCCCTGAGCTATAACCCATTTCCTTTCTCCCCCATCTTCTGGTTTGCCCCTTACAGCCTGATGACAAGAGGGTAGGGGGTCCCTTTAACCTGGTGCCATGATTAGTTTCTGCTCCTGCATCAGGGATAGCAGACTGTGAGTCTACCAGTCAACCTCCTTTTCTGACTCTGAAGCTCCTCAGCCTCAACACCTCCTCTCGAAGCTCCATCACCAGGCTGAGCAGATCCTTCACTTGGGCTCAGCACCCACAGGTGAGCTCGCAGCTGCCATCAGTCTCCGAGCAGAAACCTGGGCACACTCTGCGGCCCAGGACCTGGACAGCTGCATCTTCCCTCACAAGCTCCATTTGGGTGGCTGCATCAGTTCTTGCAGCCAGAAGGACCATGAGGCTAACTGCTGCGCTAACTGCCTCACCCGTTCGCTGCGCTCCTGGTTGCCTGCGCTCCCTAAGGGCTGTTGAAATCTCTTGGTAACGACCTGCCACATGAGCTATTCTCGAAAGATCAGCCAATTTTCAGGCAGTCTCTGTGCCCGTCCGTGGATTTGCCTGGCACCGTGTATGCCCCTCGTCTCCTTGATCTGTGCTTTACAGCAGAACTTATAATAATTGCTGCTGTGCTCCTTGGTTGCTCATCGCTGACTGACAACTGACTGACTGACTGACTCCAGCTGCAGATTTAGACTGAAGGGTTTAGTAACTCCTAGACCAATTTTTCCAAAATGACAAACAACAGTTAGCACCATTTGTTTATTTCCAACAGGTAGCTTGTTACACACAAATTATGAATTGACTTCTCATATGGTGTTTTGTCCCTACAGGTTCAAAGACCACCCAATACACGATTAGCTGTTATTTCAGTGAAAGCTCCTCTGCTCTATCAACGCTTCACAGGATGCAT
The DNA here is from genome assembly GCF_036013475.1 of Columba livia. Classification (NCBI taxonomy): domain Eukaryota; kingdom Metazoa; phylum Chordata; class Aves; order Columbiformes; family Columbidae; genus Columba; species Columba livia. The sequence goes on along the minus strand of NC_088603.1, from coordinate 18,136,024 downwards.
TGTCACTGATGAACATCATAGAAATTACAGGTTTATATTTTTAGGACTAACGGCTTAGACCTGAGCTGCTTTTTCACTTTGTCCTAAATCAGGGTGTGATTCCCTCCAGTGAATCCTTGCCCTGTCATGCCCCAGCATAGTGTTTTCTGAAATGGTGACTCAGGAGGTTCCACACAAGTTCCATCACCTACCCTTTGCAAACCGCAGCCAACGCAAGCTACACACAGTCTTCTTAAAGCTCCATGATGTTTAATCTTAGTGAGGAAAAAGGACACCAAGAAAAAGATCTGAAGAGAAAATCCAAGACCGTTTGTCGTCCCGAGGGTTTCTTGTGCTGCATAAGGAGTCTAAGCAGACTTTGCCTCCTGAAGGCTTAGGAATCATTGCAGTCCAAGGCGGTTCTGAGTTCCTGTAATCCTGCTGTGAAACCTCCAGGTTTGAGCCTCTTGGGGGAAAATTGTCTTCAGGCTCAGCGTGGGCTGCGTTACAGCATCAAGGTCACCAGGCGGGAAATGCAAACCCCTGGGAGCTGTCCTTCCCCCCGTGTACATTGCCTGACAAACCTGTAACGTAATCCGTTAAACTGGTGCAGTGGTCAGTGCTTACAATAATTCTAATGCATTCAGTAAACAAGTCACAAAAAAGGATTTAAATATTAAGTGTTAGTCAAGCACACAAAATGAGAAATGCAAAACCATTCTGAACATTTTAATTTCTTTTGGTTTTTGTTTGTTTTTTTATTACTTTTGTTTGTTTGGTTTTTGCCTGGCTATTCTGAAGCCTCTGCTTCCCTGTTATATTTATTTTTCTGTCCTTCATTTTCTTAATTTCTTATATTCCCTGAAAATCACTGAGTTTTAGCCTACATGTAATAAATATATCTTACATATAACTTTGTCTTGCACAGACTTTAACATTTGACAACTGAAGCTCTGGTGCCTTAGGTTTGGTATCTTGGGGTGATCTGCCAAAGTTGCCAAAAAAGGTTAAAAACACTGGAATAAAAACAAGACCATGAAGAACCCCAAATAAAATAACAAGGAACATGATCTTGAAAAATGTCCTAAAAATGTAGGTTTTTGCTGCAGCCAGAACAACTACTCCTATTATAGTAGAAACTGCCCCTTGTAACACCGGGTAACCCAGCAAGGACAGAGCTTCAATTGCCCTTTTATTGGCTGAGGACTCTCCACTTGTCACAAAGGCATAGGAAATATGAGCAGAAAAATCTACTGAAAACCCTATGCAAATGACCAGGTTGATCATGGATATGGAATCTAGATTGACGTTCCAAAATGTCATGAAACCAGCAACACCAACTATAACAGAAGCTACAGCAAAAGTCACCCACAAGCAACACAATGGGTTGGGGACAAGCAAAAGGGAGACAATGAGCATTGCCCCAGCAGCCACAATGATATTCTGAATGGTGTTCTGCACTATGACCAGGTACTGATCGTAGTAGATGAACGCTGGGTGATACACCATTAATGGAACACTGCACTGCTTGGCTGTCTCTCTCAACTGACTGAGAAGATTCTTCTCATCAACAGCTGAGGTCACGTTCACCGTCTGGATAAAGAAACGTGAAGCTTCTATTTTATCTTGAGTCTTGTTAATGTCCCACTCAAAACCAGGAACCATTTGGAACAGTATAGCTAAGTTATTAATGAAGAGAGTCTGACTGCTTATATTTATCAAACCACCATTTGCCAGTCTTGTGTAAACTCTCAGCCATGACTCTGAGAGGTTCTGATCTACATAGGAAATGTCCTCTAAATTCTGCATGCAGTTCTCAATGCCAAGACGAACAGTCTCATTCCAGTAATCTACGCTTTCTGTAATGACAACCATGACCCTGGGTCCATATACTGAGAAGTATTTGTCAGAGTCATCATAGTATGGAATAACATGAGAGTCATCACTTGCCAGATTTCGTAGATCGATGCCTTCCCTGATCTGAGTACATCCATAAACACTGCCACCCAAGTATGCTCCGTACAGCAGCACCACAAGTAGCTTGATCCATTTATTTGTAAAAAAAGGACCATAATACTTCTTAAAGAATATGCTCATTGGATGTTCACTTTCTGGCTGAGGTGACTCCCCAGAACACTTGCCTATACAGCAAGCAGTGTACAAGCAAGACGCCTCAGCCCGATCTTTATCTCCCACAGGCATACAAGTTAGCCAGTGTCGGTTTCCTTGCTCCCTTTTATGATTTAATACAATAATTGCCCCAAAGAAGGTCATGGTATATATATAGCAGAAGACAAAAGCAGTGCCTGTGTAGAGGCAAAACGATCTCACTGATGGAAAGGAAGTCCAGGTGCCAATGAAGAAAGCCAAAACATCTGTAAGAGTGGTGATGGTCACAGAAAGTGCTGCTTCGGCATAGGTCTCAGCCAGACGAGACTTAACACTTGATTTACCTTCTTTTCTTGAGCTTTGTTCCCAGCAAGCGATCATGATGAACATGTCATCAACACCAACTCCTGCAGGAGGACAAAAAGTTAATGCTGCATGGCAAATGGCTGCTTCCACTAACACCCAACAAAAGTGCAAAACAAATTGCATTTAAGTCTGTACAAAATTTTGAAAAAGAAAGTTAGGCTATTAACATTGCTGTAGTGCTCATACGAGTTAAACAGATACAGGAAAATAATTCCTTTGTGGGTAGCTGAATGTATTACATTTCAGAAACTCCTGGTGAGCTGATGGGTTGTTGATCTGTCACCCTGCTGTGCTGAAGGACTGAGCACAGCAAGTGCATCTATGACACATGCGTTGTCTCTGGTGTCCAGTGATTAATCTGGTTTAAATCATAGCATGTCCTGAGTTGGAAGGGATCCACAAGGATCATCAAGTCCAACTCCTGTCCCTGCATATGACAGCCCCACAGTTCACACCATGTGTCTGAGGGTGTTGTCCAGTCTTTTCTTGAACACTGTCAGGTTTGGGGCTGTGACACCTTCCTGGGGAGCCTGTTCCAGTGCTCCAGCACCCTCTGTGTGAAGAACCTTTTCCTAATGTCCAAAGTAAACCTCCCCTGGCACATCTTCCAGCCATTCCCTTGGGTTCTGTCACTGGTCACTAAAGAGAAGAGTTCAGCACCTGCCCTTCGTCTTCCCCTTGTGAGGAAGCTGTAGACCATGATGAGGTCTTCCCTTAGTCTGCTCCAGGCTGAACCATCCAAGTGACTCTAGCTGCTCCTCATGCGGCTTCCCCTCCAAACCCTTCACCAACTTTGTAGCCTCTTCTGGACACTCTCCAGTAGCTTTGTATCTGTCAGTGACACCAGTCACAGAGCCACGTGTTGATTAGTTGGGCCTGCCTGTTCCAATCTGTGTTCCTGCCTGCTATTGAAACGATGGAGGAGAAAACCACCTGAGCCATCAATCAACCACCCCATAGCTCTGAAATCCCTTTTGATTGCCTTAATACTTCTTTTTCCTACCTCTTCCCTGCCAACATTAAAAACTAATAGTGGGTAATAGAGAGAGGACCTTACCAGCATGAGGAGTTGTCGATCCACATCTCCTACCCAAACCCCAAGGTAATACATTGCTTATCTGGATGCTCAACTGTCCTTAGCACTGGAAGTGTCCCCCATTATCTCTGGAATCTCTTCTTCATCACTGCAGCAAATCAATAATTTTTTGCTCTGCTCTGCATTCAGCAGACACGGAGAACAGCTGCTATCACATGGGAAAACAGTGATGCCACTTTTCCAGTGATTCACTTTTTTATGCTTTCTGCTCTCCACTTATCTTTTAACCAGTTTATCTTTGAGCACTTATTCATGATTTATTATTCATTTATCTTCACATTTGTATTCATGTGCCTGCATTTATTACCCCCAGAGTCCTGGGAAACCCTGCCAGGAAGACTGGGTCCTGGACTAAAGGGGGAAACAAGACTGTGTGAATAGCAGAGTAAGCACAGATGATATAGCTGAGCATAAAAGAACAGATGAAATCACTAACTGCTGCCTCAATAGGCAATTGCCAGTAGATGTGCAAAGATTAATTAAGCAGCACGTCAAAAGTTGCTGCTGGATGGCAGTGAGTCGAGCTGCTGCTGGAAACCCAGCAGGCTGATAATTTTTTTGGTCTAATACAAGGAGGACAAAAGTCTGCTCACTCCTCATAAAGACCTGAAGAGACCGGCTTAAGCCCTTTCCCAGGTATACAAAAGGGTCTTTCTGAAATTTAGAGCCTCTGCAATTGATGAGCAAACAAAAGCAAATACAAATGCATTTGAATTATGCAGGAAACAAAGAGACAATGCGTGCCCTAAGGAGCATTTGCATTAGATATCTGGTGTGACACAAAGCTTCTGTCAACCCAGGAGTTCCATGTACTTTCCTAAGCATGAGACCAAGACCAAGAAAAGATCACATGAATTTCTCATATAGGAGACCATATAAGGATTTTTTAAACAGCAATTCACTTGCAGCAACATTGTCTAACGGTATTTGGAAAGTTCAGCACTGGCTGTCAAGCAGTCTGTGCAACTGTGACGCAGTGATACTAACTTCCTGGCATTTTGGAGGGGGGAGCTGGTTACACAAACGGTGCATCACTTCAGTTGTACGGCCAAATGAGACTGTGGTACCTTGTCATGATATTTCAGAGGACATTTCACATCATAACAAAATGAGATGGATTTTTAATTTGAAATTACAGACAGTCTTACTCATTGCTTAAGTTGTATTGAGGCCAAATTTCATCTGATGAAAGACTACACTCTGAGAACACAAAACCTTACAGTAACTTACTTCCCACAGGTAGTGGGTTAAGTCAGTGCTCATGTAGCACAAGCTGCACATGGGACACACGTTCCATGGTGCTGCTGTTGCAACCTGAGGCTGACTAACAGCAGGGAAGAAGGGAGAAAAAGAGGTCAGGAGATGTATGGTTTGGGGAAGACCTCTGCACCTGCTTAAATTGCCGACAAATTCACAGAATCACAGAATCGACTGGGTTGGAAAAGACCTCAGAGATCATCGAGTCCAACCCTTGGTCCAACTCCAGTCCATTTACTAGACCATGGCACTAAGTGCCATGTCCAATCTCAGTTTAAAAACCTCCAGGGACAGCGAGTCCACCACCTCCCTGGGCAGCCATCCCAATGCCTGACCACTCTCTCTGTAAAGAATTTCTTTGTAATATCCAGCCTAAATTTCCCCTGGCAGAGTTTAAGCCCATGCCCCCTTGTCCTATTGCTAACTGCCTGGGAGAAGAGACCAATCCCCACCTGGCTAGAACTTTCCTTCAGGTAGTTATAGAGAGTGATTCAGCAGTCCCATAGAACAGTATTAACTACAAACTATTTTGGGGTAGACAAACTTACACAAAGCTAATGAGATATGTAAATGCTTATAGTATGCCTATAGAAAACAGCAGGCAATGATACAGGGGAATGCAGTGACAGAACCTGGTTGAGTTCACCTCAAGTATTAGCACTAGTTAAATAAATGATTAATCGTAACAGTTAAATTACCAGGGATGCTAGAACAATGCCGGAAGTGCTCACCTTAGTACCCTCTCATTTATAGCTCTCATACCTCAGCAAGAGAACTAGAGCAAGCACTATTTTTTGGGAGGAGCTGCCCTTGTGCCAGAGCCCGGCTCCAGCCCCAGCGTGGGTGCCCTGAGCTGAGCAGCTCACCCGCCTGTGGGAGCTCAGAGGAGCCTGCACCTCCAAGCGTCTCCTCTCCTTACTACATGATGAAACTGTGTAGAATCTGATGCTCACATTATGAAAGACTAACAGTGTCTGGTTGTTTTAACTCCACTTCAGTCTCGGTATCTGAATCCAACTTGCTTTTTCTACTTACCTAGGATAAGAAATGGCGCGCTTGCTACAGTGACCACAAACGGGACTCCACAGAAGAGCAGCAATCCAAAGCTGCTTAATACAGCTAAACCGGCAGAGACCACTCCACAGCACGCAAGCCAGACATTATTTCTTATACAGCTCAGTCTGAAAATATTTTAAGGAACATCTTAGTTACATGTCAAATATTTCAGCAAGGTGTTTGGCATGAGAAGTGCACAGATAACAACGACAGCCTGTCTGCGAAGAGAACTGTTGAGAAAAGCTGCTGTTTGTGAGGAGAGCTCCCAGCTGTCAGAATTAGATTAATTTATATAGGAGGTGCTAAATACATTATTACTGCTGGCCAGTTATATCCATAAGCATAAAGATGCGTACTGATTTTGGCATCAATAACAAGAGAGCTGGAAAGATGAAGATACATCAGCTCTACCCATGATGACTGATGCAAGTGCTAAAGCAACAAGCCCACCATTGGAGTACACCTTTCTTTCTCAAGCACAGCACACTAACACTGCCATATGGTTGTCAAATGTACAATGGTTCCCCTTCCACCAGCACAAAGAAAGGGGCAGGCTAAGTTCTTCGTGGACAGCGATTAAGGCTCAGACTCTACTAGCAAGAAGAACACCTAAAGCTGTACCCAGACACGCGGTGATCTCTGAAGCCAGTGATCATTCATCTGAACTTTAACTGAGCAGTGGCAGAAACAAGTGCAAACAGACCCTGCTTCCTTCCCCTTTAAAACTGATCTTTACAAAGAAATACATTTGTTTGCCTATTATCCTATGTCCCCTGAAGTCTGCAGCTTGGAGAATGATTTCACTTGACAAAAGCAGAAATGAACTTAGGCAAGGTAAAGAAGAGCAGCGGTCACTTCTTACTGTTCCACAGCTTAGAAGGCATTTTACCTTAGACAAGAGACGACTGAAAAGGTTATTGTCAAGAAATACGTTATGGAAAAGAGTGGGATCACACTCTTGGTATTTCCTTCAAACTCCTGTTGTCTGGACAGCGAGGTAAAGTAAGTCACCTGTTGTTAAAACAACAACGAAAGATGAAGCATTTCTACTTTTTTTCTTAGTCTTTATGCACACACACAGGCAATGCTAAACATCACGTTAGCACTAACGCCTTTTCGTGGCCCTCGCAGCCCGGGCATCTCGGGTCCCGGCGGCCGCGGCACGGCTGTACCCGCCCCTGCTCACCTGAATAGCGGTGATGCCCAGCGCCTCTAGCTGCGTCGGCATTTCTTTCAAGAGGCTCGCCAGCCAACTCCGGCTCTCCGCCGCCGCGGGGCCGTCCTCCCGCAGGTAATACAGCAGCCTCAGCGCCCGCGCCGACAGCACCCGCCCGTCGGGGCCCGTCTGCACGCCGCCCAGCACGGTCCCCAGGAATAAGCCGCCGCTGAAGGGGAAGGTGAGGTTCTCCAGGGCAGCCTCATCGTATTGCAGCAGGTCGGGGATGGCGCAGGTGCCGCTGCTGACAGCGCAGAACTCCTCGTAGCCGTGGCCGCGCATCATCGCGTCCAGCCGCAGCACGTCGCGCCGCGCCGCCGGTGCCAGGACCGAGCCGTTCCCCGTCGCCACGGCGATGAAGGCGGCGTAGGTGCCCTCGGTGGGCAGGCGCGCGGCGGAGAAGCGCTCCGAGTCGTTGGTGGGGAAGAACCGCTGCACGAAGTCGCGGTCGGCCTTGGCGGGCCCCCACGTCGGCGTGAACTGCTCCTCGATGTCGTTCGCCTGCCGCTGCCGCAGGAACAGGAAGCCGGCGCCCAGCCCGCCCGACAGCAGCAGCGGCAGCAGCACGAAGGGCCAGGGCCAGGCGGCCACGACGCCCCCCAGCCCTCGGAAGAGCCGCCTGAGCGGCCGCTCCAGGCAGTTGGTGTTGCGGCAGGAGCAGCGCTCCGCGGGGTGCGGCGGCCCCGCCATGGGCGAGTCGGGGGCACGGGCTGCCGGCGGCAGCTCCTGGCCAGGGCAGAGCCGCCTTGTGCCCGCGGGGGCCACGGAGCGAATGAGCGCTGCTCGGTGGAGCAGGCGGCCGCGCCCTCCCCTGCTCTGACTCTCCGGGGCCTCCGCCGCTTCCCGCGCAGGCGGGCGGGGGCACGAGGCTCCCCTGCCGCGCCCCGGGCTCGAGTCTCCAACGGGCGGGCCCGCGCTCCCGCCCCGCCTCTCCCGCCGGCCGTGGGCACGTGACCCGCCCCGGGGAGCCCCGTGCTGGCGGGGTCTGGATGCCGCTGCAGCGCGCTGCCTGCAGCCCGCTCCGTGCCCGCAGCACGGGGCAGCGCGTGGGCTGTAGCCCCAGCTGTGCCAGGCACGGCCCTGCTCCTGCACTTTGTCCTCTGGGCTTCGTCTTCACTGTTTTCCCCCAAATCTGCGGTGGTCATTATGTCATCACTTAGGATTGTTCATCTGCCCAAGAGAAGAACATAGGCAGTAGTGACGTATGTCTTGCTGTGTTTGCTCTCATGGCAAGCAGGTTTAGAAAACAGGGGAGTGAGAGCTGAAGAAACATAAGACTATGAAACAAGGTTTAGTGATTGCAATGGGCAAGCCACAGAAATCTCGGTGCTGTGGTACGCTATAGTTTTGTGCTGTAGCAAGGACAGAAAGCATCTTTCCAAGTCCACAAAATACCCTATAGCCTGGTGTTCTTGACACTGGTGACAGTGATCTAAGTTTCCTCTGTCTGAGGAGAACATTAAGCTCAGGTGTGATACTTCTGGAGAGGTCTCTGGCCAATTAGCTAATTCATCACAAGTCACTTCTTGCCCTTCTGTGAAAGAAGCAACCCTCTACTCTCCTGCCAGTACTTGCTAAGAAAAGTTGCAGGTACTTCTTCTCTCTCATCCTAAGGAGACAGGGTTGCCACCCATGAGCGTAAGCCAGCCAGCCAGGCTCTGAGCAGCGTTACAGATCTCCCACTGTGCCCAGCATTTACCGCAGGTTGGATCCTGCTGATTCCCGTTGCTGTGTGCAGATGTTCTGAGGAAGGTACGTCAGTTCTTCATTTCTCTGTGGGAGACAGGCACTTAGAAGCTTTTTCCTGTAGCTACTAACTTGTCAAAATTACAGTTTTTAAATGAATCTGACTCAGTCTCGTAGCATCTCCCACATTCTGTTATCTGTTTCCTTGAATGGATTTATATCATGTTAGAGTATGAGCTCTTCAGGCAGGAGAGTCTGTCTTCAGAAAAAGGGGTAAACTATTTGATGTCGTGTAGATACTTGACGAATTCTTGTCAAGGAGTCACCCAACTGGAAGAGGTAGCATCTCTTACATGGAGAAAACTCCAGAGAAAAATAGACCTGTGTCTGGGAATAAGCTACAGAGACACATCTATCCCGATGGCCAGACACCAAGAAGGCTTTTAGGATAACCTGGCAGTGGACCAGGTTGTGGGTGATGCAGCAGACATGAAGAGACGCTGTCCAGCTAAATGCTTTCACTGTGAAAAACCAGCCATGAAGGGTTACTGACTTTTTTAAGCTCAACAAGGGAGAAAATAAAAATCAACCACTTGTCATGTCCAGTTTCTTTCTGGCTCCTTGGGAGCTGGAGACAAGCTCTGGTAATGATCAGGAGGCAGGAAATGGGATGGTGGCAGCAGCTCCACAGTCAGGGTACTCAGTACATTGGGCACAGGTAGCTGTCTTTAGGTTAACTCTTTCTGAGCCTTGGGGGCCTGACTTGATGGCATGGGAAGATGGCTCCACCAACTCTCAATTCTGAGTCATCTTCAAGCAGAAGGTATGTACCAGACTTCTCTCCAAGAATCTGGGTTCTAGTCCATGTGTTTTATATTGATTTCTAGTAAGATAAAATCTGAAATACTCTTTGGGGGAGGGCCAGGAACAGAACTACAGGACTTCCCGCAAGTGAAGCTTTCCTGTATTTGTGGATGGAGGCACAACCTTTCTCCTGATGGGTATGTTCTGTTTGTTGGGGGTTCCAGTGAATTACTGTTTGCAAATATTGCCACATAGGTAAATAGTGATAATACCACGCTTCTTTGTGTTTCCTGATGCTAATGAAATGGTGACAAGCAAAGCAGAGATATGGTTGATACGCTGTGTTAGTTTGACTGAAAGTCAGTTTTCTTCATGCAGTTAGAAACCTTTATTTTTTTGTAGCTAGCACAGTTGTGGTTTGTATTAGTTTGAGAAAAAGAAGATAACACCCTGGAACAGAGTTAAAGCTTTTAATTGTTGTTATCTGAGACCTGTGGTCTCTGAGCGATCTGCCCACAGGTGTGAGGCAGCTGGCCTTAATGGACACACTGCAGGGCATGGCTGAGCCCTTCCCCAGGGCAGTCTGCGGCACCTCTGTGCAAACATCTTAGAGTAAGGGTGGTAAACACCAAGCAAAAGGAGAAACGAGGCCAGAGCAGAAGGAGAAGTGGGAAAAAAAGCCAGGCTGAAGCAGGAAGGAGGAAAGAGAGAAAACCATGTCTGGGCAGGGGCTGGAGCCAAGGGGCTGCTTGAGTTGAGAGGTGTAGCCCAAAGAAGCTGCTGCCAGTGAAGGAACCACCATGCTCATGGTGGCCCCATTCTCCTGTGCTACCCACTGCCTCACCAAAGGGGCTGAGGAGCAAAAATAGTGGAGGAAGAGGTGTCTGGAGGGAAGCAGGGGTGTTTTTCCTAACAGTGGGTTGGTTGTTTTTAGTTTTCTTTGATACCAGAATTAATAGATTGTTAATTGGCAAATAAATTACATTCACATAAATTCCTTGAATCAGTAAACAGTTTTTGCCTGTGTCAATATCTTAGTGGAATTTCTCTTGATACAACTTGTGACAGTTGTTCCTTGTCCTTTCCCAGCACATCTGAGAACAGTCTGGCTCTGTCTTCTCTGCACCTTCCCATCACATAGCTGAAGGCATCAAGAAGATCCTCCCCACTCTTGATCTTCTCTAGACTGAATCTAGCTCTCTTGGCTCTGTACATTGTGTGCTCCAGGACTCAGACTTCATGGTGGCCCTTGACTGATTTCACTCCAGTAGGCTGGTGTCTGTCTGTGTTTTTTAATTTAAAAATGTAGAACTTTGTGCTTACACCATGGATGAATGTTTGTATTTTCAAATTCTCAGTCAAGGCAGATATGGCTTATTCCTGCCCCTCTCGTTGGAACACCAGGACAGAGAGGCATTTCTGTACACAGGCTGCCCATGGAAAGTGCTTTGCCAATTGTGTGAGATGCACTGGACCCTGGAATAAAAAAGCGAGATCAAGAAATCTTTTGTTCCATTCCTTCCACCATAATGCAGCATCAGGTATGCCTGTGCCATTTCTGAAGGAAATTTGACTAACCTGTTCTTTACCGTTGCTGCCATGTTACCTGACGATGACAGGAAAGTCCTACCCTATCCTACCCTATCCTACCCTATCCTACCCTATCCTACCCTACCCCTCCATCTGGATGAGGCAGGAGTGCTCTGTGGGTGCCTGGCTACTGCCTTTGTTTGCCTGCACACCTGGGTGAAACAATTGGACTTTGCTACCTGTGCCAGGCAGTGACAGTCCATGGCCCTGAGGTGACATGTCTGCAGATGGCATGGGGAATGCAGCGCTTCAAACCCCTGTATCCAAAGTGGACGGTCTAATTGTCAGCTGGAAGGTTTGTGCCCCCTGTGTCCTCACTAGCCAGTGTGCAAGAAAGAATTGCATGTCCTGGGGCCTTCAGAAAAATGCACACAAAGGAACAATGATGGTGGCCTGCTGATGACGGCAACCAGATGGGAGGTGAGTTCCTGGTTTCCTCCAGGCCTGCTTATCTGTTTATAGCATACAGTTCCAAAGAAAACCCCTAAGATAACCTGGCACCAGGACCCGGAACTAACAGATGTTTATTCATGTGGAAGATTGTTGGAAAGTAAAATGTGGGAAAGCAAGATGTACGGTTCCAGTCATCTGGATGATAAAGGAAGATCGATACTAACATGACCATTTGAATGATCAAAGACATAATACTAACATAATAACATATAAAGGGCCTTGGACAGATTACTTTCAAGTACGTTTCTCATAAATGTAAAAAGGTATAGCCCAGACTCGTGAGAATGGTATCTTGGGCTGGATAACTGCCCCCGAGTGCATGGGATGTGTGAATGTCCTTGGGCCGGGTCTGTGAATGAGTGGAAATACAAGTGAGACAAACATCAATGAGTTTAGTGTGTTTTTAATAACAATTAGTGGAAAACCACCTTTTGTAAACATCTTAGTCCATGCCTGTACCTGTAAATCCTATAAATTGTCAATGGTGAATAAAGAAGGCAGCCTAGGCCTAGGTCAGCTCTCTGCTTGGGAGGCTCTGTGCTCCTTCCTGAACAAGATCTCTGCCTCTGCGTGAATTTCTGTCTGCGTCCCGGCATGCGTCGTTCCTAATCGCCGCAGGAGATCTACTCTTTCTTGCTTTGGGAACGCACAGTGACTCTGTGAAACAGCCATTTGCTGAGCACTGGCAGGATGAGTGGCTGCAGCTCCTCTGCTTGATGAGGAGACTGGTATTTGCTGTGAAACAATAGCATCCTGCTTCATATTTAATCAGAGGTTTTCTGGTTTGTTAGACCCGTTGTGATTCAGCTCTCTTCTGGTTGAGTTCCATTCAGGAGTGCCTTTAGTTCAGCTTTTTGCCATTTTGCAGTCAGCTTCTGAGCCTTTCTGCCTTTTTGGCCATTTCTCTCTCCCTGTGATTGGCTGTTGAGGACCAGGGTGCTCTCTTCCTGAGAATGGCTGCTCAGCATGGGCAGAGTTTGTCAGGAATTGCATTGAGTATCACTTTGTATACCTTTTTAAAAATTTGTATCTACCTTAAAAAATGTTATTACATTAGTATATATATCTCCCAATGAAATCCGGAGCTTGCAATAAGGCATTTGATGGGTCTTTAGGACCTTTTGTGCTGCACTGTGCCTGTCCTCACGTACACACCTTGGTCGGTGCTGACAGTCACATCTCCCCACCCCAGGCAGGGTGACTCCTCACGTTCACCGTCCCCCGCCACACCCCACCCCCACCCTGGCTTGGGGAGCAGGAGGAGCGGGACCTTCGGTCATTAGTCAGGGTCCTCAGCCAAGGAGCTGCTGAGGCCCAGGGAAGCTGAGAAGCTTCTGGACTATGCTTGCAATGCCCAAAGACAAATCTGACCAGGTCGTAAAATGAGGCCCCCACTGAAGACCCCCTTTGGGTGGTGTTCTTGGAGCAGTGGGGCTGTGAACAGAGCCCTCCTGAGATCAGGGACCTCGTCTAAGGAGCCTTCCCAGGACTGAGTGCCCTCACCTGCTTCCTAGTGAGTGATTTTCTTCTGGTTATATCCTTGAGTGAACCTTTGCCCACCCTGGGCAAGTGGTTATTTCTTCAGGGTATCCTTAAGTGAAAGAGGCCTCCTGTTTTTGTGAGTGTGTGCACACTGTGGATCATCATTATTCTTATGTGATTGTACAGTAATAATATCTTCAACTGGTATCCAAACCTGTGTTTCATAATGTTGTCAGAGTGCCAAATATTTTTGGATAAACCCTGTTTCTAGTTGGTTTTCTTTGCTAAGCATTTCTGGCTAGAATAAAGTCTGTGTGGAGTTTATCACCTGATTAAATTGATTTCTGGGACATTTTATTAAGATATTTTAATCTCATTCCATGGGTTTCTCACTTCCCTTTCAATTCTCTCTCCTACCTGGCAGGGAGTGAGTGAATAGCTATCGTAGTTTTGATTGATAGCTGGGGTTAAACCATGACACCCACAGAGGTGGTAGATGCCCCATCCTTGGAAACATTCAAGGCCATGCTGGATGTGGCTCTGAGTAGCCTGATCTAGTTGAAGATGCCCCTGCTTATTGCGGGGGACGGTGATGCCCAAACCATTCTATGATTCTATTATTCTATTTCAAATCGCTTGGAGGTCTCATGCATTAATGTGAATGGGCCAACTTAAAAGAACAAATAAACTAAACACTAATAAACCAACTCATTCTTCCTTATTGGGGATGACTGTATTTTGATGTGGAACAGAACTGCAGCAGGCAGGCAGACCAAAGGAGGGATTAGATTTGGCACAGCAATATGTTACTGTTCCTCTCCCAGAGCCATCTTGAACATCTGTAATTATCTGTCTTCCTTTCTCAGCTTTGTGATTGCTCTTCTCAGAAAGTTCTTGTCATGCAAAATACACAAGATAACGTAAGCTGGTGGGGAGTTCCCTGCTGAGAGATAACCATCCCCCTAAGGAAGTATTACATTGCTTATTGGGTCAAGTGTGCAGCATTTTCCTCTCTTTTTTTTTCATTCAGGAAAATACGTAGGTGCTGAAGATTGGGTCATGATTGGTTTTAGTTGACACTTTGAACTTTTTCTACATCTTTCAGAAGAAATCATAAATAATTTGGACTTTGCTCAATATACTTCAAGCTTTTTCTACAGCTTTTATAAGAAATAATAAATTGTTTGAACCTTGCTCAATATACTTTGAGCTTTCTCTACAGCTTTCTGAAGAAATCATAAATTGTATGAACTTTGCTCAATATTTCAGTGTAATATGGGAAAATAATCAACTAACTTGATCAGCCAAGAAGGCCAATGGTAACCTTGGGTGCATTAGGAAGAGTGTGACCAGCAGCTCGAGGGAGGTTGTTCCTCCCCTCTACTCTGACCCGGTGAGGTGACATCTGGAGTATTGTGTCCAGTTATGGGCTCCCCAGTTTAAGAAGGACAAGGAATTACTGGAGGGAATCCAACAGAGAGCTACAAAGCTGATCAGGGGTCTGGTGCATTTTTCTTGTGAGGAGAGCCTGAGAGAGCTGGGTCTGTTCAGCCTGGAGAAGGGAAGGCTGAGAGGGGATCTAATTTATGCTCATAACTATCCCAAGGGTGGGTGTCAAGAGGATGGGCCCAGACTCCTTTCAGTGATGCCCAACGACAGGATGAGGGACAATGGGCACAGACTGAAGCATAGGAGGTTCCATCTGAATATGAGGCGAAACTTCTTTACTTTGGGGGTGCCAGAGCACTGGAACAGGCTGCCCAGAGAGGCTGTGGAGTCTCATCTCTGGAGATATTCAAAACCCGCCTGGACACATTCCTGTGTGATCTGCTCTGGTGAACCTGCTTTAGCAGGTGGTTGGAATAGGTGGACTTCAGAGATTGCTTCAACCCCAACCATTCTGTGATTCTGTGATCACATTTCTAACTTGTTGGGAAGCTCTTTTATTGTATGTGACTTTGGTATAAGGTCTGTACTTATGGTCAGGGGCAATTGTAAGTTTACGACATCTTGCACTTTAAATCTATCTGTATCAACACTAAAAGTTATGAATGTTTTGTAAGGGTATGCCCCATAGAATTGTAAACCAAAGTATGGTACAACTTTACCTTCAAAGAGAAAGCTTTTAACATAGGGCAGACCCAGGTCTTCAAGGCAACACAATGTGATTTCTTTGTGTTTTCCTAGTGCAGCAGAGAGAGTGCTTGTCTTCAGTCCAGCCTCTGTCACACTCATAACCATGGCCCAGAAAAAGTCCCACCACAGACTGGGACAGAGAATTAAAAATTACCTGTGAATTTTTGACACTGTGGGGAAGTTGTAAGCTCTTTTTTGTGGTAAAACGTTGGTATCAGTTGAGGTTTGGGCCATAAGAGGATTCATATTTACAGAAAAAAATGTTGCTTAATAAATTTAATCAAACTGACTTTTAAATTGTATTCTATTATTTTAAGTATATTAGTTTGTTTGAATAACATATTTGGCATGTGCAGCCAAACTTAGCATGAGTAGCAAGGCTTGCTGGAATTCTAGGCTAAATATTGCAAACTTATCTTAGTCTGGCTGTTGGGTTACAGAGGGCCTTGAACACCTGCATCAGGAGATAAGCAGGAAGGTCTGTCAGCAGGCACTGGAAACCTTCTAGATAATCTAACTATTTATTGCAGAGCTGCAATTAACCATGGCAGATGCTCTCTGTTAACCCCCTGCCCTCCCCACTAAGGAAAGGTAGTAGGATTTACATGGTGGAAAGTTAAAACTGCTTTACTAATAATACTACTAATGAAAGAGAAAATAATGCAAAATATACAAACCCAATATTGAATTTCCCGGCGTAGCGCAGCTGTGGTAGGCAGCGGAGCTGGCATTGCTCCAGGGTCTGCAGGGCAGGTACCCCAAAGTCCTGGGCGGGATTCAGCAGTAAATTGGATTTGGATTCAGGGATGCAGGGCCTGGAACCAGGCCTAGGATCTCAGGCAGAACAGGCAGGGTCCTCTTCAGATGCCAGGCATGGACAAAGAGAGTGAAGCCCTTGTGATCTCCCACTTTTATACGGTGTACTACATGGATGGGCATGGAACAACTACTCGGCCAATATTGGTCACCTGTTCTGTCTGCCTCTCCTTGCAAGTACACCCCTCTCACTTATGGGACATACCAAATTTATCAGCAATCTTGGCTGACATAGCAATAAGTATAAGCCTGGGCCTCTACTGCATACCATTACTACCATTATCAGCTCCAGAGTGAGAAGTGTCTTAAAAACGTGCATCCAACTTCAGAAAAGTGCAGTTACTTAGACAAACTTAGCTGAAATTAAAATTCACTAAAAGAAAATTGGTCTTGTTTTAACCATAACCAGAACAGATAAGGTGAGCAAAAAGCTCTCTGGAAGATGGAGAACCAAGAAGAAAAATAGAAGCCCTGAGGCCCAGAATTTCACAGGTCCAACAGGAATGTGGACAGCGTGTGAAGAGCAGGTGCATAGATTGTGAGGGCTTATAAGCACAAAACGCTTTTGTCTGGGTGTCCCTTCTCCAGAGGCACTCAGCTCAAGCTGGTTTTCTGCTCTGCCATTTATATACATTAAAAAATTGTTCAGCACAGGCATTTGAGACAGTGCTACTGGAGAACTGGGACGAAGAACATTAACAATCCAAAAGCCAGACTTGCTGAACTGCTGCATATTTTGCCTGAGACACCTTGACCACCCACTGCAGGGTGACTGACAAGCTAAAAACAAACAGGGAGGCACCCAAATCTTCCCCTTTATTGCATATCTAAAGGCCACATGCAGCATTTTGCTTACCTATCTCTCTTCTGTCCAAAAGTGCAGAGCTCTGTGCTGGTGCATGTCACTGTCAGGCTGTATTGTGAGACTTAACCAGTCGTAAAGAAAAACAACTGTCTAGCTATATGGGGATATAGCGGAAGATTTGTCGAGGAGATTAGTTAAATGTAAAGACGCTCAAGTGACTTGCACCGGTCTGTAGAAAAAGCACATACATCACACTAATTGTTTTACTGACCTTGTGTGCTTGATGAGTAGAACGTCTGTGTTAGATAACACAGGCCTGTGAGAAACTCTAGGCACCTTATCACTATGTCTGAGATTCCTGCTTTGTTGTGAGAAAGAGCGGGAGGCTGCGCCTGCCTGAAGCCTTGAAATACAGGCGAGCTCAGCAGGCCCAGTGATCTTCCAGCAGGGCTGGAAGAATAGAATAGAATAGAATAGAATAGAATAGAATAGAATAGAATAGAATAGAATAGAATAGAATAGAATAGAATAGGGCTGAACTGACCAGCGCCTGCGTCCCCGCTGGTGTCACCTCTGCCTGGGAGCTCAGGTGTGGCTTTGGAGATCCCCCAGTAGAGAGGTAACTAAAACAAAACTTGCTCTTTGCAATGCATTCATGGCCTCTGGCTCTTCCTGCAACATGTCTGAGTATGTGTACACACTAGCCTTATCATGGCAGCAGGAATTGAGCTCTGCAATTTCAGATTATGATGGCCACAGCTGGGCCAATTCTATTCTATTTGCCGACTCTGGAAATCGGGCACAGAGAGAGATTTCTTTATTGTGGTCGAATCCTAAAAGGTGTTGAGTGTTGTCAGACCATTGTAACGTCAGAAGGGATGTCAGTAAGTAGTCTAAAACATCAGTGTGTTTTCAACACTATTTTCAGCACAAATCCAAAACATGGCCCCTTACGATGTACTGTGAAGAAATTTAAATCCATACCAGACAAATCCAGCCCAGTGAACTGGGAATTTTCAGAGGAATTGCTCCCTAGCTGCACCTGTTCAGAACCCTCTACCATGTGTATACAGCTTGCCTGTATATGGGGCAGGAGAACACAATCATGTCTTGCACTTTGGGTCCCAGCACAGCAAGAGTTTTTTTCTCCCGGCACAGCAGAAATTTCCAGATACTCCCAGCACTGTCCGATTTCAGTAGCTAAGCAACCGGGGGCTGCAGCAAAGCTGAGCTCAGAATAAGGTTTTTCTTCCAGGAACTTTTCTAGCATGTGGAAGACGCATCTTTTCTTCCTTCAGGTACTTGGTTGTCTGTTGCCTATTTACATGGTCTGATTTTAAACTGGTAATTTGCAGACTCCTTTTGGGAGATCTGCTTTATGAATAGGATAAAGGTGATAGAGCTGAGTGTGTGCCTTGGTCAATGTACAATTCACTTCTGTAGGCAAGAAAAGAAGCCGGCTTGATCTAGGAAGAGGGTCAAGCGCAGATCAGCTGGTGGCAGCAGTAGCAGAGCTTGACAGTAAAAAGGAGTGTTTGTGAATGAGGGAGTCAGAGGAATTAGTCAGGGATTTTCCTCTAAAAGTCATGACAACAAGAAAAAGACCGCACAGCTCCTGCCACCTGTGGGAGTGTCATTTCTCATCACAACCAGCAATAGATCATTCAAGATGTGTTTGTGGGAAGTTGATGTTTTGACCTAATATTTATTTAATGATAAATGCATAACTTTTTCAACTGGCTGACACTTCTATCTGTATTGTGCAGCCCAGGAGATGAAGATGGAGACTGGAGATGAAATTGCTATTGTGGGAATAGCATGCAACTTCCCTGGAGGTAAGTTTTGGGTAACAGCAAAGCAGGCTGCTGAGTGACCATTGAAAAGCACAGTCACTCCTTCATGGGGAGGTGGAGGAAAACCACACGTTCCTCTCTTACTTTCGTAGAATTCATTGCCTTGCTACCTGTAGGATCTTTTTAAAAGGTCATGCTATGGTGGTAACTAATGGGTTCCAATTTGTGCACTGACAGACAAACGTGTGGTGCTGGCTGTGGGCAGGGCGTTGGGCTGCACACGTGGAACTCATACAAATGAACTGGATGGGTCTGGGACGGTTTGAGCTTTCTGCCCATGCACTGGCTGGACGATTGTGCATGATTGCAGGACTGTGCATCTCTAGGGACAGGACAGATCACCAGCTCTGCTTTTAGGTTAAATAGGTTGGGTCTTACTAAAAGCAAGCTTCCTGCTTTATTGCAGTAATCACTTTGAAAGCTCCCGGAAAAGGGCAGAGCTAAATAAATACAGCTCTGATATACACACCTAATTACTGCCTCTTGTACGAGATGAGAAGCCGACATCAGTAGAGAACAGATATTGCTTGCCATAATAAAAGACAGCAGCCTTATATTTACAATCTTAGTTACAATTAGGCCCTATGAAAGTGACGGTTAACTTTATATTTTGAGATTAGATGGTTGATTGAGATTAGATGGTTGATTGAGATTAGATGGGTGGGGATGTTTGGATAGCTGTGAGAGCTTTCTAGGTTATGGCTGCTGCTGTTAAAGTGTCCATACTCTTTACATTAGGTAGATTCCAATTTAAAAAATGCAGAAGTAATCCAGGGAGTGGAATACTGTTCTGTCCTTGGAAGTTGGTGTTCAGCCCTAAAGGTGACCATGTTGGTCCCTCCCTTTTCTTGTATTCTTTCTTGCCCTCACCACATTTCAGTTCCTGGCTTCATTTAGTCCAAGATTCAGTAGGTTTATGTGTCACAGCGATAGCTGTGTGGCCCACAGATAACTGAGCAAACATGAATGGTTCTGAATGTGGTGAAGTACTAGTAAGTATGTAGCAGCAGGCTCGTGCCTGAGCATTGAACACTGATTTGGTGCAAGCCATGTGTTGGTCCAGACATAGCAGGAAAGGGATCCTCTTCAGAAAGATTGTTCCTAATTACCTCACAATGCAGAAAGTGAACACGTCCTGTTCCTTCACTGTGCATGCTCAGAACTGCATTTCTGAACTTGCCTCAAAAGAACCGATGAATGATGGGAACTGTTAAACTAGGCCATGTCTGGTGGGTGTCTGAGGCTGCGTGCCTGAGGATCAACCACGGGAGGGCCTCCCTGGGAATGCTGTTCTGCGATCATTGTCACTTCCTGCTGGCCCAGCGCCGGCCCACGTCAGTCAGAGCTGTCCTGGTCGGTGCTTGGCCATGGCACCGGTCAGCACCCGCAGGGGCTGTGCCCAGAGTGAGTGTGGGTGAGGCCAGTATGTAGGCAGGGGAATGTGGAAGCTGGGAGGAGGAGGAATGTGGGCCATTGTGGATGCCATGTTAATTGTTTTCAGGGCTAAGAAGAGGGCATAGACACATCGTCACTTCTTGGAGCTGGAGCGCTGGATCTCAACCAGCAAGGACAACGACCCTGACATTCCAGTGGTGAGCTGTTGCACTGTGTCAGCAGAGAATATAGACATAGTTTTACTTTTGATTTAGATGCCTTTTTAGTGTTAGGGACAAAGGACAATGCCTCTGGCATTTTCCTGGTATTTGTAAGCTCCGTCTGTCTTCAAAGAGTGAATATCCAGAGCTGACCTTTTGCAGCCAGTGGAGCTGCCTGAGGAGTGGTGCTGTACAGGTACAGAAAGACCTCATCATATCCGTGTGGTCATTAAGGACATGATGCAAATGTGTAGTGGATGCAGTGACATGGTATGGAAACAGGGGCAGCAGAAGATTAAGGATTTAGGCAAGCACTGAGGGGATCAATCATGCCTTTTCATTTTCTTCTTACCAAAGAATGATCTTTTCTTTCTCTGGTAATTCTACTTGTGCAACCTAGGTTTCTATATGGGAGTTCCTTGTTTTGCGCCAGCACAGCAGAAATTTCCAGATATTCCCAGCACTGTCTGAATTCTGTTGGTAGAACCCACTGACTCTACTGGAAGAAGGGAAGGGTAAGTCAAAACCTTTGGGACCTGTGTCATTTTGACCTTGCTTGCTGAAGAGGACTGTGCATTTATAAGGAAGACTATGGCCAGAAACAGGGACAAAACTGTCATTTGGTGGGCAGGTCCACTTCAAGACTTTGGTGGCAGGCACTCACCTTGCTGATAGTTCTATAGCCTTTAGCAGTTAATCCAGAAGCTAAGGGTAGGTGGCTACAGTCCTTCGGTGGGATGAGGAGACAGCAGTCCCAGAAGGCTGAACAACAACAACTCCTTAATAAGGAGTGGGAAGACGTCTTACTTACCAGTAAACAATAGGGAATGACAACTCTGAGTGGCACCGATTGTCTCATGTTTTGCATACCTAACTCAGGCTGCAGATGGGTAGCTGGAATTATAAAGAGGTGAACAGCAACAAGGTAGAGGTGCCAGCTTCTTCAAGAGCATCCTGTTGGTTACAGTCCCTGTCCAGGAAGGGGAGAGCACAGGTATGAGTCCCTTTAGCTGGGTGGCTGCATAAGGAGAATGAAGAGGCCACCAAAAGGGCAAGCACAAAGGAGCTTGGCTTTTCAGCCTAGGGGCCAGGGTGTTCATTTGGGAGGTTAAAATCATAGAAGCATAAAACCATCTTGGTTGGAAGAGACTCTTAAGATCACTGAGTCCAGTTGTAACCTATATCTAGCAATAAACCATGTCCCTAAGAGACTCATCTATACGTCTTTGGAACACCTGCAGGGATGGTGACTCCACCACTTCCCTGGGCAGCCTGTTCCAATGCTTCACAACCCCTTCCATGAATAAATGTTTCCTAATATCCAATTTCAGCCTTCCCTGGCACAACTTGAGGCCAATTCCTCTTGTTCTCTTTTTTGGTACTCGGGAAAAGAGACCAACACCCTCCGTGCCACAACCTCCTTTCAGGTAGTTGTAGAGAGCAAATGATTGATTCTGGTTCCCAGTCAAGATGAAGGTTTTTATCTGAAACGGTAACAAGCTCAAATAGCAAAATAATTCGAGGTAGAAGGTACAAAACCTTCCTAGTGATTCCCTGGTGCCTAGGAGAGCATTGTAGGACAGATGACTTGGAACCTCATTATGGTGAACAATTTATTAGCTTTGGCTAATGGCTGAAAATGGGTGTCACCATCTCCAGTGTCAACCAGAACAAAGCTAAATGGATGTCATCAGTGCTGTGTTTTTAAATAACCCTCTCATGTTGGTTGAGATAGGTGTGCTCTGAGCCTGCTAAGCCAAATTGAACTCATAGGAGTGTCTAGTGTGTCTGTCGAGAGCCTCATAGGCTTGTCTAGAATGTGTTGCTCACTTTTTCAGCCCACACCACTTCTGTCTGTGAAGGGGACGGCAACAAGGGCTCAGGGATCTTTTACGCTGAAGACAGAAGCATCTTGTCAGTTCACATCCCAGATTAGATGACTTCTGGGTAAGCAAGTATGGTGTGGGGTTTTTTTGTTTGTGTTTTTTTGTTTGGTTGGTTTTTTGTTTGGTTGGTTTTGGTTTGTTGGTTTTTGTTGTTGTTTTGTGTGGGTTTTTTTGGTTTGGTTTGGTTTTTATTTTGTTTGTTTGTTTGTTTAATTGAGTATAGAAAATAAAGGGTCATTATATGCAGGTATCTATTAGGTTGGTGGAAAAGTAATTGTGGTTTTGGACCATGAATTCTGAATCATAGAATCGTTTGGAAGACACCTCAGTATCATCAAGTCCAACTGTAACCTAACTCTAGCACTAAACCATGTCCCTGAGAACCTTGTCTATAAACCTTTTAAACACCTCCACATATGGTGGCTCCACCATTTCCCTGGGCAGCCTGTTCCACTGCTTCACAACCCTCTCCTTGAAGAAATGTTTCCTAATATCAAATCTGAACCTTCCCTGGTGTAACTTGAGGCCATTTCCTCTTGTCCTATCACTTGCTACTTGGGAGAAGAGGCCAACACTCTCCATGTTACAACCTCCTTTCAGGTAGTTGTAAACAGCAATAAGGTCTCCCCTCAGCCTCCTTTTCTCCAGCTTAAACAGCCCCAGTTCCCCCAACCACTCCTCATAAGACTTGTACTCTAAATCATTATAACTAGGCTCAAACACATCTTTATTAATCAAAATAGGAACCATTACAATCAACCCATTTTTGCCAATCAGAAATAAGTTGATTTATTCCTGTAGCATAAAAATCCATGTTTTGGTATTCAACGAACTCCTGGAAAGCATTTTCTGCATCCTGCTGGTTGTGGAAGTGTTTTCCCTGCAAAGAGTTGTCAACATGCTGAAGAAGTGGTAGTTGGTTGGCAAGAGATCAGGTGAATATGGTGGATGAGGCAAATCTTTGTACCCCAATTCACTCAACTTTTAAAGTGCTGGTTGTGCGATGTGTGGTTGGGTGCTGTCGTGGAGAATAATTGGGCCCTTTCTGTTGACCAATGCCAGCTGCAGGCATTGAAGATTTTGGTGCATCTCAGGGATTTGCTGAGCATACTTCTCAGATGGAATGTATTCAAATATCAAATGGCAAATTTCAACAATGCAAAATCTTTCAATTACTTATGCACCAACCTAATATACCATGGAATGCCTTTCTTAGGTAAGTCACATTTGTTCTACACCCATTACTGATGTGTTTTGGAGCCTCATTTCAATTTTTCTGTTTTCACAGCCCTCTGCTGACTAGCTTTGACTTTAGGTGTCCCTGCTTGAGCAGGAGAATTGAACCAGATGATCTCCAGAGGTCCCTTCCAAACGGAACCATTCTGTGATCCTATGAAAACTTGCATTTTCTACATCTTTTGTTGACATTCCATTTAGTCATGTTTTCAGGGAAGCCAGAAATCAGGGAGGCAAGCCCACAGGTGAAAGGAGAGTCATCAGTAGTTTTTCCCCTGAGCTGTTGTTCAGCTGTTTGTTCCTTGTTTTGGAGACAGTGCTGATAAGAATTATAAAGAAATGCTGGAAGTGTACCCTGAACTGCAGAAGTCTGACGTGGGTCTTAGTTTACTTTGCTGGGAGACTACAATAGATAATACATCTTAGGCATTCTTTTATTAGCAAAAAGCTCTGTCTCTTTCTTAGTCTGCCTGCTGCTGAGTCCCAGAGGTAACTACAGTGAAGTGTTTATCTACATGCCTACTTATATGTTCACTGACTGCTTTTTTTTCAACTGTGAATATGAATGTGTGTCCTTGGTGTATCTGAGATCCTGCAAGTGAATTTTTAAATTCATTTGACATTAGTTATCTGTCTGTTGGCTAACATATGGCTCAATTCATGAGCTGGTGTATGTTTGGGATGTGTGTGCATGTCTCGTGTGTGAACGTATGTGAAGTTTCTTAAAATAGTGAAATATGATATTGCTGCCTACAAGACTGGCAAAGCAACCTGTATATTTGGCCAGTTAGAAAATCCCTTTGGTAATACTTAAGTATATTTAAACAGAGTTATATGGTTGTCTCTCCACTAAGACCCTTATGAATTGCCAGAAGACGCAATTTCTGTGAAAGCTTCTTTGTTATCTGTAATCCTGTAACAGCCTGTCTATCTGCAAAGGCTGACACATGCTTTTGACCCAAAGGTTGTTAACAGGTCTACAGGAACCAGGAAGAAGACAAGCTTTTCTTAAATAAACAGCTTTGTCCTGTTTTCAGCTTGCATAGAGCTGATTTTCTTCCTAGTGGCTGGTGTGGTGCTGTGTTTTGGATTTAGAATGAGAATAATGTTGATAACACACTGATGTTTTAGTTGTTGTGAAACAGTCAAGGACTTTTCAGCTTCTCACACTGTGCCAGGTGCACAAGAACCTTGGAGGGGGCACAGCCAGGACAACTTGCACAAACTGGCCAAGGGGATATTCAATACCATATGATGTCATGATCAGTACATATTTTGAGGTAAGAAGAAGGAAGGGAGGGGCGTTTGGAGTTACGGCATTTGTCTTCCCGAGTAACAGTTACGCATGATGGAGCTCGGCTTTCGTGGAGATGGCTGAACACCTGCCTGCCCGTGGGATGTAGTGAATGAATTCCTTGTTTTGCTTTGCTGGTGTGCACGGATTTTGCTTTACCTATTATAGAATCACAGAATGGTCAGGGTTGGAAGGGACCTCTGGAGATCATCTAGTCCAACCCACCTGCTAAGGCAGGTTTACCTAGAGCAGATGACACAGGAATCTGTTAAGGTGGGTTTTGAATGTCTCCAGAGAAGGAGACTCCACAGCCTCTCTGGCCAGCCTGTTCCAGTGCTCTGGCACCCCCAAAGTAAAGAAGTTTCTCCTCATATTCAGATGGAAACTCCTATGCTTCAGTCTGTGCCCATTGCCCCTCATCCTATCATTGGGCACCACTGAAAAGAGTCTGGTCCCATCCTCTAAACACCCACCCTTAAGATATTTAATAAATATTGGTAGGATCCTGCCTTAGCCTTCTCCAGGTTCTACAGACCCATCTCTCCCAGTCTCTCCTAATAAGAAAGATGCTCCAGAGGCCTAATAATCTTCATACCTTTCTGCTGGACTCCTCAGTAATTCCTTGTCCTTCTTAAACTGGAGAACCCAGAACTCGACACCGTACTCCAGATGTGGCCTCACCAGGGCAGAGTAGAGGGGGAGGACAACCTCCCTTGACCTGCTGGTCACACTTTTCTTAATGCACCTCAGGATACTGTTGGCCTTCTTCGCCACAAGGGAACATTTCTGGCTCACGCTGGCCCTTCCACAAGGGCTCATGCTGACTCCCAGGTACTTGTCTGCAGTGCTGCTTTCCAGCAGGTCCACCCCTGACCTATTCTGATGCTTGTGTTTATTCCTCACTTGCCCTTGCTGAATTTCATCAGGTTCTTCTCTACCCAGTCCTCCAGCCTGTCCAGGTCTCGCTGAATGGCAGCACAGCCTTCTGGTGTATCAGCCACTCCTCCCAGTTTGGTATCTTCAGCAAACTTGCTGAGGGTGCACCCAGTTTCTTCATCGAGGTCACTGATGAACAGGTTGAATAAGACTGGACCCAGTCTAACTGACTCCTGGGGAGCACCACTACCTACAGGCTTCCAGCCAGACTCTGCACCATTGATCACAACCCCCTGAGCTCTGCCATCCAGCCAGTTTTCAGTGGATCTCACTGTCCACTCATCCAACTCACACTTCCTGAGCTTACCTGAGGATGTTGTGGGACACAGTGTCAAAAGCCCTGCTGAAGTCAAGGTAGGCAACATCCCTGCTCCTCCCCTGCCTACGCAGCCAGTCATGCCATCATAGAAGGCTATCAGGTTGGTCAAACATGATTTCCCCTTGATGAATCCACGTTGACTACTCCTGATAATCTTCTTTTCCTCCACATGCTTGGAGATGATGGCCACAATGAGTTGTTCCATCACTTTTCCAAGGATGGAGGTGAGGCTGACTGGTCTGTAGTTTCCTAAGTCATCCTTCTTGCCATTTTTGAAGACTGGAGTGACACTGGCTTTCTTTCCATCCTCAAGCACCTCTCGTGTTCTCCAAGAGCTTTTGAAGATGATGGAGAGTGGCTTAGCAATAACATCTGCCAACTCTCTCAGCGCTCGTGGGTGCATCCCATCAGGGCCCATGAATTTGTGGGTGTCCAGTTTGCTGAAACAATCTCTAACCTGATCCTCCTCAACCAAGGGAAAGTCTTCCTTTTGCCAGACTTTTTCTTCTGTCTCTAGGGTCTGGGATACCTGAGGGCTGGTCTTAGCAGTAAACACAGAAGCAAAGAAGGCATTCAGTAACTCTGCCTTCTCTGTGTCCTCCATCACTGCTTTCAGCAGTGGATCTGTATTTTTGCTAATCTTCCTTTTAGCTGCTGATGTACTTGAAGAAGCCTTTCTTGTTGTCCTTGACATTCCTGGCCAGACGTGATCTTTTCTGACTCATCCAACACTGTTTCCATTGCAGAGTCAGAAGAGGAGAAAGATGAGTTTGCGTTGTTGCGGTGAAATCAGATGAGGAAGAGTTAAAAAGGCATCTAACAGAGACTGCTGGTCTTGATCCTTTCAGAGGTTACTTGTGAATATTCTGCTGTTTGTTTGGCTTTTAAGAAGGTGTCAGTCTTTAGAAGGAAATCTCAATATTGCTTTTAATGTCCTAGTGGACTTAGAAATTTTTTGGGACTATTTGTCTTTTGACAAGGTTTTTTATACTTATGTATTTAAACACTCCTGCTTGGTAAAAGAAGGCAGCTGTGGAATCAAACATGAAACTCAAGTTTTAAGTTTATAGGGAGTTTGTGCTTAGTTTTCACACATGGTACTTCTAACAAATAGATGAGGCTTTACATGTTAGCTAAGATTTGTTGATATTAAGAGCAAATCAAGTTGGGTTGTTTAAAGACAGAGTATTTTAAATAATCTTAAAGTCATAGAATTTGTATGGGCTATTTGATATTAAGATATCTCAAACTGTAAGTTAGATAAGATGGAGATTTTACTATTGGCCTGGTGTAAAAATCAGTTTAATCACAAATTTACTGCTTCTGGGAAGGAGTTTTGAACTTTAGTCAGGGCCACTGACTCATCCCCTTTTAGCATGCATATTTGATTAAGAAACCTCACGGTATCCTATATAAATTGCTTCAAAAGACTCAGCCTGTTAGTACATCCTACTGGGATGACATAAGGTAAGAGTTATAGCTCACTGAATAACTCTATAGCTGCCAAAGGTATATTTTATATTATAAGTGGAAGGTCCTTATTTTTCTGTTATATGCTATTAAAGTGCTAACTTAGGAACAACGCTTAGAAGTACCTTTGTGATAAGAATATCTTTGTTGGGTTTTGCAGCTTTATGTCAGCAATGAAATTAAAATATGAAATAGAAAAAACAGAGGAATCATAGACAATTTTTACAGAACTAAAAGAAAGCAATTTTATAGCATTTTAGAATTTATGTTGTTTGTAAAATAGAATTTACTCCTAGAGAACCAGATCGTAGTCTTCTTCTTTTTGCTATGTGGCTTTTTAACTTTATCTGTCTCAGTTAATGAAACCACGAAGTAAATTTTTCAAAGTGTGAATCTGAGCAGTCATTCTAAATTTCATATTTCAAAGCAAACCTCCAAGAACTTGTAACTATGAATGTTGGAATGATGTGTGGGGCTGTAAAACAGCCTCATCCCTGCTTCACTGCTGTCAGTCAATAACTGAGAAGGGATCTTTGGGACCTGCCATGACATCACTGAGATGAGAATCTATCACCACTGTGAAAAATCCCCCCACATCTTCTCCTTTTTGTGGGCTGAAGCAAGTCCAGGAGGACTGAAGGGTTCTGAGGTGGGCATCCTAGTGAG
Source organism: Columba livia (assembly GCF_036013475.1). Classification (NCBI taxonomy): domain Eukaryota; kingdom Metazoa; phylum Chordata; class Aves; order Columbiformes; family Columbidae; genus Columba; species Columba livia. The sequence continues at coordinate 18,107,918 of NC_088603.1, read as the reverse complement.
TTCTAATGAATTCACTGATTTTTATCTCACAAGTTCTTTTCCCAGAATTAAGGAAAAAAAAATCAGCTTTAAATTCTATGCTGAGGTATTTAGCATCATCCCAAACAATTTTTTTTCTTTGCCACCTAATTTGTTGAAAAAATTCTGGTTTTCAGTTGCTTCACAACACAAAGCTTTCCCTGTGAAGCTGCAAATGAGCTGAAAGGCCAGTTATTTGAATGGCTGTTGAAGATGTCCCCGCTCATTGCAGGGGATTGGACTGGATGATCTTGAAGGTCCCTTCCAACCCAAATAATTCTAGAATTCTGTTATTTTCTTTCAAATCCCTTTGAGGTCTCATGCATTAATGTGAAGGGGCTGAGTTAAAAAAAATAATTAAAGACTAATAAACCAAGCTATTCTTCCTTTTTGGGGATGACTGTATTTTGATGTGGAACAGAACCACAACAGGCAGGCAGACCAAAGTAGTGATTAGTTTTGGCACAGCAATACATGATTGTTCCTCTCCCAGAGCCATCTTGAACATCTGTAATTATCTCTCTTCCTTTCTCAGCTTTGTGATTGCTCTTCTCAGAAAGTTCTTGTCATGCACAATACACAAGATGACATAAGCTGGTGGGGAGTGCCCTGCTGAGGGATCCATCCTTCATCCTTCCTTAGGGGGATGGATATTCGGTCAAGTGTACAGCATCTTCTTTATGCTTTCATTTGGAGCAACATCATAATGTTTGTCTCTGAATGGGATTTTCTCTGTGAGTTTGGAGTTTCAAAGGGACTTTTTTTCCTTTGTTTTTGTTTTTGCCTGTATTCAGGAAAATACGTGGCTGGTGAAGATTAGGTCATGATTGGCTTTAGGCTAATTTTCTGTGTTTCTTTTGAACTTTGCTCAATATACTTTGAGCGTTTTTTACAGCTTTTATAAGAAATAATAAATTATTTGAACCTTCATCAACATACTTTGAACTTTTTGTACAGCCTTCAGAAGAGATCATAAATTGTATGAACTTTGCTCAATATTTCAGTATAATATGGGAAAATAATCAACTAACTTGATCAGCCAAGAAGGCCAATGGTAACCATGGGTGCATTAGGAAGAGTGTGACCAGCAGCTCGAGGGAGATTGTTCCTCCCCTCTACTCTGACCCGGTGAGGTGACATCTGGAGTATTGTGTCCAGTTATGGGCTCCCCAGTTTAAGAAGGACAAGGAATTACTGGAGGGAATCCAACAGAGAGCTACAAAGCTGATCAGGGGTCTGGTGCATTTTTCTTGTGAGGAGAGCCTGAGAGAGCTGGGTCTGTTCAGCCTGGGGAAGGGAAGGCTGAGAGGGGATCTAATTTATGCTCATAACTATCCCAAGGGTGGGTGTCAAGAGGATGGGCCCAGACTCCTTTCAGTGATGCCCAACGACAGGATGAGGGGCAACGGGTACAGACTGAAGCATAGGAGGTTCCATCTGAATATGAGGAGAAACTTCTTTACTTTGGGGGTGCCAGAGCACTGGAACAGGCTGCCCAGAGAGGCTGTGGAGTCTCATCTCTGGAGATATTCAAAACCCGCCTGGACACATTGCTGTGTGATCTGCTCTGGTGAACCTGCTTTAGCAGGTGGTTGGAATAGGTGGACTTCAGAGATTGCTTCAACCCCAACCATTCTGTGATTCTGTGATCACATTTCTAACTTGTTGGGAAGCTCTTTTATTGTATGTGACTTTGGTATAAGGTCTGTACTTATGGTCAGGGGCATTTGTAAGTTTACGACATCTTGTACTTTAAATCTATCTGTATCAACACTAAAAGTTATGAATGTTTTGTAAGGGTATGCCCCATAGAATTGTAAACCAAAGTGTGGTACAACTTTACCTGCAAAGAGAAAGCTTTTAACATAGGGCAGACCCAGGTCTTCAAGGCAACACAATGTGATTTCTTTGTGTTTTCCTAGTGCAGCAGAGAGAGTGCTTGTCTTCAGTCCAGCCTCTGTCACACTCATAACCATGGCCCAGAAAAAGCTCCACCACAGACTGGGACAGAGAATTAAAAATTACTTAAAATCGTATTCTATTATTTTAAATATATAAGTTTGCTAGAATAACATAGATTGTGCATAGATTGTGAGGGCTTATAAGCACAAACGTCTTCTGCCTGGCCATCCCTGCCCGAGAGGTACTTGGCTCAAGCTATTTTCCTGCTACGCCATCCAAACAAATCAACGATTTTTTTTTTAAGCACAGGCATCTGAGTCTGTGCTACTGAAAACCTGGGGTCAAGAACATTCTTTTAACAAGCCAAAAGTCAAACTTGCTGAACTTCTGCATATTTTGCCCGAGGAACCAAGATCTTCCCCTTTATCGCATATCTGAAGGCCACATGCAGCATTTTGTTTACCCATCTCTCTTCTGTCCAAAAGTGCAGAGCTCTGTGCTGGTGCATGTCACTGTCAGGCTGTATTGTGAGTCTTGCCAGTCATAAAGAAAAACAACTGTCTAGCTTTATCATGGCAGCAGGAATTGAGCTCTGCAATTTCAGATTATGATGGCCACAGCTGGGCCAATTCTATTCTATTTGCCGACTCTGGAAATCCGGCACAGAGAGAGATTTCTTTATTGTGGTCGAATCCTAAAAGGTGTTGAATGTTGTCAGACCATCGTAACATCAGAAGGGACGTTGGTCAGTAGTCTAAAACATCAGTGTGTTTTCAGCACTATTTTCAGCACAAATCCAAAACATGGCCCCTTATGATGTACTGTGAAGAAATTTAAATCCATACCAGCCAAATCCAGCCCAGTGAACTGGGAATTTTCAGAGGAATTGCTCCCTAGCTGCACCTGTTCAGAACCCTCTACCACGTGTATACAGCTTGCCTGTATATGGGGCAGGAGAACACAATCATGTCTTGCACTTTGGGTCCCAGCACAGCAAGAGTTTTTTTCTCCTGGCACAGCAGAAATTTCCAGATACTCCCAGCACTGTCCGATTTCAGTAGCTAAGCAACCGGGGGCTGCAGCAAAGCTGAGCTCAGAATAAGGTTTTTCTTCCAGGAACTTTTCTAGCATGTGGAAGACGCATCTTTTCTTCCTTCAGGTACTTGATTATCTGTTGCCTATTTACATGGTCTGATTTTAAACTGGTAATTTGCAGACTCCTTTTGGGAGATCTGCTTTATGAATAGGATAAAGGTGATAGAGCTGAGTGTGTGCCTTGGTCAATGTACAATTCACTTCTGTAGGCAAGAAAAGAAGCCGGCTTGATCTAGGAAGAGGGTCAAGCGCAGATCAGCTGGTGGCAGCAGTAGCAGAGCTTGACAGTAAAAAGGAGTGTTTGTGAATGAGGGAGTCAGAGGAATTAGTCAGGGATTTTCCTCTAAAAGTCATGACAACAAGAAAAAGACCGCACAGCTCCTGCCACCTGTGGGAGTGTCATTTCTCATCACAACCAGCAATAGATCATTCAAGATGTGTTTGTGGGAAGTTGATGTTTTGACCTAATATTTATTTAATGATAAATGCATAACTTTTTCAACTGGCTGACACTTCTATCTGTATTGTGCAGCCCAGGAGATGAAGATGGAGACTGGAGATGAAATTGCTATTGTGGGAATAGCATGCAACTTCCCTGGAGGTAAGTTTTGGGTAACAGCAAAGCAGGCTGCTGAGTGACCATTGAAAAGCACAGTCACTCCTTCATGGGGAGGTGGAGGAAAACCACACGTTCCTCTCTTACTTTCGTAGAATTCATTGCCTTGCTACCTGTAGGATCTTTTTAAAAGGTCATGCTATGGTGGTAACTAATGGGTTCCAATTTGTGCACTGACAGACAAACGTGTGGTGCTGGCTGTGGGCAGGGCGTTGGGCTGCACACGTGGAACTCATACAAATGAACTGGATGGGTCTGGGACGGTTTGAGCTTTCTGTCCATGCACTGGCTGGACGATTGTGCGTGATTGCAGGACTGTGCATCTCTAGGGACAGGACAGATCACCAGCTCTGCTTTTAGGTTAAATAGGTTGGGTCTTACTAAAAGCAAGCTTCCTGCTTTATTACAGTAATCACTTTGAAAGCTCCCGGAAAAGAGCAGAGCTAAATAAATACAGCTCTGATATACACACCTAAATACTGCCTCTTGTACAAGATGAGAAGCCGACATCAGTAGAGAACAGACATTGCTTGTCATAATAAAAGACAGCAGCCTCATATTTACAATCTTAGTTACAATTAGGCCCTATGAAAGTGACGGTTAACTTTATATTTTGAAATTAGATGGTTGATTGAGATTAGATGGTTGATTGAGATTAGATGGGTGGGGATGTTTAGATAGCTGTGAGAGCTTTCTAGGTTATGGCTGCTGCTGTTAAAGTGTCCCTACTCTTTACATTAGGTAGATTCCAATTTAAAAAATGCAGAAGTAATCCAGGGAGTGGAATACTGTTCTGTCCTTGGAAGTTGGTGTTCAGCCCTAAAGGTGACCATGTTGGTCTCTCCCTTTTCTTGTATTCTTTCTTGCCCTCAACACATTTCAGTTCCTGGCTTCATTTAGTCCAAGATTCAGTAGGTTTATGTGTCACAGCGATAGCTGTGTGGCCCACAGCTAACTGAGCAAACATGAATGGTTCTGTATGTAGTGAAGTGCTAGTAAGCCTGTAGCAGCAGGCTCATGCCGGAGAATTGAACACTGATGTGTTCAATTCCATGTGTTGGAGGAATGTGGGCGCCTTGTGGATGCCATGTTAGTTGTTTTCAGGGCTAAGAAGAGGGCATAGACACATCGTCACTTCTTGGAGCTGGAGCGCTGGATCTCAACCAGCAAGGACAACGACCCTGACATTCCAGTGGTGAGCTGTTGCACTGTGTCAGCAGAGAATATAGACATAGCTTTAGTTTTGATTTAGATGTCCTTTTAGTGTTAGGGACAAAGGACAATGCCTCTGGCATTTTCCTGGTATTTGTAAGCTCCGTCTGTCTTCAAAGAGTGAATATCCAGAGCTGACCTTTTGCAGCCAGTGGAGCTGCCTGAGGAGTGGTGCTGTACAGGTACAGAAAGACCTCATCATATCTGTTCCTTTGCTTTTATGCAAGCCGCGAGGGCATCAATCACGCCTTTCCATTTTCCTCTTACCAAAGAATGATCTTTTCTTTCTCTGGTGATTCTCCTTTTACAACCTAGATTTATACATGGGAGTTCCTTGTAACAGTGTGTTTCTGATTCAGCATGCAGAGGGGGAGCGTATAATTTAATCTACTTGAAACCTTTGTACAACAGGCGATGGAATTGACAATTTCTGGAAAGTCCTGGAGGAAGGCAAAAACTGCACAGTAGAAATCCCCCCTGAGAGATTTAATGCCAAGGAGTGGTATGATCCAGATGATAACAAGCCAGGAAAAATATGTACAACACGAGCTGCTCTTCTTGATGAGTGAGTCCAATACTCTGCCGTGCCGCTGATTCTTTTTGTGCTTAGACCAGTGTGTCCAGTCTTTCAGAGGGTGCAAGCCAAAGGGAGAGCTTATAAATGGGACCAAGAAACCGGCTTTCGTTATGTCACATGATGAACACGCAGTTGTCAAACTGCGGGAATTTCTGGTGTGTGACATCGATGAGCAATTTTAGTCACAGGCCATGTTAAGTACATATATACATGTCTGAGAACATGACCTTCGATTACATAATCAAACTGGTATGTACATACACACCATGGGTTGAGATAACAAGTAGCTCTAATTCACGTGCTGGTGTGACAATTCAGAGACAAAGTAGGGAGGTCAGGTTTTGCTAGATAGTCAGGAAGGGGATCTTATGCATAATTTAAGTGTTAGGTGTGCTTGTAAAACTTAACTATTCATAATTTCACGGTAATTTTGCTTTACTCTAGGCTTATACTCCCATGCCTTTAAATAATAAACATTTTATTTATTCTGAGTCACTCCTTTATAAATGACGGATTATGTATGCACAAGTGTCAGGCGAAGATATGGGATATGGGAGATATGAGTACAGCTGTATGGGGCTGTCATTAATGCAAATCACAATTATAAGACTAGCATATTACGGTAAGATCAACATAGGTGTCTTTTATTTGAAGTCCACATTCACCATAATTCCTCAGGCTGTAGACCTTTATTCAGATGACAAGTTCAAATGCACAGAAGCAATCTTATTGTCCCCTGAGATTAATACTTAGCAGGTCTGAATCGTAGGACCCAGAATTGCTTCAGTGATTAGTCCCATTTTAGATGTTGAATTCTCTACTGAAATCAAGAAATGACAGAAGGGCATAAAAATCTGATCTTGGGATACAAGATTAAGCCTGGACTGGGTCATTTGTAACTGTGGCCATACTTTGAATGTTTTTTTTTAAAGACAAAGACACACATTAAATATTTTAAATATATTACTTGAAAAGTATGGGTATCTCTGTGAAGTCTCTGAGCTATGCTCCATTTAACGATTTTAAATTGTAAAGCCATTGGCCCATACAGCCTTAAAATAACTCAGAAGGCAAACTTTCCTAATCTGCGGAGTCCTGTTGGTACTAGTGGAATAACCATGTGAATACAAGATTCTAGGAGTGGGCTTATAACTCTGAAATGCACAATGACTGTAAGCATACATACCTTGTGGTGGAACATAAAACATCTCTGGCCTATAACCTTTTGATTCTGAATTTCGTAAATGGCAACTGAGGCCTAAGCGTCAGTTTCTGCTCTGTTTTTAATGAAATTGCAAAAAAAATGGTGTACTTTGAGTCTAGAAGTAAATGCATGTTGTATATATGTTGTACAATTTTCTGGTCTGTGTATTTTAGGTTTAATACATTTGACAACCACCTGTTTGGGATTAATAATACAGAAGCTGAACGTATGGATCCGCAACAGAAGTTACTGATAGAATGCACATACAAAGCCCTGGAGGATGCAGGAGTCCCTGTAGAAGCTGTCAGTGGCACCAAAACAGGTGTTTTTATTGGTAAGATGAAGATTTCATGGTAAAGAAAGGACACTTCAACCTCACAAAAGCTGAAGCACTCCCTCGTGAACTTTATGTACCTATCTAGCACTGGAGATCTAAGGCTGCTGTGCTATGACACTACAGGTTATTTTTTTGCTGCTCTAGGACTTCATTAAATGATTCACATATCTGTTTTAGTTGCTCCTCTTAGTGTCTTCAGTCACTGAAGATGAAGCGGGAAACAGTTAAACTGTCTACCTTATGCAACCCTTCCAAGGAATGATACTTCAAGCCAGGCCTACACTTTCGTCCAATGTACTGTTTTCTGGTATAACATTGGTTAAGGTGTTGTGGGGGTTCAGATCCTTTTAAAGTGGCAGAAATCCTCATGCAGATATTAGTGTGCTGCCAAGGCACTGTGTGCAGCTCTGGGCTCCTCAATTTAAAAAGGAGGCATCCAGAGGAGGCCAACAAAGCTGGTGACAGGGATGTCCTGTGCGGAGTGGCTGAGGTCTCTGGGTCTGTTGAGTTTGGAGAGACGGAGGCTGAGGGGTGAACTTTGCTCTCTACAGCTTCCTGAGGAGAGGAAGAGGGGAGGGAGATGCCGAGCTCTTCTCCCTGGAATCCAGTGACAGGACATGTGGGAATGGTTCAAAGCTGCGCCAGGGGAGGTTCAGACTCGATGCCAAGAAGCATTTATTAATATTTACAGAAAGAGTGGTTAAACACTGCAACAGGTTCCCTAGAGATGTGGTTGACAACCCCACGCATGTCATTGTTTAAGAAACGCTTGGACAATGACCTTGATAATGTGCTTCAACTTTTGGTGAGCCCTGAATTAGTCAGGCAGTCGGATCATTGTAGGTCCCTTCTAACTGAACTATTCTATGCCATGCCATGCCATGCCATGCCATGCCATGCCATGCCATGCCATGCCACTCTATTTTGCCAAGGAGGCAAAGTAACAGCACATTTGCTGGTGTAATTGTCTCTTTTAAGAGGAGTTGGCTGATGTAACTACAAGGGTAAACTCATTGGAATAACTTCTAGTCTCAGACACGCTCCTCTTTCACAGATCAGGCTATTCCTTGATTTCCAAGTAGATGTACTGCATTTCTCACACATGCCCATGGACTTGGGTATCCACTGTATTTCAAGCATGTGTTCTCAGAAAGAGGACGCAACTCCTCTCACAGACCCTGTTATTCTTTTCTATTTCTGTCTTACTGGATCACAGTGACCAAACCAAAGAAAAATAAAAAGCATTGGATGTGGTTTGTGCTGTGGCCTTTAACTTGGAACAGCTGAGGAATTGAAGGTAATGTCCCCTACATTTATATCCCTGCTACTTTCATTGCACCTTCTTAATACATATTCCCATAGCGAAACCAAAACAACTACTCTCAGGCTGAGATACAGGGGTCTAAGCAGGCTACACAGAGCTTAACTGCATCATACAGTGAGCTCAGCCATCGGGAAAGGTCTGTCATTTACTGTGCAGGTAGAAATTTCAAGGGTTGCATGCTGGCACGTTCAGAGCTGTACATCCCTTTTTTGCTCGGGTTCATGTGACACGTATTTGATATTTTCACAGGTCTTATGAATCGAGACTATGAAATCGTAACAAGCAGAGCAGTAAGTGAAATAAATCATTATGATGGTACCGGAACAGCCATGAGCATTGCTGCTAACAGGGTCTCATTCACCTTTAATCTGACTGGACCATCACTGGCTATTGACACGGCGTGTTCGTCTTTTCTTTTTGCCCTGCACTATGCCTGGCGAGCAATTAAATCAGGTAATGGGACTGAAGAGATGCTGCAGAAAGAAATAAGGATTGGTACTGTTTCTGTTTATCATCTTGGACATCTCAGCATGAGCATGTTTCTATTTCACTCCAGGAGACTGCGAGGCAGCAATCTGTGGTGGAGTGAACTGCATAATAGATCCCCGCACCTTTGTGTCTCTCAGTAAAGCAAAAATGATCTCTCCAGAGGGAATAAGCAAACCCTTCTCCAAAAAGGCAGATGGCTATGGAAGGGGAGAAGGTTGTGGTGTTGTTTTCCTCAAACCACTGAAAAAGGTAAGATTGCTTGTGAGGCAGCCTAAAATAAGACGGGTTGCTGGCCTGAATTTGTGTCTCCAGTTCTAATAATTACTCCAGAAATAATTTTCCAGTTCAAGTTTAACATTAACAAAGCGTTCATTAACCATTAAGCATTGATGGACTTCCCCTAGCATGAGAAAGGGATCACGCATTTAAAAGTTAGCATTATAGTCAGTCTTGTTCTGCGTCTTGTTGCTTTGTTTTCTCCTATACAGAAAAAGCATCAGGTTACTAAAGATAATTTTACCTTTTTATGAAACAGGCAAAGGAAGACTATTGCAAAATCTGGGGTGTTATACACATCAGTGCAGTAAATCAGAATGGTAGGTCCATTACTCCAATCACAAGACCGTCTCGAACAGAGCAAGAGAAGTTACTGCGCAGTATTTATGAAACTCATGTTGATCCCTCAGTTGTGCAGTACGTTGAAGCACACGGTACAGGAACTGCCGCTGGAGACCCTACCGAAGCTGAAAGCCTAGGTAGCGTCATTGGTAAAAACAGGTCTTCACAAGTTTCCATTCTGAAAATTGGTTCAGTGAAGGGAAATATTGGCCACACGGAGTCAGCTGCAGGAGCAGCAGGGTTAATCAAAGTGCTTCTGATGATGCACCATGGAAAGATTGTGCCATCCTTGCATTACTCAAAGGAGATGAGCAGCATCGATACAGAGAAATTAAATCTCGCAGTTCCCACAACTGTAGAGCCCTGGGAAGAATCCAGTGAGTATGGAAGAGTAGCTGGCATCAACTGCTTTGGCTTTGGAGGAACCAATGCACATATCGTAGTCAGGCAGGTTAAGCAGCCAGAGCCTCTTCCTGCCTTTAAGAGGCCCCTTGAATTAGTTCTGCTGTCAGCAGCATCAAGTAAGTCCCTTCATATGATAATGGATGATACAGCTGACCAGCTGAGCACAAGAAACTCTGTAACTCTCCCCAGCCTGGCCTATACGTCCGCCTGCAGGAGAAGCCATGCCAACTGCAGATACCGAAAAGCATTTGTCACAAACTCTCTGCAACACTTGCAGCAACAGATTATGTCGGCAGCGAGCACTGAACTTGCCACGTCAAAGGCAGAACCACAGCTGGTGTTTGTGTTCTGTGGCAACGGCGTAACGCTGAAGGACTTCAGTGAGGTACTGCTGAGCTCAGAGCCAGTGTTCAGAGACAAGTGTAAGGAAATAGAAGCGCTTTTTCAGAAACACGCTCCCATCAGCCTCCTGCCAGCAAGAGGTCACAGCCCAAAGGACTTGTTGAATCCAGAGCTTTCCCAGCCTTTGCTTTTTACCCTGCAAGTTGCCTTAGCTGCCCTTCTGAAATACTGGGGCATTAAACCAGTTGCTGTTGTTGGCCACTCGGTAGGGGAGGTTGCTGCTGCCCATTTTGCTGGGTACCTGTCCCTGGCAGATGCAGTCAAAGTGATTTATCACCGGAGCAGGCTGCAGGCGAAGACTGCCGGCGGGAGAATGTTGGTGGTTGGAAACATCCCCGTTCAAGAGCTCGCTGAACATTTGCATCGCTACTCGGGAAAGGTGTGCATTGCAGCTTTCAACAGCCCAGTTTCCTGCACCTTGTCGGGAAATTCAGACTCTGTGGATGCTGTGCAGAGAGATTTAGCTCAAGTTTTCAGCCAGAGAAACATCTTTCTTCATGTTTTAAATGTTCCAGCTGCATACCACAGCCCCAGCATGGATATGATACTTGGGGAGTTGGAAGACAACATACAGCCTTTAGAGAAACAGAAGGGGGAAATTGAAGTGATTTCAACTCTGACTGGGGTGGCCGCTTCTGAAAATGACTTTTCTCAGGGCAAATTCTGGGCTCGGCATGCTCGTGAGCCTGTTGCTTTCTCTCAAGCCATCAAAACAGCAGCTAGAGACAGGGAAAATGTCGTTTTTGTGGAAATAAGTCCTCACCGAGCATTGCAACGAAGCATAATGGAAACTCTAGGAAAAGGCACCAAAGTGTTCTCCTCTTTGCAAACTGATGCAGAGTATCAGACACTCTTCACACTGGTAGGAGATCTGTTTGAACTTGGATACAATCCCAACTGGCAGCACTTTTATAATGGGTATCAAAGTGTTCCAGTGGCCATTCCACGGTATCAATTTGATCGCAGAAAACTCATGGCCCGTCTGGATATCCACCAACAAGCAAACCAAAGAGGTGTCAGCTGCAGTCATCCTTTGATTTATGACTTAAACAGTGACAACACGGAGTACGGCTGCCTGCTGTCTCAGGACACGACATCATACTTATACGAGCACAAGAACAATGGTGTGGCTTTAGTCCCTGGTGCTTTTTATGTGGAGCTTGGTCTGGCCTCTGTGATGAGCAGCTCAAGACCTAGAGTGCCTCTGAGTGCTTGCCGGATGAGTATCAGTTTTTCCGCACCGTGTGTTCTCACGGAGAGTTCCCAAGTCCTGAGAATCAAGCTGAGTCCGCAAAAAGCAGTGACAGCCTTTGAGATACTCTCTTCCTCCAACGCAGTTTATGCTGCAGGCCAAGTTACAAAGGGGCCTGAAGCTGTGGTGGAAGAAAGCAGCATCTCCTGCCAAGACATCTATCGAAGATGCAGGTCAGTGGTTAGCAGAGAGGCGGTTTATGAAGCACTGTCGCATGTTGGCTTTCAGTATGGCTCCATATTCAGGCAGCTCAGTGATGTGCATTATTGCCAGGAACTAAAGGAAGCTATAACAAGCATAAAGGTGAACAAGGAGACCATCAAAGAGATGTACAGTTACCATATCCATCCAGTGCTGCTCGACTGTTTTCTGCAAATGACCACTGTCATGACCTCAAGGACATTCCAGTCCAGAGCAGGGTTTCCTTCAGGGATAGGCAGCCTGGTGGTGCTCCGTCCACTGGAGGAAGAAATGATGATATACATGAGAACAAGCAAATCCATTGGGAACTACCTAGAGGTCTGTGGATGCTTTATGGACAAACATGGGTCCGTTTTGGCTGAACTCAAGAGTGTTGTCATCATTTTCATTAAGCAAGAATCTTCCAGGGAGAATGAGTTCATGTTTGAAAACAAGTGGAAAGAAGTGTCTCTTTCACAGATGATTGGACATCTGGGGTCTATGCCCAGAGTCCTAGTGTTTGCTGACAGATTTGGGATAGCTGAACAGCTCAAAAAATATTTGCATCCTGATTCAAGATACGTTATGTATGAAGACTGGGAAGCCCTATTGGGAGGCCATGCACAGAATAAGATGAGAGCAGATGTTGAGGATTATGATGAAATTCTGTTTTTGTGGGGAATTCAAAAGTTAAATGAAGATTTCCCAAGCAAAGTGGTAGACCAATTGGCAAAGTGTTGTGAAGCCTATCGCCAAGTTATTGTGGCATTAAGAGAGAAAGCGTCCCGCTGTTTAGTCAGAGTTATCACGTACAGAACAACAGAAAGACATGTAGACCACATTAACTGTGGGTTTGCATTGTGTGGCATGACCAGAACTTGTGTTGTTGAAGTTCCAGATGTCACATTTCAGATGATTGACCTCAGCTCTTCCAGTTCCCTGGATATCTCAGTGCTAGCAGATGTTCTTGTCAAGTACAAAGTTGTGGACTATCCAGAAGTTTGCATCAGCCAAGGAAGAACTTACGTGGCTGAAATCAGACGCACACCTTTTGTAGATTCGGACCACAGCCAACCTGTAAGATCGCTCCAGAAGTCAGAAACATTCACTTTGCACACTTCTGATCCGTACACAGCAAAAGATTTGTCTGCTGAATTGTCCACCAGCCCTGCTACTCAGCTTGACAAGTGGAGTGTTGAAATTCAACTGGATAAAATATGTCTCCACTCAGAAGATTATTTTCCCATCAGTGTTTCTAGTCATAATTTTGGCAATACACTGTACTGGAATTCACAAGCAGTAGACAAACACAGACTTTTAGCTCTTGATTTCAGTGGCACGGTAACAGCAACAGGCACTGATGTGAAGAAAGTTAAAGTGGGAGATCACGTGGTTTCATGTTATCCAGCCGCTGCATCATCCAGACTTCAGATTCCAGGAACAGCTTGTTTCAATGTAAAGAAATTCCCATGCTTTCAGAATGTCCCCTGTATGTCATACTTTATCATTGCATGGGAAATCTTAAATCAGAAGTTACCCAAGGGCAGACATGGCAGAACACTGGGTATTATTTCTACAGAACCATCATCAGTTTTGTGCCATGTTCTTTCTGCAGCAGCAGAAGAGATGGGCTGGAGAACAGCACTTGCAAGGCCCACTCCTGATGGGTTCCAGTATATAAAATCATGCAGTGCCCTTGTTGTCCTTCCTCCAGTAAGCAGACTGTCTCAGGAGGACCTTGCCCACATGTACTTTCTTAAAGATGTGGTGATAGTGTGTGGCAGTCACCAGTCTGAATGTATCCAGAATGTCAGTGACATTGATCATGAAAATATCAGCTTTCATATCCTTACACTTACCAGCATTTTCCAGAAAGCATCTCTAAAGGAATTGCAAAAGACTGTGCATGTGTGGATCAGGTCCATGGATATGAAACGGTTTAGACATCTATCAGGTTCTGTTTTTCAGCAGACTGAGAACTTTGAAAGAGTGAACTCGGTGATGTCCTATTTTACCTGCAAATCCGTCCCACTTGCTGTACTGAGAAGGCAGAAGGACATCACCGTGCTTTCAGATATACCGTTGTACGAATCCCAGAAGAAATTGTTCAAGCAGAATGCTGTTTACATAGTAGTCGGGGGGCTCACTGGGCTTGGCTTTGAAACAGTGAAATTCATAGCTGAGAATGGAGGAGGGGGTATTGCAATACTCTCCAGGAAAATTCCAAGCCATGAGAAGCAAGAAGAGATGGATGCTTTGCAGCAGCAGTATAAAGGGAGCAAAGTAGTGTTTGTGCAGTGTGATGTTACCTCAACCAGGGACGTTGAGAAAGCTTTCCAGTCCATCACAAACATCTTTGCAGGGATCCCAGTCAAAGGTGTGTTTCAAAGTGCTGTTGTTTTACACGATGGCCGTCTTGAAGTTCTGAACTTGGCTGACTTTCAGAAAGTGCTGAACCCAAAAGTAGCTGGGACCCTAAATCTTCATTGGGCTACCAGAGGCCAGGAGCTTGACTACTTTGTGTGCTACTCCTCTGTTACTTCCTTTCTGGGAAATTCTACCCAGGCAAATTATGCAGCTGCAAACTCCTTCTTGGATGTCTTCTGCCTCTACAGGAGGAACTGTGGGCTCTCCGGCCAATCCATTAACTGGGGTGCTTTGAACCTCGGCATACTGCTCAATCAAAACCATATTCAGAACATTCTGGAATCCAAGGGCATAGACATTCTGCAAGTGCATGAAATTCATGAGTATCTGAGGAAGAGCTTACTTACCAATAACCCACAGCAAGCTGTTGTCAAATTAAACTTTCAAACTTTATTTCATCATGTTTTTGCTCGGATTATTTCACTCAAAAGTCGCTTCCAGTCACTTATGTCTGAAGAATTCAGGAACAAGCTTGAAACCTCTGAGGAAACTCAGGTCCAGGATACTGCCTTAATCAAATCTGAAGACTTTATCACCTCACTGGTGAGTGACCTCACTAGACTGAGCCCAGATGAGCTAACCATGAATACACCACTTTCATCATTGGGCGTAGACTCTATGTTAGCTATGACAATTCAGAACCGTGTCTTTCAAGAGAGGAAGGTGGACATACCTCTTCTGAAACTGCTTGATCCTCACACAACTCTGTCAAGTTTAGTAGTTCTTCTAGAAGAGAAAAGCAATGCAAATGGAATAGTTGAGGAAAAAAATGCTGTGGTTGAAAGTGCAGAAAATGGGAGCTGGCTCTAAAATCATAGAATGTCCTGAGTTGGAAGGGACCCAACAAGGATCATCGAGTCCAACTCTTGTCCACAGTTCACACCACGTGTCTGAGGGCTTTGCCCAAATGCTTCTTGAACACTGTCAGGCTTGGGGCTGTGGCACCTCCCTGGGGGGCCCGTTCCAGGGTAGAACACCTGGTGATGCTGAAAGCATTCTTCTGTGTCAACGCAGAAAAACCTACACCAGGTTCTTCTACCATTGCTTTAGCTGTTTTAATTTCAGTTAACAGTTTGACTTGTTACTTTCAATACTTTTGCCCTTATTTTTCAATATTTTAAAGTGGAAATAGGAAGGTTAATACATATATATTGTAATTCAGTAAATTTGTACATTCATGCACATTGCATTTTTTTAAACTGTATTAACGTCTTGAAGAAAATTATGTGCTTTCAATTCTAAATTATTAATGGACATGTAAAGCAGCATATGTGTATAGCATTTTTTGTGATTTTAATATTCTAATGTATTATTCTTTTTTTGCATATTATCAAATGTGTATAAATACGTTTGTCTTTTTGAAAGACACCTAGATATCGTGAAATCCAAAGGTTTCTTATAAAAAAATGGAACTTAAGTTTTTCTTTTGTCTGCAAAAATATTTTAAATCTACCAGTTGCAAAGCACACAGTAAACCAACTAGTTTTCTTTATTAATTTACCATCTTTTATGGGAGCCCAAATAAACAAGAATCGTAAAAAAGTTTAAAAAGCAAGACTTAAAGTGTATCTTTGTCTTGTTTTAATCTTTTTTTCCTCATTGTCGTAGCTTAGACCCAGGCCCAGCTGGCAGATAAACCCACATCCTTCTACTCAGTCTGGGGATCTGCCTGCTGGAAACTGGAGCAGCATGTTTCCTGGCATAATCTCCTCTTGTGGTTGTCTTTCCTTTCTCCTCATGTACCCATGCCTCTAGGGCTGAGGTAGGTTGCCCACCCCACCTCCTCATGTCTTCTCCATGGTCACCCAGGAAAAACCACAGGGTGCCTGGTTTTGTATACCCTTTATATCCTCTCTCTTGATCGGAGATACACTCATTCCAAGTAACCGAGACCCTAAGCCATACAGGTGGGGAGTGGAACCTGTCTTCAAAACGCTGGAACTCTCGGGATAATTTTTCAGCTAGCACGTCTGGCAGTTTCTCCACAGCTGAGATGCAGGCCCACAGGGAGGAAGATAAGACTCCCCTCGTATCGCTGGAGCTGGCCAGCCAATTCATCCACCATTTGTCCCTTGCCTTCTTTCCAGGACATTACTGCCAATGAGCTGGCACAGGATGATGGTGCATGCTTCAGCAGCTTCCACCACATGGGTTATGTGCACTGGACTTCATTGGGATCTCTGGGTAAATAATCATTATTGATGTCATTATAAATCACCTCCAGAACAGCTAATTCCCTCAGGTACTGGATACCTTTCTCCATGGTGGTCCACTTGCCTGGGTGACAGGTAACCTCTTCCTTGAAGGGGTACCTTTCCTTCACACTTGACAGAAGTCACCTCCAGAGGCTGAGGGTTTGTGTCTTTTTTCCAATCGCCTTGTCAATGCCCCCTTCCCTAGACAGGGAACCTAGTTGCTCAGCTTCCCTACCCTCTAATTCCACACTACCAGCCCTGTTGTCCCAGCATTGGAGCAGCCAAGCAGCGATGTGCTCACCCCTTTTGTGTATCTTGCAGCCCACCTGGGGACAGAGATCAGGTGATTATCTCTGGTTCTGCCTCTTCCTACTGCTCTTGTGATGGGGCCAGATTATCATCTTCCCTCACTAAGCGAACTAATTTCTTTGTGTATTTCTTTTTCTGGGGAGGGGCAACTGGTACAGACACGGGTTGATTCTCTGATTCAGCTGCAGCACCTGCTGTCTGGGTCTGAGCAGCCACAGTGCCTGTCACTGGGCTCTGAGCAGCCCCAGCATTTGGCGCAAGGGTGGGAGTAGCCATAGTGTGTGTCGGTTAGTTACCCCCCTCTTCGCCCTGGGAGCGCTGCCTGGTGTTGAGCCATGTTTGATAGATACTGACCAGGGCCCAGGACAGTGCAGTAAGTTGTGTTTCTTTGGACTAGCCAGAGCACCTTCCTTTTAAATATTCTATCACCTCATCAGGGTACTGCAGTTGTTCAGGAATGAAACTCCAAATCATCAGAGATGAGAAATTCTCTAGATACCTGTCCATGTTTTCCCACATGTTGTTCCACCCACGACCATCCAACCTTGGGGCAAATCTATGGGTGATATACTTAACACATCCTTTTGTAATTCTGTGTATGACCTGACACACATTCAGAAGACATAGCAATAAGAGCACGCAAGCTTGAATAGCCCCGGGGTGTTCAAAATCCTCAAACACTGCTGCACCGAAGCAGGAGGAAAAGAGGGAGGTGAAGTAACGGGGAAAAACTCCCCAACCCCTTTGTCTTCTCCACAGACTGGGTGCGATTACTAATCAATTCCGAGAGATGGCACCCGAGCTATGGAAATAGCAACAATAGCGTATAAAAATACCAATAAAGATATGTAAGAAATGAAATATAGCTTATAAAAATACCAATAAAGATATGTAAGAAATGAAATCATGCTCTCATAGGTGAATATCATACAAGACAGCAATATGATAAACCTAATCCTCTTCCCTGATGTAACAAACAGCACCATAGGGAACACACGGGGCAAGTAGGAATTCAGATGACACAGCCATGTGGGCTAACGACAAAACATCGTGAACACTGAACTAATAGAATAAACTTTAACACACTCTGCTCAGCTTTGTCATTATCCCAATCCTTTTATTTCTCCTGCCTGGCTCGCCAAAGAAGGACTGTCGTAGTTTAGCTCCAGCCGGCAGCTAAAACCACGTACCACTTGCTCACCCTTCCCCCGCGCCCTGTGGGATGGAGCAGAGAATCAGAAAACAAGGGCAAAACTCGTGCGTTGGGATGAGAACAATTTAACGGAACAGCGAAGAAAAGAACCCGAACAAGCAGGAACAAGAGCAATAATGACAGAACCCCAAAAGCGACGGGCACACAGCGCGCCCCGCCCCGGCAGCGCCCCCTGCCGGCAGCGCTGAGCAAGGCTCGCGCGGCAGCTCGCGCTCAAACCGCACCCCCCCCCGAACCCCGACTGGAGCCCGAAACACAAAAGCACCAACCCCGTGGGAAGGAAGAAGCCGATCGACCGACAGCAAAAGGGAGAGAGACACAGAACAGCCCCGGCTTCTCTCGGCTTTATACCCAACCGTGACCTCATGTGTGTATTTGGCATCTCTTTTTGCAGTAATAAAGGTTAATTTTAATTCTGTGTATTGTTTTTCTTTTTATGCACTGCAAATTGTTATAAAATGTAATACCAAGATCCCTACTATGTAAATTGAAGTTTATAAAACATTTAAACTTGTAAATAAATTTAAGAATTATGGCAAAAATGCATTCTCTCTATTTAGATTTCTAGGGAATGTTCTCCCTAGAAATTCAGACATTTTTTCCATCACTGTTTGAGTAGTGGGACTTGGATGGGAACTTTTCCAGCTAAATAATGTGAATCTCCATTTAGAAACAAAGGCAAAAAACTTTCTTGAAGTCACTGAAATCTATATTGAATTATCTGGTTTGGGGGGCAAGTCTTTGAGGTCTAATTTATTTTTCTCATTCAAAAGCTTCTTGCTCTATGCAAAAAAAGTGAGTCCTGCTCCTTTACTCCATTAAGATGCCTTCCTCTGGTACTGGCCCATGTGAGTGCATTATCTGCTCCTGCAGCAATCAGTGCAGAGGTGGCTGGATCATTTGCCCTAATAAAAGCACTAATATGGACATTGAGTCATTTAATGGGAGAAGCGAGAACTCTGCTGCATGGGGTTGGGTTTTTTCAGTTTTGTTTTTCTTGAACCGAGCTTTGTGGTTCGTGCCCTATGCTGGCAATGTGATGCCGCTGCCTGGAACACTGAGATTCACTGATGCACCATATGGGCTGCAGTAGTGCTGGGGTTTGACATCTACCTCAGGAGCAGATTTCTGAGATTGATACTGGTTTTCCATCTTCGACAACTATTCCAAGAACTGTTTCTCCAAAACTTGCTGTCCAACTCTGGAGTGTTGCAAGATCTGTAACTTTTAGTAAACGTTTCTATTATTACAGAGCTACTTTCACAGTAGAATATTCAGCTGCCCTAGTGATGAAACAACACGCACCAATTTGCTTTGAGTGCCTTTCCAGGTAGGAAGGTTACACAGAAAAACAGGAACAAAAAGGAAACACAACATTCTTTGGAGATAGAAATTGGCAGGGAAGTTCAGGATACCTTTTGCAAATAATTTCATACAAGATTTATCAAGCTGTCACGGGTAGAGGGGTGGGTGATCAGGCAATCAGTGGGTTTGTTTTGATTTTTGATCTCCACAAAGCAAAAAAGCTACAGCTCTAGGACCTAGGGATAAAAGATGCATCAGCTGAAGTGCACTTCTGTTTTTAAGCCCATTAAGTACTCCAAAAACAGCTTTGTGCTTTATTTCATTTTGCTTTTACAAAGGGATATATGACATGTCATAGGGATGACTGTAGTTGTTACTCTTCAGAGCATCTCTCTAAATGTTTTATTTTTGTCCATCACTGTACTGTCTGAACAACTAACAAAGTAGTATTCATATATTCATAGCAAAGATTGAAGTAAACTCTATGTGGTTTCTGGCACCTTTTTTGCCCCCATTTTGAGAAACCCTGCACAAGATAAAAATGCTTTGGTAAGTTTTGGATTTTCATTTTAGTTTCATTTTCTGTGGCAGCATAGTCAATAACAGCTTTTGGACAGAATGTTGTCAGTGTTCCTTGATAAATGCTTTTGTTGCAGTCCAGATTCAGCCCATACTGAGGAACTGGTCACACAATTTCTTCTTGGCTGTCAGTGATTTATCTAGGGCTTTGTTATGTAGCTTTCATAGTGACTCTAAATTGAAATCTATAAGCAAGTTTGCTGATGACACTAAGCTGGGAGGAATGGCTGACACAACAGAAGGCTGTGCTGCCATCCAGAGACCCAGACAGGCTGGAGAGTTGGGCGGGGAATAACCTGATGAAATTTAACAAGGGAAAGTGTAGAGTCCTGCATCTGGGCAGGAACAACCCCAGGTTCCAGTATAGGTTGGGAAATTACATATTAGAGAGCAGTGTAGGGGAAAGGGACCTGGGGGTCCTGGTGGACAGCAGGATGACCATGAGCCAGCACTGTGCCCTTGTGGCCAGGAAGGCCAATGGCATCCTGGGGTATATTAGAAGGGGAGTGGCTAGTAGATCGAGAGAGGTTCTCCTTCCCCTCTACTCCGCCCTGGTGAGACCACATCTGGAAGATTGTGTCCAGTTCTGGGCCTCTCAGTTCAAGAAGGACAGGGAACTGCTGGAGAGGGTCCAGCGTAGGGCAACAAAGATGATTATGGGAGTGGAGCATCTCCCTTATGAAGAAAGGCTGAGGGAGCTGGTTCTCTTTAGTTTGGAGGAGAGGAGACTGAGGGGTGACCTTATCAATGTTTATAAATATATAAAGGGTGAGTGCCACGAGGAAGGAGCCAGGTTCTTCTCGGTGGCAAACAATGGTAGGACAAGGGGTAATGGGATCAAGCTGGAACACAAGAGGTTCCACTTAAATTTGAGAAGAAACTTCTTCTCAGTGAGGGTGACAGAGCACTGGAACAGGCTGTCCAGGGGGGTTGTGGAGTCTCCTTCCCTGGAGACATTCAAAACCTGCCTGGACATGTTCCTGTGTGACCTCACCTAGGCGTTCCTGCTCCAGCAGCGGGATTGGACTAGATGATCTTTTGAGGTCCCATCCAATCCCAAACATACTGTGATACTGTGAAATATTTGATGCCTGTAGACTAGGATTCACTGCTTGGAAAATTAGTGTCAGTACTTCGTTTTTCCTGGAAGATAATTTCTCAATTACTTGCTTTCTGGTCTACTGTCCCCATAAAGAGAGACAGCAGGAAGGACAGAAGGACTCTGCCCTGGCTACTGGGCCTCACGCAACTGGTCAGAAACCCCCACAGAACAGAGGCAGACCCAGCTTTGTCACACTTGCTGTGTCTCTCAGAAGAAACATTCCACAGCTGCAGATTTAGACTGAATGGTTTAATATCTCCTAGACCAATGTTTCCAAAATGACAAACAACAGTTACCACCATTTGTTTATTTCCAACAGGTAGCTCGTTACACTGGGAACAAATTATGAATTGACTTCTCATCCAGTGTCTTGTCCCTCCAGGTTCAAAGACCACCCAATACACGATTAGCTGTTATTTCAGTGAAAGCTCCTCTGCTCTATAACACTTCACAGGATGCATTGTCACTGATGAACACAATAGAATTTATAGGTTTATAGTTTTAGGACTAATGGCTTAGACCTGAGTTGCTTTTTCACTTTGTCCTAAATCAGGGTGTGATTCTGTCTAGTGAATCCTTGCCCTGTCATGCCCTGGCACAGTGTCTTCCCGGGAGGTTCCATACAAGCTCCATCACCTACAGCATATCCCTTTGCAAATTGCAGCCAACACAAGCTATGCACAGTCTTCTTAAAGCTACATGATGTTTAATCATAGTGAGGAAAAAGGACACCAAAAAAAAGATCTGAAGAGAAAATCTGAGTCTGTTTGTGATCCCTGAGGGTTTCTCATTAGAAGCCTAAGCAGACTTTGCCTCCTGAAGGCTTAGGAATCATTGCAGTCCAAGGCGGTTCTGAGTTCTTGTAATCCTGCTGTGAAACCTCCAGGTTTGAGCCTCTTGGGGGAAAATTGTCTTCAGGCTCAGCGTGGGCTGCGTTACAGCATCAAGGTCACCAGGCGGGAAATGCAAACCCCTGGGAGCTGTCCTTCCCCCCGTGTACATTGCCTGACAAACCTGTAACGTAATCCGTTAAACTGGTGCAGTGGTCAGTGCTTACAATAATTCTAATACATTCAGTAAACAAGTCACAAAAAAGGATTTAAATATTAAGTGTTAGTCAAGCACACAAAAATGAGACATGCAAATCCATTCTGTATGCTTTTATTTCTTCTGTTATTTTTCTTGCCTGGCTATTCTGAAGCCTTTGCTTCCCTGTTGTATTTATTTTTCTGTCCTTCATTTTCTTAATTTCTTACATTCCCTGAAAGTCACTGAATTATAGCCTACATGTAATAAATATATATTACATTTAACTTAGTTTTTGACAACCTTTATCATTCATAAACCTAAGTTCTAGCTTTTTAGATTTAGTATCGTGGGGTGATCTGCCAAAGTTGCCAAAAAAGGTTAAAAACACTGGAATAAAAACAAGACCATGAAGAACCCCAAATAAAATAACAAGGAACATGATCTTGAAAAATGTCCTAAAAATGTAGGTTTTTGCTGCAGCCAGAACAACTACTCCTATTATAGTAGAAACTGCCCCTTGTAACACCGGGTAACCCAGCAAGGACAGAGCTTCAATTGCCCTTTTATTGGCTGAGGACTCTCCACTTGTCACAAAGGCATAGGAAATATGAGCAGAAAAATCTACTGAAAACCCTATGCAAATGACCAGGTTGATCATGGATATGGAATCTAGATTGATGTTCCAAAATGTCATGAAACCAGCAACACCAACTATAACAGAAACTATGGCAAAAGTCACCCACAAGCAACATAAGGGGCTAGGAATAAGCAAAAGGGAGACAATGAGCATTGCCCCAGTGGCCACAATGATATTCTGAATGGTGTTCTGCACTATGACCAGGTACTGATCGTAGTAGATGAACGCTGGGTGATACACCATTAATGGAACACTGCACTGCTTGGCTGTCTCTCTCAACTGACTGAGAAGATTCTTCTCATCAACAGCTGAGGTCATGTTCACTGTCTGGATAAAGAAACGTGAAGCTTCTATTTTATCTTGAGTCTTGTTAATGTCCCACTCAAAACCAGGAACCATTTGGAACAGTATAGGTAAGTTATTAATGAAGAGAGTCTGACTGCTTATATTTATCAAACCACCATTTGCCAGTCTCGTGTAAACTCTCAGCCATGACTCTGAGAGGTTCTGATCTACATAGGAAATGTCCTCTAAATTCTGCATGCAGTTCTCAATGCCAAGACGAACAGTCTCATTCCAGTAATCTACACTTTCTGTAATGACAACCATGACCCTGGGTCCATATACTGAGAAGTATTTGTCATGGTCATCATAGAATGGAATAACGTAAGAGTCATCACTTGCCAGATTTCGTAGATCGATGCCTTCCCTGATCTGAGTACATCCATAAACACTGCCACCCAAGTATGCTCCGTACAGCAGCACCACAAGTAGCTTGATCCATTTATTTGTAAAAAAAGGACCATAATACTTCTTAAAGAATATGCTCATTGGATGTTCACTTTCTGGCTGAGGTGACTCCCCAGAACACTTGCCTATACAGCAAGCAGTGTACAAGCAAGACGCCTCAGCCCGATCTTTATCTCCCACAGGCATACAAGTTAGCCAGTGTCGGTTTCCTTGCTCCCTTTTATGATTTAATACAATAATTGCCCCAAAGAAGGTCATGGTATATACATAGCAGAAGACAAAAGCAGTGCCTGTGTAGAGGCAAAATGATCTCACTGATGGAAAGGAAGTCCAGGTGCCAATGAAGAAAGCCAAAACATCTGTGAAAGTGGTGATGGTCACAGAAAGTGCTGCTTCAGCATAGGTCTCAGCCAGACGAGACTTAACACTTGATTTACCTTCTTTTCTTGAGCTTTGTTCCCAGCAAGCGATCATGATGAACATGTCATCAACACCAACTCCTGCAGGAGGACAAAAAGTTAATGCTGCATGGCAAATGGCTGCTTCCACTAACACCCAACAAAAGTGCAAAACGAATTGCATTTAAGTCTGCACAAAATTTTGAAAAAGAAAGTTAGGCTATTAACATTGCTGTAGTGCTGATACGAGTTAAACAGATACAGGAAAATAGTTCCTTTGTGGGTAGCTGAATGTATTACATTTCAGAAACTCCTGGTGAGCTGATGGGTTGTTGATCTGTCACCCTGCTGTGCTGAAGGACTGAGCACAGCAAGTGCATCTATGACACATGTGTTGTCTCTGGAGTCCAGCTGTCCAGTGATTATGTACATTTCTTACTCTGATGTGTGACTATCCTTATCACTGGAAGCATCCCCCATTATCTCTGGAATTTCTTCATCACTGCAGCAAATTAGACCAACAATTTCTTGCTCTGCATTCAGCAGACAGGGAGAACAGTTGCCATCACATGGGAAAACAGTGATGCCACTTTTCCAGTGATACACTTTTTTATGCTTTCTGCTCTCCACTTATCTTTTCTCTGGCTTATCTTTGAGCATTTATTTATGATTTATTATTCATTTATCTTCACATTTGTATTGATGTGCCTGCATATATTACTCATTAGAGTCCTGGGAAACCCTGTCAGGAAGACTGGGTCCTAGGCTAGAACTTTTGCTAAGATACAAGAGTAAGAGAGCCCAAGTTCTAGAAAGAAGAGCCAATGTGCTTCTCTCAGCTCCGCTGACTCTCGAGATTTTAATCAGAGACTGTTCAGTATTTTGCCAATGTTACTCTATCAAGGGCTCTTCTATTCCCTGAAATCTAATCACACAAAAAGGGGAAGCAAGACTGTGTGAATAGTAGAATAAGCACAGATGATATAGCTGAGCATAAAAGAACAGTTGAAATCACTACTTGCTGCCTCAATAGGCAATTGCCAGTAAACGTGCAAAGATAAATTAAGCAGCACATCAAAAGTTGCTGCTGGATGGCAGTGAGTGGAACTGCTGCTGGAAACCCAGCAGGCTGATAATTTTTTTGGCCTAATGCAAGGAGGACAAAAGTCTGCTCACTCCTCATAAAGACCTGAAGAGACTGGCTTAAGCCCTTTCCCAGGTATACAAAAGGGTCTTTCTGAAATTTAGAGCCTCTGCAATTGATGAGCAAACAAAAGCAAATACAAATGCATTTGAATTATGCAGGAAACAAAGAGACAATGCGTGCCCTAAGGAGCATTTGCATTAGATATCTGGTGTGACACAAAGCTTCTGTCAACCCAGGAGGAATACAGGGGAATGCAGTGACAAAGACCAGTTGAGCTCACCGCAAGTATTAGCACTAGTTAAATAAATGATTAATCACCATGGCTAAATTACCAGGGATGCTAGAACAATGCCAGAAGTGCTCACCTTAGTACCCTCTCATTTATAGCTCTCATACCTCAGCAAGAGAACTAGAGCAAGCACTATTTTTTGGGAGGAGCTGCCCTTGTGCCAGAGCCCGGCTCCAGCCCCAGCGTGGGTGCCCTGAGCTGAGCGGCTCACCCGCCTGTGGGAGCTCAGAGGAGCCTGCACCTCCAAGCGTCTCCTCTCCTTACTACATGATGAAACTGTGTAGAATCTGATGCTCACATTATGAAAGACTAACAGTGTCTGGTTGTTTTAACTCCACTTCAGTCTCGGTATCTGAATCCAACTTGCTTTTTCTACTTACCTAGGATAAGAAATGGCGCGCCTGCTACAGTGACCACAAACGGGACTCCACAGAAGAGCAGCAATCCAAAGCTGCTTAATACAGCTAAACCGGCAGAGACCACTCCACAGCACGCAAGCCAGACATTATTTCTTATACAGCTCAGTCTGAAAATATTTTAAGGAACATCTTAGTTACATGTCAAATATTTCAGCAAGGTGTTTGGCATGAGAAGTGCACAGATAACAACGACAGCCTGTCTGCGAAGAGAACTGTTGAGAAAAGCTGCTGTTTGTGAGGAGAGCTCCCAGCTGTCGGAATTAGATTAATTTATATAGAAGGTGCTAAATACATTATTACTGCTGGCCAGTTATATCCATAAGCGTAAAGATGTGTACTGATCTTGGCATCAATAACAAGAGAGCTGGCAAGATGAAGATACATCAGCTCTACCCCTTAGAGTCTAGATTTCGGGTGACCTAAAAAATGATGAATTTGTAGATGCTCTTGACTTTTACACAGGTTCTTGGTGTAGTGTATCAGTGTAGTACAGAAGCATCTCCCAGGCAGTAAGCGCTGTGCAGAGCAGCTTTCTCAGCAGACAGATTGGCTGCCAGCCATTTGCCAAGACACCCCCAAGAGCCGGCTCAAGGATTCCCCATGAAACAGAAGCAGCTAAGAGTTGCTTCTCAACTGATAAGCAATATTTTCCAGGCTATAGATTGTTTCTGAATTTTAAGAGAACCTCTAGCTTCCAAGGCAAGAAGCGTGGGTTGTGGAACTACCCTTGCTATGACTGTGCTCACGAATGACTGTACATGAGAGAGCCAATATCCAGAAATCGTGTGGCCTGATGGGCATGATGCCTGATGCAAACACTAAACCAACAAGCCCACCATTGGAGTACACCGTTCTTTCTCAAGCACAGCACACAAACGCTGCCATATGGTTGCCAAATGTACAATGGTTCCCCTTCCACCAGCACAAAGAAAGAGGCAGGCTAAGTTCTTTGTGGACAGCAATTAAGGCTCAGACTCTACTAGCAAGAAGAACACCTAAAGCTGTACCCAGACATGTGGTGATCTCTGAGGCCAGTGATCATCCATCTGAACCTTAACTGAGCAGTGACAGAAACAAGTGCAAATGGATCTTAACAGGTACACTTCTTCCTCCCTCCCCTGCTTCCTTCCTCTTTAAAACTGATCTTTACAAAGCATTATTATAGCATCTTGCAGGCAGGATGAGGACAGAAGCTACAAATGAAGCAAGAAAGTGGTAGAAAAACC
Source organism: Columba livia (assembly GCF_036013475.1). Taxonomy (NCBI): domain Eukaryota; kingdom Metazoa; phylum Chordata; class Aves; order Columbiformes; family Columbidae; genus Columba; species Columba livia. The sequence continues at coordinate 18,081,262 of NC_088603.1, read as the reverse complement.
TTAGCAATAGCACCATTTATTTCTTCCCTCCCCCAAAATTTCTTCCCTGTTTGACTTTTATGCCTATTTTTGGTGAGTGTCTCCACTGGATATGGTGAGTTCAGCTGGTAAGTTTAATCAACAGAAGTACGTGTGCAGAATTCTGCTCCTGCCAGGCTGCCTAAATCATGCTTCTGGCCCCTTTCTCACAGAGGGTAAAGTAGAACCTGTTCATCAACCCTTCACAAGTGTTTGGCATAGTGTTTTTCAGGGTCAAAGCAACAGCACCTCAGACATCTTAAAAAGATGAAGAGTAGGGGGTTGTTTCAGTTGTTTAAATAGATTCAAACCCATCAGCTACAGAAAGGATTCTTATGAGGCAGGGACTACAGAAATGACTGATGGCTTCAGAGAACAGACAAAACAACACTAGCATTCAAGCTGTGCATGTCTGAACTGAACAGTTATTCAGGTCTTCATCTGGTACTTATCATGAGGCCCATTTAAGCAGTTGGGAAATATGCACAAATAGGAGAGAAACAGCAAAAAATAAATTTATTTGCCTGTTACTAAATGTCCCCTGAAGACTGCAGCTTCAAGAATGACTTCACTTGACAAAAGTAGGAACCAATTTAGGCAAGATAAAGAAGAGCCGAGGTCACTTCTCACTGATCTACAGCTTAGAAGACATTTTACCTTAGACAAGAGATGACTGAAAATGTTACTGTCAATAAATAGGTTATGGAGAAGAGTGGGATCACCCTCTTGGTATTTCCTTCAAACTCTTGTTGTCTGGACAGCGAGGTAAAGTAAGTCACCTGTTGTTAAAACAACAACGAAAGATGAAGCATTTCTACTTTTTTTTTTTCTTAGTCTTTATCCACACACACAGGCAATGCTACACATGACGTTAGCACTAACACATTTCCACAGCCCTCGCAACCTGCGGGCCCTCCTCGCCTTCTCCCTCCACCATCTCCTGTTCTTTCCGGCGATGAGGCAGCCCGGGCATCTCGGGCCCCGGCACGGCTGTACCCGCCCCTGCTCACCCGAACAGCGGTGATGCCCAGCGCCGCCAGCTCCGACGGCATTTCCAGCAAGAAGCTCTCCAGCCACCGCCGGCTCTCCGCCGCCGCGGGGCCGTCCTCCCGCAGGTAATACAGCAGCCTCAGCGCCCGCGCCGACAGCACCCGCCCGTCGGGGTCCGTCTGCACGCCGCCCAGCACGGTCCCCAGGAGTAAGCCGCCGCTGAAGGGGAAGGTGAGGTTCTCCAGGGCAGCCTCATCGTACTGTAGCGGGTTGGGGATGGCGCAGGTGCCGCTGCTGACAGCGCAGAGCTTCTCGTAGCCGCGGGCGCGCATCATCGCGTCCAGCCGCAGCACGTCGCGCCGCGCCGCCGGTGCCAGGACCGAGCCGTTCCCCGTCGCCACGACGATGAAGGCGGCGTAGGTGCCCTCGGTGGGCAGGCGCGCGGCGGAGAAGCGCTCCGAGTCGTTGGTGGGGAAGAACCGCTGCACGAAGTCGCGGTCGGCCTTGGCGGGCCCCCACGTCGGCGTGAACTGCTCCTCGATGTCGTTCGCCTGCCGCTGCCGCAGGAACACGAAGCCGGCGCCCAGCCCGCCCGACAGCAGCAGCGGCAGCAGCACGAAGGGCCAGGGCCAGGCGGCCACGACGCCCCCCAGCCCTCGGAAGAGCCGCCTGAGCGGCCGCTCCAGGCAGTTGGTGTTGCGGCAGGAGCAGCGCTCCGCGGGGTGCGGCGGCCCCGCCATGGGCGAGTCGGGGGCACGGGCTGCCGGCGGCAGCTCCTGGCCAGGGCAGAGCCGCCTTGTGCCCGCGGGGGCCGCGGAGCGAATGAGCGCTGCTCGGTGGAGCAGGCGGCCGCGCCCTCCCCTGCTCTGACTCTCCGGGGCCACCGCCGCTTCCCGCGCAGGCGGACGGGGGCACGAGGCTCCCCTGCCGCGCACCCGGGCTCAGGTCCTGCCGGGGCCTCGGTGCCGTCACAGCGCCCGTCGGGCTGGGCGCTGCCCGGCGCCCGGTTCTGCCGCTCTGCAAGCCGGCAAATAAATACCCTGCAGCCTGGTGTTCTTACACTGGTGACAGTGATCTGAGTGTCCTCTGGCCAAGGATAGCATTAAGCTCAGGTGTGATACTTCTGGAGAGGTCTCTGGCCAATTAGCTAATTCATCACAAGTCACTTCTTGCCCTTCTGTGAAAGAAGCAACCCTCTACTCTCCTGCCAGTACTTGCTAAGAAAAGTTGCAGGTACTTCTTCTCTCTCATCCTAAGGAGACAGGGTTGCCACCCATGAGCGTAAGCCAGCCAGCCAGGCTCTGAGCAGCGTTACAGATCTCCCACTGTGCCCAGCATTTACCGCAGGTTGGATCCTGCTGATTCCCGTTGCTGTGTGCAGATGTTCTGAGGAAGGTACGTCAGTTCTTCATTTCTCTGTGGGAGACAGGCACTTAGAAGCTTTTTCCTGTAGCTACTAACTTGTCAAAATTACAGTTTTTAAATGAATCTGACTCAGTCTCGTAGCATCTCCCACATTCTGTTATCTGTTTCCTTGAATAGATTTATATCATGTTAGAGTATGAGCTCTTCAGGCAGGAGAATCTGTCTTCAGAAAAAGGGGTAAACTATTTGATGTCGTGTAGATACTTGACGAATTCTTGTCAAGGAGTCACCCAACTGGAAGAGGTAGCATCTCTTACATGGAGAAAACTCCAGAGAAAAACAGACCTGTGTCTGGGAATAAACTACAGAGACACATCTATCCCGATGGCCAGACACCAAGAAGGCTTTTAGGATAACCTGGCAGTGGACCAGGTTGTGGGTGATACAGCAGACATGAAGAGACGCTGTCCAGCTAAATGCTTTCACTGTGAAAAACCAGCCATGAAGGGTTACTGACTTTTTTAAGCTCAACAAGGGAGAAAATAAAAATCAACCACTTGTCATGTCCAGTTTCTTTCTGGCTCCTTGGGAGCTGGAGACAAGCTCTGGTAATGATCAGGAGGCAGGAAATGGGATGGTGGCAGCAGCTCCGCAGTCAGGGTACTCAGTACATTGGGCACAGGTAGCTGTCTTTAGGTTAACTCTTTCTGAGCCTTGGGGGCCTGACTTGATGGCATGGGAAGATGGCTCCACCAACCCTCAATTCTGAGTCATCTTCAAGCAGAAGGTATGTACCAGACTTCTCTCCAAGAATCTGGGTTCTAGTCCATGCGTTTTATATTGACTTCTAGTAAGGTAAAATCTGAAATACTCTTTGGGGGAGGGCCAGGAACAGAACTACAGGACTTCCAGCAAGTCAAGCTTTGTTTGTGAATGGAGGCACAACCTTTCTCCTGATGGGTATGTTCTGTTTGTTGGAGATTCCAGTGAATTACTGTTTGCCAATATTGTTGCATAGGTAAATATTCACAATATCACACTTCTTTGTATTTCCTGATGCTAACGAAATGGTGAGAAGCAAAGCAGACATATACCAGACACCTAGCAGAAAGCTGAGAGGGATAGCTGGTGTCCCACATTTAGGCAGCTTGTACTTAACATCTTTGCAAGACCTGTGGGGACCAAAAAATACTATCAATTCATTTCTAATATCCTCAACAGTCTCAGCTCTAGGTCGTGTCAGAATGTGCCTAACACAGATACATCATCCACTTCAGGCCTACATAAGCCAGTGAAGAGCAGCTCTAAGAAGCCAGCAGACAGGCAAATGAGTCCTGTTCAGGTGGCTGAGTTGCCTCCCCTGTTGTACAGCACCCGCGGTCAGACCATTCCCAGGAGGGCAGAACTGGGTTCAACCCCTCCCTCAACCCCAGGTGCTAGAGCCTTCTCTCTCCCACCAGCAGGGCCCACTGACCAATTTGTACCCAGCAAGGAGAAAGAAGGAGAATTCAACCCAGATCTCCCTCAGGCACAGCTCAGACTCACAGGTGCAGACAAGGCTTTGGTGATGGCTTGAATGTCATGATGGCCCCAGGGCTGAACCAGCTCCTGGCTGAAGAGACAGCAGGGCAGGGAGAGCAAATACAATTTCTAGTGCATGGGGCTTTCTGCACAGTGCTTTGAAATCAAGAAACAATGTGTACCTGGCTGGTGAGACACCCCACTTTGCAACCTTTTGTGTTTGAAAGCTCTTTTTCAGTTTGCCTCCTCAGCTTCCTCTTCTCTCTGCTGACAACAGGATCTGTCTCCTGCCCTATCTGTGCCTTCCCTGTCATTTTTGCTTAGAAAATTTGCGATGATAATGATTTCATTTGAACGGCAGGCTGTCCTCAGTAATGCAGAGACAAGCATGTTTCGGTCTGTCTCTGTATTCCTGTCTCTTCCAAACATTTACTGAGACTGGAAGTGATTCAAACAATTTTGTAGGATCACAGGATAATTTGGGTTGGAAAGGCCCACTGACACTCATGGCATCCTGGTCCCCTTCAGAGAAGGGCTGTGGTGGGTGTCAGGCCAGGCTGCTCAGGACTCTGTCCAGCTGAGTGTGGAGTAACCTCCAAGGACTGGGACTCCAGAGCCTCTGGGCAACCTGTTCCAGTGTCTGTCTTCGTAGTGATTTTTTTCCCCTCATAACTGGCAGGGTTTTGGTAGCGGGCCTGCAGGGGTGGCCTCTGTGAGGAGAGGCCAGGGGCTGCCCTGAGCCAGTCATGGCCAGTTACAACTAGCCCTGGTGGACACACTGCAGGGCATGGCTGAGCCCTTCTCCAGCGGAGCCTGTGGCACCTCTGAAAACATCTTAGAGTAAAGGTGGTAAACACCAAAGCAAAAGGAGAAATGAGGCCAGAGTAGAAGGAGAAGTAGGAAAAAAACAAACCAAAAGAACAACAAAATCCCCAGGCTCAAGCAGGAAGGAGGAAAGAAAGAAAACCATGTCTTGGTAGGGGCTGAAGCCAAGGGGCTGCTTGAGCTGTGTAACCCAAAGAAGGTGCTGCCAGTGAAGGAACCACCATGCTTCTGGTGGCCCCATTCTCCTGTGCTACCCACTGCCTCACCAAAGGGGCTGAGGAGCAAAAATAGTGGGGGAAGAGGTGTCTGGAGGGAAGCAGGGGTGTTTTTCCTAAGAGTTGGTTGGTTGTTTTTAGCCTTCTTTGATACCAGAATCAGTAATTAATAGAGTGTTAATTGGCAAATAAATTACATTCACAGAAATTCCTTGAATCAGTAAACAGTTTTTGCCTGTGTCAATATCTTACTGGAATTTCTCTTGATACAACTTGTGATAGTTGTTCTTTGTCCTGGCTCGGTCTTCTCTGCACCTTCCCATCACATAGCCGAAGGCATCAAGAAGATCCTCCTCACTCTTGGTCTTCTCTAGACTGAATCTAGCTCTCTTGGCTCTGTACATTGTGTGCTCCAGGACTCAGACATCATGGTGGCCCTTGACTGATCTCACTCCAGTAGGCTGGTATCTCTCTTGTACCCAACCTTTAGCACAGTATTGCCAAGGAGGTCTGATGTGCTGCATAGAGGAAGATTAATAACTTCCCTTGAAGCGCTGGCCACACTCTTGCTAATTCAGCCTCCTATGTGGTCAGCCATCACCACCACAAGGCTGTGTTATCGACACTGTGGTTCATACACGGCTGACTCATGTTTGGTTGCCTAGGTGATGGGCGCAGACTTAAAATTAACATGTAGATTCTTATGAAATAAGGTGGAAGAGGTGTCAATGAACTCAGCACACTTTAATTTCTCAACTCTGTGAGCATTTGTTTCCAGCATGCATTAATGAAAATCCCTCTCTGCTCTCTGTTTCATAGGCAGAAATTATCTCTGTGATTTCTGTCCTTTCAAGAAATCCTTGTAGCCTAGAGTGATTTCCAGGTACAACTGCAAAGATCTTTTAGAATCATGTTATTTGTAATAGAATACCATGAGATAGCATTTCATATGAGTTTTCCTGCTTTCTTGAAAACATTGTCAGAAATTAGCTTATTTGTTCCATCGTTTGGAACGTTTAGCTTACAAACAAGAAATGATGTTTTTTCTTTGCTTTGCTTAGCTGTCTACTTTCATAAAAAATTGGGGAAACTGGAATGTCATAAATTCTTTGTAAAGTAAAATTAAGTTCACAGAACCATAGAATAGTTCTGGTTGGAGAGACATCTGGAGACCTAGTCCAACCTGCCTGGCTGAAGGATCAACTAGAGCAGGTTGCTCAGGATGTTGTCCAGTCCGCTTTTGAACATCTTCAGAGATGAATACTCCTCAACCTGTCTGAGCAGCCTGTTCCAGGACCCAACCACCCTTACTGTAAAAAAGTTTTAATTTTATTCTTACAACTATAGGGGTAGACTAGAAAAATTTTAACCCCCCCTCTGAATGTGAGTGTGACCTAGGTCGTCTCTCAGGAAGCTCAGGACTGAAATTCTCTTGTCTGTTGTCATAAAGTCTTTGAGTTTAGTGGTAGGCTTCTGCTCTGTGGTGAGGTGTGACACAACCAAGTATCAGAAAGTGCTGTGGTTTTAAATTTCAAAATGTAGAGCTTTGTGCTTACACCATGGATAAATGTTTGTAGTTTCAAATTCTCAGTCAAGGCAGATATGGCTTATTCCTGCCCCTCTCGTTGGAACACCAGGACAGAGAGGCATTTCTGTACACAGGCTGCCCATGGAAAGTGCTTTGCCAATTGTGTGAGATGCACTGGACCCTGGAATAAAAAAGCGAGATCAAGAAATCTTTTGTTCCATTCCTTCCACTATAATGCAGCATCAGGTATGTCTGTGCCATTTCTGAAGGAAATTTGACTAATCTGTTCTTTACCATTGCTGCAATATTACCCAATGATGACAGGAAAGTCCTATCCTATCCTATCCTATCCTATCCTATCCTATCCTATCCTATCCTATCCTATCCTATCCTATCCTATCCTACCCTACCCTACCCTATCCTATCCCTCCATCTGGATGAGGCAGGAGTGCTTTGTGGGTGCCTGGCTACTGCCTTTGTTTGCCTGCACACCTGGGTGAAACAATTGGACTTTGCTACCTGTGCCAGGCAGTGACAGTCCATGGCCCTGAGGTGACATGTCTGCAGATGGCATGGGGAATGCAGCGCTTCAAACCAGTATCCAAAGTGGACGGTCTAATTGTCAGCTGGAAGGTTTGTGCCCCCTGTGTCCTCACTAGCCAGTGTGCAAGAAAGAATTGCATGTCCTGGGGCCTTCAGAAAAATGCACACAAAGGAAAAATGATGGTGGCCTGCTGATGACGGCAACCAGATGGGAGGTGAGTTCCTGGTTTCCTCCAGGCCTGCTTATCTGTTTATAGCATACAGTTCCAAAGAAAACCCCTAAGATAACCTGGCACCAGGACCCAGAACTAACAGAGGTTTATTCACATGGAAGGTCTGCTCTTCCTTACTTTGGGAGTGCACAGTGACTCTGTGAAGCAGCCATTTGCTGAGCACTGGCAGGATGAGTGGCTGCAGCTCCTCTGCTTGATGAGGAGACTGGTATTTGCTGTGAAACTATAGCATCCTGCTTCATATTTAATCAGAGGTTTTCTGGTTTTTTAGACCCATTGTGATTCAGCTCTGTTCTGGTTGAGTTCCATTCAGGAGTGCCTTTAGTTCAGCTTTTTGCCATTTTGCAGTCAGCTTCTGAGCCTTTCTGCCTTTTTGGCCGTTTCTCTCTTCCTGTGATCGGACCAGGGTGCTCTCTTCCTGAGAATGGCTGTTCAGCATGGACAAAGTTCATGAAGAGTTGCATTGAGTATCACTTACTTTATATGTGTATATATATATATATGCACACATATACATATATATATTTAATAGGTATCTATATATAAAATTATTATTACTACACTAGTGTTATTCTGTGTGGCAGTTGCACATTTCCCATTGAGATCCGGAGCTTGCAATAAGGCATTTGATGGGTCTTTAGGACCTTTTGTGCTGCACTGTGCCTGTCCTCACGTACACACCTTGGTCGGTGCTGACAGTCACATCTCCCCACCCCAGGCAGGGTGACTCCTCACGTTCACCGTCCCCCGCCACACCCCACCCCCACCCTGGCTTGGGGAGCAGGAGGAGCGGGACCTTCGGTCATTAGTCAGGGTCCTCAGCCAAGGAGCTGCTGAGGCCCAGGGAAGCTGAGGAGCTTCTGGACTATGCTTGCAATGCCCAAAGACAAATCTGACCAGGTCGTAAAATGAGGCCCCCACTGAAGAACCCCTTTGGGTGGTGTTCTTGGAGCAGTGGGGCTGTGAACAGAGCCCTCCCGAGATCAGGGACCTCGTCTAAGGAACCTTCCCAGGACTGAGTGCCCTTACCTGCTTCTTGGTGAGTGATTTTCTTCTGGTTATATCCTTGAGTGAGCCTTTGCCCACCCTGGGCAAGTGGTTATTTCTTCTGGGTATCTTTAAGTGAAAGATGCCTCTTGTTTTTGTGAGTGTGTGCACACTGTGGATCATCATTATTCTTATGTGATCGTACAGTAACACTAGCCTCAACTGGTACCTGTGTTTTATGATGTTGTCAGACTGCTGAATAATTTTGCATAAACCCCGTTTCTAGTTGGTTTTCTTTGCTAAACATTTCTGGCTAGAATAAAGTCTGTGTGGAGCTTATCGCTTGTCTAAACTGGGATGACTCCTTGACATTTTATTAAGCTGTTTTTATCTCAGTCCATGGATTTCTCCCTTCCATTTAGGTTTTCTCCCCTACTCGGGACTGGGGAGAGTGAGTGATCAGCTATTGTAATTTTGACTGGCGTTAAACCATGACACCCGGAGAGGTGGTAAATGCCCCATCCTTGGAAACATTCAAGGCCAGGCTGGATGAGGCTCTGAGTAACCTGATCTAGTTGAAGATGTCCCTGCTCATTGCAGGGGATTATACTACATGACCTTTGAAGGTTCCTTCCAACCCAAACTGTTCTATGATTCTATTATTCTATTTCAAATCGCTTGGAGGTCTCATGCATTAATGTGAATGGGCCGAGTTAAAACCAACCAACCAAAAACGATAAGCAAAAGACTAATAAACCTACCCATTCTTCCTTATTGGGAACGACAGTATTTTGATGTGGAACAGAACTGCAGCAGGCAGGCAGACCAAAGGAGTAATTAGATTTGGCACAGCAATATGTTACTGTTCCTCTCCCAGAGCCGTCTTGAACATCTGTAATTATCTGTCTTCCTTTCTCAGTTTTGTGATTGCTCTTCTCAGAAAGTTCTTGTCGTGCACAATACACAAGATAACATAAGCTGGTGGGGAGTGCCCTACTGAGGGATAAGCAGGGTAATCCTTCCTTAAGGGGATGGTTATTGGGTCAAGTGTGTAGCATCTTCTTTCTGCTTTCTTTTGGAGCAACATATTTGCCTCTGAATGGGGTTTTCCCTGTGATTTTTGGAGTTTCAAAGGGACTTTTTATTTCCTCTTTTTTTTTTTTTTTTTTTTTATTCAGGAAAATATGTGGGTGCTGGAGATTAGGTCATGACTTTTTTTAGGATCATAGGGTCATTTTCTATGACGTAATTTATCAAGAAATACCATTTCACTCGACACTTTGAACTTTGTCTTTCAGAAGAAATCATAAATAATCAACTAACTTGTTGGGAAGCTCTTTTATGTGACTTTGGTATAAAGTCTGTATTTATGGTCAGAGGCAATTGTAAGTTTATGACATTTTGCACTTTAAATTTATCTGTATCAACACTAAATGTTGTGAATGTTTTGGAAGGTTATGCCCCATAGAATTGTAAACCAAAGTATGGTACAACTTCACCTTCAGAGAAAGCTTTTAACATAGGGCAGACCCAGGTCTTCAAGGCAACACAATGTGATTTCTTTGTGTTTTCCTAGTGCAGCAGAGAGAGTGCTTGTCTTCAGTCCAGCCTCTGTCACACTCATAACCATGGCCCAGAAAAAGCTCCGCCACAGACTGGGACAGAGAATTGCCCTTGAATTTTTGACACTGTGAGGAAGCTGTAAGTTCTTTTATTTTATGTGGTATGCTATGCAGAAAAACATTGGTATCAGCTGAGGTTTGAGCCATAAGAGGATTCGTATTTACAAACAAAAATGTTGCTGAATAAATGTAATTAAATTAAGTCTTTAATGGTATTATACTATTTTAAATATATTCTTCCGTTTGAATAACATACTTAGCGTGAGTAGCCAAACTTAGCATGTGTAGTCAGGCTTGTTAGAATTCCAGGCTGAATATTGTGAACTTATCTTAATCTGTTTGCTTGGTTACAGGGGACTGTGTAGACCAGAACCAGGAGATAAAGAGGAAGCTCTGTCAGTAGAGGCTGCAAACCTACTAGATAAGAAGAGTAAAAAGACCTCTGGAGAAAGAGAATGCAATATGAAAAAAAGAAGGCCTTAGACCCAGAATTTCATGGGACCAATGTGGACAGTGTGTGAAGAGTAGGTGCATAGATTGTAAGGGTTTGTAAGCCCAAACCACTTTTGTCTGGGCGTCCCTCCCCCAGAGACACTCAGCTCAAGCTGTTTTCCTGCTGTGACATCCAAACAATTATTTTTTTAAGCACAAGTGTCTGAGTCTGTGCTACTGGAAACCTGGGGTCAAGAACGTTCATTTAACAAGCCAAAAGCCAACTTGCTGAACTGCTGCATATTTTGCCTGAGACCCCTTGACCACCCTTGGCAGGGTGACTGCCAAGCTAAAAACAAACAGGGAAGCACCCAGATCTTCCCCTTTACTGCATATCTATAGGCCACATGCAGCATTTTGCTTACCCATCTTCTGTCTAAAAGTCTTTATGCCCTGTGCAGAGCTCTGTGCTGGTGCATGTCACTGTCAGGCTGTATTGTGAGTCTTACCAGTCCTAAAGAAAAATGACAGTCTAGCTTTGTCATGGCAGCAGGAATTGAGCTCTGCAATTTCAGGTTATGATGGACACAACTGGGCCAATTCCATTATATTTGCCGACTTTGGAAATGTGGTACAGAGAGATATTTCTTTATTGTGGTCAACTCCTGAAAAATGTTGAGTGTTGTCAGACCATCATAACTTCAGAAGGGATGTTGGTCAGTAGTCTAAAACATCAGTGTGTTTTCAACAGTATTTTCAGCACAAATCCAAAACATGGCCCCTTAAAATGTACTGTGAGGAAATTTAACTCCATCCCAGGCAAATCCAGCCCAGTGAACTGGGAATTTTCAGAGGAATTGCTCCCTAGCTGCACCTGTTCAGAACCCTCTACCATGTGTATACAACTTGTCTGTATATGGGGCAGGAGAACATAATCATGTCTTGCACTTTGGGTCCCAGCACAGCAGAAATTTCCAGATATTCCCAGCACTGTCTGAATTCTGTTGGTAGACCCCACTGACTCTACTGAAAGAAGGGAAGGGTAAGTCAAAGCCTTTGGGAATTGGTGTCATTTTGACCTTGCTTGCTGAAGAGAACTGTGCATTTATAAGGAAGACTATGGCCAGAAACAGGGATCAACTGTCATTTGGTGGGCAGGTCCACTTCAAGACTTTGGTGGCAGGCACTCACCTTGCTGATAGTTTTAAAGCCTTTAGCAGTGAATCCAGAAGCTAAGGGTAGGTGGCTACAGTCCTCCATGGGATGAGGAGACAGCAGCCTCAGAAGGCTGAACAACAACAACTCCTTAATAAGGAGTGGGAAGACGTCTTACTTACCAGTAAACAATAGGGAATGACAACTCTGAGTGGCACCGATTGTCTCATGTTTTGCATACCTAACTCAGGCTGCAGATGGGCAGCTGGAATTATAAAGAGGTGAACAGCAACAAGGTAGAGGTGCCAGCTTCTTCAAGAGCATCCTGTTGGTTACAGTCCCTGTCCAGGAAGGGGAGAGCACAGGTATGAGTCCCTTTAGCTGGGTGGCTGCATAAGGAGAATGAAGAGGCCACCAAAAGGGCAAGCACAAAGGAGCTTGGCTTTTCAGCCTAGAGGCCAGGGTGTTCATTTGGGAGGTTAAAATCATAGAAGCATAAAACCATCTTGGTTGGAAGAGACTCTTAAGACCACTGAGTCCAGTTGTAACCTATATCTAGCAATAAACCATGTCCCTAAGAGACTCATCTATACGTCTTTGGAACACCTGCAGGGATGGTGACTCCACCACTTCCCTGGGCAGCCTGTTCCAATGCTTCACAACCCCTTCCATGAATAAATGTTTCCTAATATCCAATTTCAGCCTTCCCTGGCACAACTTGAGGCCAATTCCTCTTGTTCTCTTTTTTGTTACATGGGAAAAGAGACCAACACCCTCCATGCCACAACCTCCTTTCAGGTAGTTGTAGAGAGCAAATGATTGATTCTGGTTCCCAGTCAAGATGAAGGTTTTTATCTGAAATGGTAACAAGCTCAAATAGCAAAATAATTCGAGGTAGAAGGTACAAAACCTTCCTAGTGATTCCCTGGTGCCTAGGAGAGCATTGTAGGGCAGATGACTTGGAACCTCATTATGGTGAACAATTTATTAGCTTTGGCTAATGGCTGAAAATGGGTGTCACCATCTCCAGTGTCAACCAGAACAAAGCTAAATGGATGTCATCAGTGCTGTGTTTTTAAATAACCCTCTCATGTTGGTTGAGATAGGTGTGCTCTGAGCCTGCTAAGCCAAATTGAACTCATAGGAGTGTCTAGTGTGTCTGTCGAGAGCCTCATAGGCTTGTCTAGAATGTGTTGCTCACTTTTTCAGCCCACACCACTTCTGTCTGTGAAGGGGACGGCAACAAAGGCTCAGGGATCTTTTATGCTGAAGACAGAGGCATCTTGTCAGTCCAACTCCCACATTAGATGATTGCTGGGTAAGCAAGTTTTTTATTTGTTTGTTTCCTGAAATAGCTCTTGATATCTTAATTTGGATCCAGTCTGTGCTGTCTTCTTGTTGACAATGGTACATGAACGCATGTTTTGTGAGATGGAGTTTCAGCATAGAGTGTAGAAAATAAAGGGTCATTGCATGCAGATATTTATATTAGGGAATGTCTGTTTTAGTTAAGTCAAATTTGTTCTAGTCCCATTACTGATGTGTTTTGGAGCTTTACTTCCACTTTCTTGTTTTCACAGCCCTCTGCTGACTAACTTTAGGTGTCCCTGCTTGAGCAGGGGAATTGAACCACATGATATCCAGAGGTCCCTTCTAAATGGAACCATTCTGTGATCCTATGAAAACTTGCATTTTCTACATCTTTTGTTGACAATAGATAGATAATACATCTTAGGCATTCTTTTATTAGCAAGAAGCTCTGTCTCTTTCTTAGTCTGCCTGCTGCTGAGTCCCAGAGGTAACTACAGTGAAGTGTTTATCTACATGCCTACTTATATGTTCACTGACTGCTTTTTTTTTAACTGTGAATATGAATGTGTGTCCTTGGTGTATCTGAGATCCTGCAAGTGAATTTTTAAATTCATTTGACATTAGTTATCTGTCTGTTGGCTAACATATGGCTCAATTCATGAGCTGGTGTATGTTTGGGATGTGTGTGCATGTCTTGTGTGTGAACGTATGTGAAGTTTCTTAAAATAGTGAAATATGATATTGCTGCCTACAAGACTGGCAAAACAACCTGTACATTTGGCCAGTTAGAAAATCCCTTTGGTAATACTTAAGTATATTTAAATAGCGTTATATGGTTGTCTCTCCACTAAGACCCTTATGAATTGCCAGAAGATGCAATTTCTGTGAAAGCTTTCTTTCTTCTTGCCCTTTTTGAAGACTGGAGTGACACTGGCTTTCTTCCCATCCTCAAGCACCTCTCGTGTTCTCCAAGACCTTTTGAAGATGATGGAGAGTGGCTTAGCAATAACATCTGCCAACTCTTTCAGCACTCGTGGGTGCATCCCATCAGGGCCCATGAATTTGTGGGTGTCCAGTTTGCTGAAACAATCTCTAACCTGATCCTCCTTAACCAAGAGAAAGTCTTCCTTTTGCCAGACTTTTTCTTCTGTCTCTAGGGTCTGGGATACCTGAGGGCTGGTCTTAGCAGTAAACACAGAAGCAAAGAAGGCATTCAGTAACTCTGCCTTCTCTGTGTCCTCTGTCACTGCTTTCAGCAGTGGATCTACATTTTTGCTAATCTTCCTTTTAGCTGCTGATGTACTTGAAGAAGCCCTTGTTGTTGTCCTTGACATCCCTGACCAGATTTAATTCCAAGTGGAGCTCAGGCTTCCTCACCGCATCCCTGCATACTCTAACAACCCCCTTATACTCTTCACAAGTGGTCTGTCCTTTTTTCCACATTACATAAACATCCTTCCTCCACCTGAGATTTGACTGGAGCTCTCTACTTATCCACACTGGCTTCCTACTCCCTTTCCTTGATTTCTTCCTCATAGGGATGCCTCGATTTTGAGTTTGGAGGAAGTGATGCTTGAATATTAACCAGCTCTCTTCACTCTCAACCTTCTAGAGCCCTAACCCATGGGATTCTTCCAAGCGGGACCTTAAAGAGGCCAAAGTTAGCCCTGCTGAAGTCCATGGCTGCCTTTATCTCAAACCATGAGTTTTCTTTTACTCTTCCAATTCTCTCCTCCATCTCACCAGGGTGGAGTGTGCAGCTACATGGCACTTAGTTGCCAGCTGGGGTGAAACCATGACCAGTTTTCAGTTGATTGTGCTGTTAGTTGAGCCTCAAGCTACTATTTGTTTACTGTCAAATGGAGAGCTTCTGTTGTAATTATGTTGTTACTGTTTTGATTACAGGCTAGATTTAAATTTACACAATTTAATTTTGCATTAAAAATCTTAATTGTTCAATAATTTAATGCTGGAGAAAAGAATAAATTATCTGCTCTTGAATATTAAGGAAAATCCATTTTTTCGTATTTACTATGAAGGCTACATGTGGCTTTTCCAAATGGTTCAAGGGTTGTTTTTCTTCTAAGTATACCTATTTATTCACAGTTATGTTCTATTAAAAAAAATAACCCTTGATGTCAGATTCTATTACTTAATAGTAGAATTGCCAGGGAAATGTTTAGAAATAAATAAATGCAACATCAGGAACAGAGAAAGCCGGGGATCTTGACAGAATGTGGTATGTCTTTCTGAGAAGCTGTGTGTGATTCTGAAGAGGAAACTGGTAGTCTTTTTACATAATCACCTTATTTCAGATCTCAGATTATGTGGATGGTAAAAAGAATTGATGGCAACCCTGCATGTGTAAGAAAGGATATTGAGTAGGTATAGTGAAATTATTCTTCTGTTGCATGCATCATTCACCGAGGAGCGCAGCGGCCGGTAGACCTCGTGAGCAGGGCTGATGCAGTTGGGGTGCTGCCAGGAGACATCGCAGGAGATTTGAACGTGGCAAAACTGAAAGCAACACTCAGTCATCGAGGAGCGCAGCGGTGGGTATGGTAAGTTCCTTGGCTGAGCACATGTTGAGGAGAAAAGCGGGGGGATCCTTAAGCTGGGGAAACCCATGGACATGCAGGAAGACCCGCTAGGCAGCGGCAGATCTTGCAAGTGGGGCTGACACAGAAGGGGCATTGCCAGGAGCAGCTGTGGAAGATTTAAATGGACCCTCAGGAGTGCAAGAGACCAGGGCATGGTGAATGGGACAGGCAAACAGGGTGTGGCAGTTTGGGCAGCAGTTTGCATATGGAGGACAAAAGGCTGGGGAGCAGCCCTGCAGAGAGGCAATGGCAAGTTGAACATGAACCAGCAGTATCCCTGGCAGCCAAGAGGGCAACCATGTCCTGGGTGCATCCAGCACAGCATGGCCAGCTGGGCACGGAGGTGATTGTCCCGCTCTGTTCTGCACTGGTGCAGCCTCACCTGGAGCACTGTGTGCAGGTCTGGGCGCCACAGGATGAAAAGGAGATTAAGCTACTAGAGAGTGTCCAGAAGAGGTCTGCGAAGTTGGTGAAGGGTTTGGAGAGGGGTGGCTAAAGTCACTTGGTTTGTTCAGTCTGGAGAAGAGGAGACTGAGGAGACCTCATAGTGGCTACAGCTTCTCCACAAGGGGAGGAGGAGGGGCAGGCGCTGATCTCTTCTGTTTGGTGACCAATGACAGAACCCGAGGGAATGGCAGGAAGATGTGCCAGGGGAAGTTCAGGTTGAACATTAGGAACAGGTTCTTCACCCAGATGGTGGTGGAGCACTGGAACAGGCTCCCCAGGGAGGCAATCACGTCTCCAAGCCTGACAGTATTCAAGAAGTGAATAGACAATGCCCTCAGATACATGGTGTGAGCTGTGGGGTTGTCCTATGCAGGGACAGGAGTTGGACTTGATGATCCTTGTGGGTTCCTTCCAACTCAGTACATTTTATGATTCTGTGATTCTGTGAAAGTAGATGTATCTAACTTTAACCATCTAAATTGATCTAATTTTCCCACTGCAGGCTTTTTGTCTGTTGCCTTTGAAAAGGAAAGCTAGATGGCTAGCATAGACTACGTTCCTAACATGTAGGTAGCTCAGGTTAAATGAGTTGAACCTGGTTCATGAGCCAGCAATGTGCTTTTATGGCAAAGAAGGCCAGTGGTGTCCTGGGCTACATTAGATAAAGCATTGCCAGCAGGTTGAGGGAGGTAATGCTGCCCCTGTACTCAGCACTGATGAGGACACACCTGCAGTGCTGTGTTCAGTTCTGGGCTCCTCAGTGCAAGAGAGACATGGACATACAGGAGAGAGAATCCAGTGTAGGACCATGAAGATGATTAAGGGACTGGAGCATCTCTTGAAGAGGGGGAATCTGAGAGAGCTGGGACTGTTCAGCCTGGAGAAGAGAAAGCTTGGGGTATCTTATCAATGCATATAAATACCTGAAGGGAGGTTGTGGCGTCTTCCTCCTCAGAGGTATTAGAAAGCCCTACAGCCATGGTCCTTGCAAAGGAGCTCTAGGTATCCCTGCTTGAGCAAGAGCATTGGACCAGAGGATTTCCAGAGGTTCTTCCCAACCTCAGCCATTCTGTGATTCCTTTTGACAGTTTTGAAATAATGTCTTCAGTTTCAGTATCCTTAGTTCAGGACTGATGCTGATCCTGCTCTTTCAAGACTTGGGGAACATCAGATCTATAAGACAAAATGCAAGAGTTTCCTAAGTTTTCCTGCTCAGTTTCTAATACTTCATATTCATATTCTGTATTATCATCACTGCTAATAGCAATATTGTTTTCATATGCTTGGGGAAAGTATATGTAGTAGAACTGCTACTGTCACCTGCAGCAACAGATTACATTTGATGCCCAAAACCTGTGTTAAGGGTCATTTTTGTTCTAGTGTGACTATTTCTATTGATATAACCCAGTGACCCTCAGAGGTTCAGTGCTTATTCAATGCATATAGGTTCCAGATTCCATTTCTGGGAAACGAAGAGGAATCCTCTTGTGCTCCATCCTTTTTGTCCACATTTTAGGAAGATTAGGCAAACATCTTCACACTATGATCTCATGTCTTCTCTTCTACCTGTTGATCACCAGGAAAATAGTTGCTTTTGTCCATGTTTAAACCATCAGCAATGGCACCAGACTCTTCACAGTTAGACTGAAAGGGGCAGGGCCTGTAAATGTTATTGTTTTGGGCTCTCATTAAGTTCATGCAGGCAGCTTTGCATCATTTACTGCCACACAGAAGGCTTGTTTTTGCAGTCATAGATTACTATTAAAGTGGAAAAAAAAATCCAAGAGAGAAAATTTAGAGGTCAGAAACTGCTCTTCCCCTTCCTTCTCTTCCTCCTGACTGTCTTCATAGTGCAGAGCACAACGAGGGGTTGTCACTTACATTATTCTTTGTGGTGAGGCTGTTTTTCTCCCTGTGGGTTAGTATAGCTCCTGGCCTACAGCCCTGCTGTGCTTGCTGTCATTATCAATGCTATAACGATAACAACAGTGATTATGATAATAACAATAACAACAACAACAACAATAATAATGATAATGATAATAATAATAATAATAATAATAATAATGTACTGGAAAACCTCATAGATATATAATGAAAAAGGTAAATACTGCTCCCTCATTCAATGACACATAAATATCCATTCATTATCATTATGTACAAAGCTAATTTTGAGATATGCCTTTGTCCAAGAGTCAATGTCTTTTCTTACTAGGTTTTCACGATAATGCAGAATGAGATATTTGTGTCACCACCCCATAGCTGGGCAGAGCACTGCTTCAGTGAAAAAACAATTTCTAGTAATTTGCATAGTAACCCTTCTGTCCTGGTGGAAGCAGAGAACCCACGAGCATTTTTGTCCTAATATCTACCTGGAACTAAAAACCTTTCAAAATACTTTCTTTGTTGCTTTTTCTCTGTGTTGTCTCTGAAATAAATCCAGTTCCACAGGAACTTTGCTCATGCATGTTCTCCCACCAGAAGACAGGAAAAACTTGACTGAAATAATGAATACTAGACAAATGAATATCTCAGTCTTGGCAAGATGTAATGGTTGGTTTGAAAACCTGGAGAAATATACATCTATTTTATTTGTCCTTTTGGAATTATTGGATATGGATTTGGTTAGAACAAACCAAAGGTTTGGTTCAGAGATGGGCACTGTAATGACATGGGAGACAAAGCAAATGTAGTGCCACCCATATGACAGGTCTTTGTTGTTTCTATTTTGGACTTTAACCTTTAAATTTAGATGAAATGAGTAATGAACTTGAGGACAAACCAACTTCTTATAATCCAGTTATAAATAGTTGCCCATGTCCGTGATAGTCCATTATTGCTACATGTGCTTCCGTATCTAGTTTGTATTTCTGTACTGGCATTGCTCAGAAGGATTGAGCAATCATTGCTTTACTTTTGGTTTATGAATATACTTCAGTTGTGATGAGACTTGTGCAAGTCATCAACACCCAGGCAATGCATGGATAACTGTGAACCAGTCTTATGTTTTGAAGCAATGACAATAACAGCACTTTCTTAGTTAGTCCTGCACTAATGTTCGTATTGTGTTTGGGTCACTGGGGTTCAGGTTGGTTTAACTTGCATTGAAATTAATGGCTACAGTTGTGCAGGATTCATTTCAATATTCTTTTCAATACCTAACCAATACCTCAAGATATGGCTTAACATTTACTGCTTTCAGGTGGTAATTGTGAAAATGTAATGGAGATTCCACAGTGTATTCCTAGTTCACCTGATGAACCCACATTCTGCTCTGCCAGGGGATGTTAATGGTACCAGCACTGACTCTTTAGACACATGTAAAATATGGGGATTCTCAAGTCAGCTTCAGGCCAGCCATCTTGTGCATCAGCCTAGTAATGACATCAGGGAAGTAGGATAATTTAGTTAAAGAAATAATTAAATAGCTCCCAATGACCTCAGAATTCAGAAAAGTGAGGGACTGAGATTTACAGCTGTGAAATGGAGAGCAGAATCCGAGCTTTTCCGAGCAGGTTATAAAGCTATTCCATGCCAGTAAAAATTGTTTCTTCTCAGCACAGTGTTTTTTTGCTGTCTTTTTGGGAACAGTGGGACCCACGATAAGGGAAAACATTAGCCACATATGATCTCTCCTGGCTCATCCAACACTGTTTCCATTACAGACTAAGAAGAGAAGATGAGTTTGGGTTGTTGGGGTGAAATAAGTTGAGGAAGAGTTTAAAAAGGCATCTAGCAGAGACTGCTGGTCTGGATCCCTTTAGATGTTACTTCTGAATGTTCTGCTGTTTGTTTTGCTGTTGAGAAGGTGTCAGTCTTTAGAAAGAAAGGTCAATATTGCTTTTAATGTCCTAGTGGACTGAGAAATATTTTGGGACTATTTGTCTTGTGGCAAGACTTTTTGTGCTCACATATTTAATCTCTCTTGTTTGGTAAAATAATACAGCTATGGAATCAAACATGAACCTCAAGTTTTAAGTTTATAGGGAGTTTGTGCTTTGCTCTCATAAATGGTGCCTCTAACAAATAGATGGGGCTTTACACTCTAGTTGAGATTTGTTGATATTAAGAGCAAACGGAATTGAGTTGTTTAAAGACAGAGTCTTTTAAATCATATTCCTAAGAACATAAAATTTGTATGCACTATTTCATGGCAAGATATCTTCAATTTATTGTTTTGCTAAATGTTAAAAGTTAGATAAGATAGAGATTTTCCTCTTGTCCTGGTATAAAACCTGATTTAGTCAAAAAGCTACTGCTTCTGGGAAGTGGTTTTGAACTTTTGAGACCACTAATCCCTTGACTCGTTTCCTTCTTTAGTTTTAGCATGCGTATTTGAGTAAGAAACCTCACAGAAGAATTCCAGAAACTCAGCCTATTAGCAGGGCGTGGTCTCTGACTACAGAGGAAGCTGATTTAAATAAAAGCTAAGCAGCCTGTGGATCCAGTAAAGCAGAGCTCGGAATAAGGTTTTCCTTCCAGGAACTTTTCCAGTGTGTGGAAGACACATCTTTTCTTCCTTCAGGTACTTGATTTTCTGTTGCTTGTTTACATGGTCTGATTTTAGCTGGTAATTTGCAGAGTCTGGGAGATCTGCTTTATGAATAGGATAAAGATGATAGAGCTGAGTGTGTGCCTTGGTCAATGTACAATTCACTTCTGTAGGCAAGAAGAGAAGCCAGCTTGATCTAGGAAGAGGGTCAAGAGCAGATCAACTGGTGGCCTCAGTAGCAGAGCTTGACAGTAAAAAGGAGTGTCAGAGGGAGTCAGAGGAATTAGTCAGGGATTTTCCTTTAAAAGTCAAGACAACAAGAAAAAGACCGCACAGCTCCTGCCACCTGTGGGAGTGTCATTTCTCATCACAACCAGCAATAGATCATTCAAGATCAATCAAGCTTTGAACAAATATGTGTGTTTGTGGGAAGTTGACGTTTTAACCTAATATTTATTTAATGATAAATGCATAACTTTTTCAACTGGCTGACACTTCTATCTGTATTGTGCAGCCCAGGAGATGAAGATGGAGACTGGAGATGAAATTGCTATTGTGGGAATAGCATGCAACTTCCCTGGAGGTAAGTTTTGGGTAACAGCAAAGCAGGCTGCTGAGTGACCATTGAAAAGCACAGTCACTCCTTCATGGGGAGGTGGAGGAAAACCACACGTTCCTCTCTTACTTTCGTAGAATTCATTGCCTTGCTACCTGTAGGATCTTTTTAAAAGGTCATGCTATGGTGGTAACTAATGGGTTCCAATTTGTGCACTGACAGACAAACGTGTGGTGCTGGCTGTGGGCAGGGCGTTGGGCTGCACACGTGGAACTCATACAAATGAACTGGATGGGTCTGGGACGGTTTGAGCTTTCTGCCCATGCACTGGCTGGACAATTGTGCATGATTGCAGGACTGTGCATCTCTAGGGACAGGACAGATCACCAGCTCTGCTTGTAGGATAAATAGATTGTGTCTTACTAAAAGCAAGCTTCCTGCTTTATTGCAGTAATCACTTTTAAAGCTCCCGGAAAAGAGCAGAGCTAAATAAATACAGCTCTGATATACACACCTAAATACTGCCTCTTGTACAAGATGAGAAGCCGACGTCAGTAATGAACAGATATTGCTTGTCATAACAAAAGACAGCAGCCTTATATTTACAATCTTAGTTACAATTAGGCGCTATGAAATTGACGGTTAACTTTATATTTTGAGGGAGCTGGCTGAAGTCATTGCTGGACCGCTCTCCGTCATCTTTGCCAAGTCTTGGGAAACGGGGGAGGTGCTCAAGGATTGGAGGAAAGCAAATGTCACTCCAGTCTTCAAAAAGGGCAAGAAGGAGGACCCGGGTAATTATAGACCGGTCAGCCTCACCTCTGTCCCTGGGAAAGTAATGGAACAGCTAATCCTTGGTGCCATCTCAAGGCATATCAAGGATAAGAGGGTTATTAGGGGCAGTCAGCATGGCTTTACCAAGGGTAAGTCATGCTTGACCAACTTCATAGCCTTTTATGAGAATGTAACAAGGTGGATGGATGATGGCAGAGTGGTGGATGTGGTCTACCTTGACTTCAGTAAAGCCTTTGACACAGTCTCCCACAGCATCCTCACAGCTAAGTTGAGGAAGTGTGGTCTAGACAATAGACTAGTGAGGTGGGTTGCAAACTGGCTTAAGGAGAGAAGCCAGAGAGTGGGAGTCAATGGTGCGGAGTCTAGTTGGAGGCCAGTATCTAGTGGAGTGCCTCAGGGGTCAGTGCTGGGGCCAATATTATTCAATATATTCATTAACGATTTAGACGAGGGAATAGAGTGTACTATCAGCAAGTTTGCTGATGACACTAAGCTGGGAGGTGTGGCTGACACGCCAGAAGGCTGTGCTGCCATCCAGCGGGACCTGGACAGGCTGGAGAGTTGGGCGGGGAATAACCTGATGAAATTTAACAAGGGAAAGTGTAGAGTCCTGCATCTGGGCAGGAACAACCCCAGGTTCCAGTATAGGTTGGGAAATTACATATTAGAGAGCAGTGTAGGGGAAAGGGACCTGGGGGTCCTGGTGGACAACAGGATGACCATGAGCCAGCACTGTGCCCTTGTGGCCAGGAAGGCCAATGGCATCCTGGGGTGTATTAGAAGGGGAGTGGCTAGTAGATCGAGAGAGGTTCTCCTTCCCCTCTACTCCGCCCTGGTGAGACCACATCTGGAATATTGTGTCCAGTTTTGGGCCCCTCAGTTCAAGAAGGACAGGGAACTGCTGGAGAGGGTCCAGCGTAGGGCAATGAAGATGATTAAGGGAGTGGAGCACCTCCCTTATGAAGAAAGGCTGAGGGAGCTGGGGCTCTTTAGTTTGGAGAAGAGGAGACTAAGGGGGGACCTCATTAATGTTTATAAATATATAAAGGGTGAGTGCCATGAGGATGGAGCCAGGCTCTTCTCGGTGGCCAACAATAATAGGACAAGGGGTAATGGGATCAAGCTGGAACACAAGAGGTTCCGCTTAAATTTGAGAAAAAACTTCTTCTCAGTGAGGGTGACAGAGCACTGGAACAGGCTGCCCAGGGGGGTTGTGGAGTCTCCTTCCCTGGAGACATTCAAAAACCGCCTGGACATGTTCCTGTGCGACCTCACCTAGGCGTTCCTGCTCCAGCAGGGGGATTGGACTAGATGATCTTTTGAGGTCCCTTCCAATCCCAAACATACTGTGATACTGTGATACTGTGATTAGATGGTTGATTGAGATTAGATAGGTGGGGATGTTTAGATAGCTGTGAGAGCTTTCTAGGTTCTGGCTGCTGCTCTTAAACTGTCCATACTCTTTACATTAGGTAGATTCAGATTTAAAAAATGCAGAAGTAATCCAGGGAGTGGAATACAGTTCTGTCCTTGGAAGCTGGTGTTCAGCCCTAAAGGTGACCATGTTGGTCTCTCCCTTTTCTTGTATTCTTTCTTGCCCTCACCACATTTCAGTTCCTGGCTTCATTTAGTCCAAGATTCAGTAGGTTTATGTGTCACAGCGATAGCTGTGTGGCCCACAGCTAACTGAGCAAACATGAATGGTTCTGAATGTGGTGAAGTGCTAGTAAGTATGTAGCGTATAATTTAATCTACTTGAAACCTTTGTAAAACAGGCGATGGAATTGACAATTTCTGGAAAGTCCTGGAGGAAGGCAAAAACTGCACAGTAGAAATCCCCCCTGAGAGATTTAATGCCAAGGAGTGGTATGATCCAGATGATAACAAGCCAGGAAAAATATGTACAACACGAGCTGCTCTTCTTGATGAGTGAGTCCAATACTCTGCCGTGCCGCTGATTCTTTTTGTGCTTAGACCAGTGTGTCCAGTCTTTCAGAGGGTGCAAGCCAAAGGGAGAGCTTATAAACAGGACCAAGGAACCGGCTTTCGTTATGTCACATGATGAACACGCAGTTGTCAAACTGCGGGAATTTCTGGTGTGTGACATCAATGAGCAATTTTAGTCACAGGCCATGTTAAGCACATATGTACATGTCTGAGAACACATATGACCTTCAATTACATAATCAAACTGGTATGTACATACACACCATGGGTTGAGATAACAAGTAGCTCTAATTCACGTGCTGGTGTGACAATTTAGAGACAAAGTAGGGAGGTCAGGTTTTGCTAGATAGTCAGGAAGGGGATCTTATGCATAATTTAAGTGTTAGGTGTGCTTGTAAAACTTAACTATTCATAATTTCACGGTAATTTTGCTTTACTCTAGGCTTATACTCCCATGCCTTTAAATAATAAACATTTTATTTATTCTGAGTCACTCCTTTATAAATGACGGATTATGTATGCACAAGTGTCAGGTGAAGATATGGGATATGGGAGATATGAGTACAGCTGTATGGGGCTGTCATTAATGCAAATCACAATTATAAGACTAGCATATTACGGTAAGATCAACATAGGTGTCTTTTATTTGAAGTCCACATTCACCATAATTCCTCAGGCTGTAGACCTTTATTCAGATGACAAGTTCAAATGCACAGAAGCAATCTTATTGTCCCCTGAGATTAATACTTAGCAGGTCTGAATCGTAGGACCCAGAATTGCTTCAGCGATTAGTCCCATTTTAGATATTGAATTCTCTACTGAAATCAAGAAATGACAGAAGGGCATAAAAATCTGATCTTGGGATACAAGATTAAGCCTGGACTGGGTCATTTGTAACTGTGGCCATACTTTGAATGTTTTTTTAAAGACAAAGACACACATTAAATATTTTAAATATATTACTTGAAAAGTATGGGTATCTCTGTGAAGTCTCTGAGCTATGCTCCATTTAACGATTTTAAATTGTAAAGCCATTGGCCCATACAGCCTTAAAATAACTCAGAAGGCAAATTTTCCTAATCTGCGGAGTCCTGTTGGTACTAGTGGAATAACCATGTGAATACAAGATTCTAGGAGTGGGCTTATAACTCTGAAATGCACAATGACTGTAAGCATACATACCTTGTGGTGGAACATAAAACATCTTTGGCCTATAATCTTTTGATTCTGAATTTCATAAATGGCAACTGAGGCCTAAGCGTCAGTTTCTGCTCTGCTTTTAATGAAATTGCAAAAAAAATGGTGTACTTTGAGTCTAGAAGTAAATGCATGTTGTATATATGTTGTACAATTTTCTGGTCTGTGTATTTTAGGTTTAATACATTTGACAACCACCTGTTTGGGATTAATAATACAGAAGCTGAACGTATGGATCCGCAACAGAAGTTACTGATAGAATGCACATACAAAGCCCTGGAGGATGCAGGAGTCCCTGTAGAAGCTGTCAGTGGCACCAAAACAGGTGTTTTTATTGGTAAGATGAAGATTTCACGGTAAAGAAAGGACACTTCAACCTCACAAAAGCTGCAGCACTCCCTCGTGAACTTTATGTACCTATCTAGCACTGGAGATCTAAGGCTGCTGTGCTATGACACTACAGGTTATTTTTTTGCTGCTCTAGGACTTCATTAAATGATTCACATATCTGTTTTAGTTGCTCCTCTTAGTGTCTTCAGTCACTGAAGATGAAGCGGGAAACAGTTAAACTGTCTACCTTATGCAACCCTTCCAAGGAATGATACTACAAGCCAGGCCTACACTTTCGTCCAATGTACTGTTTTCTGGTATAACATTGGTTAAGGTGTTGTGGGGGTTCAGATCCTTTTAAAGTGGCAGAAATCCTCATGCAGATATTAGTGTGCTGCCAAGGCACTGTGTGCAGCTCTGGGCCCCTCAATTTAAAAAGGAGGCATCCAGAGGAGGCCAACAAAGCTGGTGACAGGGATGTCCTGTGCGGAGTGGCTGAGGTCTCTGGGTCTGTTGAGTTTGGAGAGACAGAGGCTGAGGGGTGAACTTTGCTCTCTACAGCTTCCTGAGGAGAGGAAGAGGGGAGGGAGATGCCGAGCTCTTCTCCCTGGAATCCAGTGACAGGACATGTGGGAATGGTTCAAAGCTGCGCCAGGGGAGGTTCAGACTCGATGCCAAGAAGCATTTATTAATATTTACAGAGACAGTGGTTAAACACTGCAACAGGTTCCCTAGAGATGTGGCTGATAACCCCACGCATGTCATTGTTTAAGAAATGCTTGGACAATGACCTTGATAATCTGCTTCAACTTTTGGTGAGCCCTGAATTAGTCAGGCAGTTGGATCATTGTAGGTCCCTTCTAACTGAACTATTCTATTCTATGCCATGCCATGCCATGCCATGCCATGCCACTCTATTTTGCCAAGGAGGCAAAGTAACAGCACATTTGCTGGTGTAATTGTCTCTTTTAAGAGGAGTTGGCTGATGTAACTACGAGGGTAAACTCATTGGAATAACTTCTAGTCTGAGACACGCTCCTCTTTCACAGATCAGGCTATTGCTTGATTTCCAAGTAGATGTACTGCATTTCCCACACATGCCCATGGACTTGGGTATCCACTGTATTTCAAGCATGTGTTCTCAGAAAGAGGACGCAACTCCTCTCACAGACCCTGTTATTCTTTTCTATTTCTGTCTTACTGGATCACAGTGACCAAACCAAAGAAAAATAAAAAGCATTGGATGTGGTTTGTGCTGTGGCCTTTAACTTGGAACAGCTGAGGAATTGAAGGTAATGTCCCCTACATTTATATCCCTGCTACTTTCATTGCAACTTCTTAATACATATTCCCATAGCGAAACCAAAACAACTGCTCTCAGACTGAGATACAGGGGCCTAAGCAGGCTACACAGAGCTTAACTGCATCATACAGTGAGCTCAGCCATCGGGAAAGGTCTGTCATTTACTGTGCAGCTAGAAATTTCAAGGGTTGCATGCTGGCACGTTCAGAGCTGTACATCCCTTTTCTGCTCGGGTTCATGTGACACGTATTTGATATTTTTACAGGTCTTATGAATCGAGACTATGAAATCGTAACAAGCAGAGCAGTAAGTGAAATAAATCATTATGATGGTACCGGAACAGCCATGAGTATTGCTGCTAACAGGGTCTCATTCACCTTTAATCTGACTGGACCATCACTGGCTATTGACACGGCGTGTTCGTCTTTTCTTTTTGCCCTGCACTATGCCTGGCGAGCAATTAAATCAGGTAATGGGACTGAAGAGATGCTGCAGAAAGAAATAAGGATTGGTACTGTTTCTGTTTATCATCTTGGACATCTCAGCATGAGCATGTTTCTATTTCACTCCAGGAGACTGCGAGGCAGCAATCTGTGGTGGAGTGAACTGCATAATAGATCCCCGCACCTTTGTGTCTCTCAGTAAAGCAAAAATGATCTCTCCAGAGGGAATAAGCAAACCCTTCTCCAAAAAGGCAGATGGCTATGGAAGGGGAGAAGGTTGTGGTGTTGTTTTCCTCAAACCACTGAAAAAGGTAAGATTGCTTGTGAGGCAGCCTAAAATAAGACGGGTTGCTGGCCTGAATTTGTGTCTCCAGTTCTAATAACTACTCCAGAAATGATTTTCCAGTTCAAGTTTAACATTAACAAAGCGTTTATTAAGCATTAGGCATTGATGGACTTCCCCTAGCATGAGAAAGGGATCACGCATTTAAAAGTTAGCATTATAGTCAGTCTTGTTCTGCGTCTTGTTGCTTTGTTTTCTCCTATACAGAAAAAGCATCAGGTTACTAAAGATAATTTTACCTTTTTATGAAACAGGCAAAGGAAGACTATTGCAAAATCTGGGGTGTTATACACATCAGTGCAGTAAATCAGAATGGTAGGTCCATTACTCCAATCACAAGACCGTCTCAAACAGAGCAAGAGAAGTTACTGCGCAGTATTTATGAAACTCATGTTGATCCCTCAGTTGTGCAGTACGTTGAAGCACACGGTACAGGAACTGCCGCTGGAGACCCTACCGAAGCTGAAAGCCTAGGTAGCGTCATTGGTAAAAACAGGTCTTCACAAGTTTCCATTCTGAAAATTGGTTCAGTGAAGGGAAATATTGGCCACACGGAGTCAGCTGCAGGAGCAGCAGGGTTAATCAAAGTGCTTCTGATGATGCACCATGGAAAGATTGTGCCATCCTTGCATTACTCAAAGGAGATGAGCAGCATCGATACAGAGAAATTAAATCTCGCAGTTCCCACAACTGTAGAGCCCTGGGAAGAATCCAGTGAGTATGGAAGAGTAGCTGGCATCAACTGCTTTGGCTTTGGAGGAACCAATGCGCATATCGTAGTCAGGCAGGTTAAGCAGCCAGAGCCTCTTCCTGCCTTTAAGAGGCCCCTTGAATTAGTTCTGCTGTCAGCAGCATCAAGTAAGTCCCTTCATATGACAATGGCCGACACAGCTGACCAGCTGAGCACAAGAAACTCTATAACTCTCCCCAGCCTGGCCTATACGTCCGCCTGCAGAAGAGGCCATGCCAACTGCAGGTACCGAAAAGCATTTGTCACAAACTCTCTGCGACACTTGCAGCAACAGATTATGTCGGCAGCGAGCACTGAACTTGCCACGTCAAAGGCAGAACCACAGCTGGTGTTTGTGTTCTGTGGCAACGGCGTAACGCTGAAGGACTTCAGTGAGGTACTGCTGAGCTCAGAGCCAGTGTTCAGAGACAAGTGTAAGGAAATAGAAGCGCTTTTTCAGAAACACGCTCCCATCAGCCTCCTGCCAGCAAGGGGTCACAGCCCAAAGGACTTGTTGAATCCAGAGCTTTCCCAGCCTTTGCTTTTTACCCTGCAAGTTGCCTTAGCTGCCCTTCTGAAATACTGGGGCATTAAACCAGTTGCTGTTGTTGGCCACTCGGTAGGGGAGGTTGCTGCTGCCCATTTTGCTGGGTACCTGTCCCTGGCAGATGCAGTCAAAGTGATTTATCACCGGAGCAGGCTGCAGGCGAAGACTGCCGGCGGGAGAATGTTGGTGGTTGGAAACATCCCCGTTCAAGAGCTCGCTGAACATTTGCATCGCTACTCGGGAAAGGTGTGCATTGCAGCTTTCAACAGCCCAGTTTCCTGCACCTTGTCGGGAAATTCAGACTCTGTGGATGCTGTGCAGAGAGATTTAGCTCAAGTTTTCAGCCAGAGAAACATCTTTCTTCATGTTTTAAATGTTCCAGCTGCATACCACAGCCCCAGCATGGATATGATACTTGGGGAGTTGGAAGACAACATACAGCCTTTAGAGAAACAGAAGGGGGAAATTGAAGTGATTTCAACTCTGACTGGGGTGGCCGCTTCTGAAAATGACTTTTCTCAGGGCAAATTCTGGGCTCGGCATGCTCGTGAGCCTGTTGCTTTCTCTCAAGCCATCAAAACAGCAGCTAGAGACAGGGAAAATGTCGTTTTTGTGGAAATAAGTCCTCACCGAGCATTGCAACGAAGTATAATGGAAACTCTAGGAAAAGGCACCAAAGTGTTCTCCTCTTTGCAAACTGATGCAGAGTATCAGACACTCTTCACACTGGTAGGAGATCTGTTTGAACTTGGATACAATCCCAACTGGCAGCACTTCTATAATGGGTATCAAAGTGTTCCAGTGGCCATTCCACGGTATCAATTTGATCGCAAAAAACTCATGGCCTGTCTGGATATCCACCAACAAGCAAACCAAAGAGGTGTCAGCTGCAGTCATCCTTTGATTTATGACATAAACAGTGACAACACGGAGTACGGCTGCCTGCTGTCTCAGGACACGACATCATACTTATACGAGCACAAGAACAATGGTGTGGCTTTAGTCCCTGGTGCTTTTTATGTGGAGCTTGGTCTGGCCTCTGTGATGAGCAGCTCAAGACCTAGAGTGCCTCTGAGTGCTTGCCGGATGAGTATCAGTTTTTCCGCACCGTGTGTTCTCACGGAGAGTTCCCAAGTCCTGAGAATCAAGCTGAGTCCGCAAAAAGCAGTGACAGCCTTTGAGATACTCTCTTCCTCCAACGCAGTTTATGCTGCAGGCCAAGTTACAAAGGGGCCTGAAGCTGTGGTGGAAGAAAGCAGCATCTCCTGCCAAGACATCTATCGAAGATGCAGGTCAGTGGTTAGCAGAGAGGCGGTTTATGAAGCACTGTCGCATGTTGGCTTTCAGTATGGCTCCATATTCAGGCAGCTCAGTGATGTGCATTATTGCCAGGAACTAAAGGAAGCTATAACAAGCATAAAGGTGAACAAGGAGACCATCAAAGAGATGTACAGTTACCATATCCATCCAGTGCTGCTCGACTGTTTTCTGCAAATGACTGCTTTCATGACTGCAAGGACGTGCCAGTCCAGAGCAGGGTTTCCTTCAGGGATAGGCAGCCTGGTGGTGCTCCGTCCACTGGAGGAAGAAATGATGATATACATGAGAACAAGCAAATCCATTGGGAACTACCTAGAGGTCTGTGGATGCTTTACGGACAAATGTGGCTCCGTTTTGGCTGAACTCAAGCGTGTTGCCATCATTTTCACAAAGCAAGAATCTTCCAGGGAGAATGAGTTCATGTTTGAAAACAAGTGGAAAGAAGTGTCTCTTTCACAGATGATTGGACATCTGGGGTCTATGCCCAGAGTCCTAGTGTTTGCTGACAGATTTGGGATAGCTGAACAGCTCAAAAAATATTTGCATCCTGATTCAAGATACGTTATGTATGAAGACTGGGAAGCCCTATTGGGAGGCCATGCACAGAATAAGATGAGAGCAGATGTTGAGGATTATGATGAAATTCTGTTTTTGTGGGGAATTCAAAAGTTAAATGAAGATTTCCCAAGCAAAGTGGTAGACCAATTGGCAAAGTGTTGTGAAGCCTATCGCCAAGTTATTGTGGCATTAAGAGAGAAAGCGTCCCGCTGTTTAGTCAGAGTTATCACGTACAGAACAACAGAAAGACATGTAGACCACATTAACTGTGGGTTTGCATTGTGTGGCATGACCAGAACTTGTGTTGTTGAAGTTCCAGATGTCACATTTCAGATGATTGACCTCAGCTCTTCCAGTTCCCTGGATATCTCAGTGCTAGCAGATGTTCTTGTCAAGTACAAAGTTGTGGACTATCCAGAAGTTTGCATCAGCCAAGGAAGAACTTACGTGGCTGAAATCAGACGCACACCTTTTGTAGATTCGGACCACAGCCAACCTGTAAGATCGCTCCAGAAGTCAGAAACATTCACTTTGCACACTTCTGATCCGTACACAGCAAAAGATTTGTCTGCTGAATTGTCCACCAGCCCTGCTACTCAGCTTGACAAGTGGAGTGTTGAAATTCAACTGGATAAAATATGTCTCCACTCAGAAGATTATTTTCCCATCAGTGTTTCTAGTCATAATTTTGGCAATACACTGTACTGGAATTCACAAGCAGTAGACAAACACAGACTTTTAGCTCTTGATTTCAGTGGCACGGTAACAGCAACAGGCACTGACGTGAAGAAAGTTAAAGTGGGAGATCACGTGGTTTCATGTTATCCAGCCGCTGCATCATCCAGACTTCGGATTCCAGGAACAGCTTGTTTCAATGTAAAGAAATTCCCATGCTTTCAGAATGTCCCCTGTATGTCATACTTTATCATTGCATGGGAAATCTTAAATCAGAGGTTACCCAAGGGGCAACTTGGCAGAACACTGGGTATTATTTCTACAGAACCATCATCAGTTTTGTGCCATGTTCTTTCTGCGGCAGCAGAAGAGATGGGCTGGAGAACAACACTTGCAAGGCCCACTCCTGATGGGTTCCAGTATATAAAATCATGCAGTGCCCTTGTTGTCCTTCCTCCAGTAAGCAGACTGTCTCAGGAGGACCTTGCCCACATGTACTTTCTTAAAGATGTGGTGATAGTGTGTGGCAGTCGCCAGTCTGAATGTATCCAGAATGTCAGCGACATTGATCATGAAAATATCAGCTTTCATATCCTTACACTTACCAGCATTTTCCAGAAAGCATCTCTAAAGGAATTGCAAAAGACTGTGCATGTGTGGATCAGGTCCATGGATATGAAACGGTTTAGACATCTATCAGGTTCTGTTTTTCAGCAGACTGAGAACTTTGAAAGAATGAACTCGGTGATGTCCTATTTTACCTGCAAATCCATCCCACTTGCTGTACTGAGAAGGCAGAAGGACATCACCGTGCTTTCAGATATACCGTTGTACGAATCCCAGAAGAAATTGTTCAAGAAGAATGCTGTTTACATAGTAGTCGGGGGGCTCACTGGGCTTGGCTTTGAAACAGTGAAATTCATAGCTGAGAATGGAGGAGGGGGTATTGCAATACTCTCCAGGAAAATTCCAAGCCATGAGAAGCAAGAAGAGATGGATGCTTTGCAGCAGCAGTATAAAGGGAGCAAAGTAGTGTTTGTGCAGTGTGATGTTACCTCAACCAGGGACGTTGAGAAAGCTTTCCAGTCCATCACAAACATCTTTGCAGGGAGCCCAGTCAAAGGTGTGTTTCAAAGTGCTGTTGTTTTACATGATGGCCATCTTGAAGTTCTGAACTTGGCTGACTTTCAGAAAGTGCTGAACCCAAAAGTAGCAGGGACCCTAAATCTTCATTGGGCTACCAGAGGCCAGGAGCTTGACTACTTTGTGTGCTACTCCTCTGTTACTTCCTTTCTGGGAAATTCTACCCAGGCAAACTATGCAGCTGCAAACTCCTTCTTGGATGTCTTCTGCCTCTACAGGAGGAACTGTGGGCTCTCCGGCCAATCCATTAACTGGGGTGCTTTGAACCTCGGCATACTGCTCAATCAAAACCATATTCAGAACATTCTGGAATCCAAGGGCATAGACATTCTGCAAGTGCATGAAATTCATGAGTATCTGAGGAAGAGCTTACTTACCAATAACCCACAGCAAGCTGTTGTCAAATTAAACTTTGAAGCTTTATTATATCATGTTTTTGCTCGGATTATTTCACTCAAAAGTCGCTTCCAGTCACTTATGTCTGAAGAATTCAGGAACAAACTTGAAACCTTTGAGGAAACTCAGGTCCTAGATACTGCCTTAATCAAATCTGAAGACTATATCACCTCACTGGTGAGTGACCTCACTGGACTGAGCCCAGATGAGCTAACCATGAATACACCACTTTCATCATTGGGCGTAGACTCTATGTTAGCTATGACAATTCAGAACCGTGTCTTTCAAGAGAGGAAGGTGGACATACCTCTTCTGAAACTGCTTGATCCTCATGCAACTCTGTCAAGTTTAGTAGTCCTTCTAGAAGAGAAAAGCAATGCAAATGGAATAGTTGAGGAAAAAAATGCTGTGGTTGAAAGTGCAGAAAATGGGAGCTGGCTCTAAAATCATAGAATGTCCTGAGTTGGAAGGGACCCAACAAGGATCATCGAGTCCAACTCTTGTCCTTGCATGTGACAACCCCACAGTTCACACCATGTGTCTGAGGGCTTTGTCCAAATGCTTCTTGAATACTGTCAGGTTTGGGGCCCTGGCACCTCCCTGCGGAGCCTGTTCCAGTGCTCCAGCACCCTCTGCATGAAGAACCTTTTCCTAATTTCCAACCTAATAGGAGTTCTTATTGAGGAACTGCAGAACTTTGAAGACACCTGGACACTTCGTAGTATCTCAGAACATGTCATTGCAGACAGGGTAGATGACCTGGTGATGCTGAAAGCATTCTTCTTTGTCGACACAGAAAAACCCACACCAGGTTCTTCTGCCATTGTTCTAGCTGTTTTAATTTCAGTCAGTTGTTTGACTTGTTACTTTCAATATTTTTACTTTCATTTTTCAATATTTTAGTCTGGAAGTAGGTAGGTTAATACATATACAGTGTAATTTGGTAAATTTTAATGTTCAATGTACATTGCATTTTTTAAACTGTATTAAATTCTTGAAGAAAATGGTGTGCTTGCATTTCTGACCGATGAATGTACATGTAAAGCAGCATAAGTTTATAATGTTTTTTTCATTTTTATATTCTTAATGTATGATTCTTTTTTTGAATATTATCAAATGTATATAAATATGTGTGTCCTTTTGAAAGACTTCAAGATGTTGTGACTTTCAAAGGTTTCAAAGGTTTCCTCTCAAAACATGAAACAATTTTTTCCTTCTGTTTTCAAAAATGCTAAAAAATTATCAACTGCAAAGCATCTAGTAAACAACTGTTTTTCTTTATTAATTAACCATCTTTTATGAGATCCAAATAATCAAGAATCATAAAAAAGTTTAAAAAGCAAAACTTAAAGTGTATCTTTGTCTTGTTTTAATTTTTTTTCCCCTCATCTGCTCTCGCGGTTTAAATTTTCCTTATCCTATCCACCTTTATTTTACCCCAGTGATAAAATATAGACTTTTCCCCAAAAACACTGAAGGAAACTTGGTTTATAGTCTCTTAATGTGGGAACAGGGTCCTGTATTGTTTCCCCCTTTTATACCTAATTATCATCCACCCTGAGGTGTCCCTTGTAGCTCTGGTAGTATTGTTCGGTGCGTGGAGTATCCATGGACTATGAGATCCCCCTGAAATCATAGAACTGTAGAATCATTTTGGTTGGAAGAGACCCTTATGATCATCGAGTCCAACCGTAACCCAACTCTAGCATTATGCCAGATTCTGTCACCTACTTGGTGTCCTCCATGAATTTGCTGGGGGAGGACTCTGTCCTGTCAGCTGGGCTGTTAATAAAGAGCCTGGAGGATGCTGCTAATAACTCTCTGCCAGATGGACTTTGCGCTGCTGATATCACCCTTTGGGCCTGGCAGTCCAGTGAATACTCCACCCAGCTTATACCCCTCTTTTCCAATCTCTTTCACATCAGTTTGACTACAAGGATACATTGGGAAAATGTACTGAAAGCCTTGATGGAATCAAGTTGAATAACATTTTTTCTCTCTCCTCATCCGCAGAACCAGTCTTTTCCTTCTTCAGGGCAATCAGGGTGGACAGGCACCTTTTTCCTTTGGAAAGTACGTGCTGGTTGTTCCCAACCACTTCTTCAGCCGTGTCGCTTACAGCCTGAATCATTCTGAGTTTATGGTTCTTTATGGGCAGAGACCCCTGTGGCCTTGCCCAAATGTTTTGGAGAGAAGCATGGTAATGAAATGAGAAGCAGTTAAGTCTACGTGTGTATATATACATACACACATGCAGAAATGCACAGGGAGGATTTTAAATCCAGAATGGTTCTGGTGTGGCAGAACCTCATCAATAACCAGGCAACCCACAAAGCAGAGAAATGCACATTTATTGTACTCGTTGCCTGTGCTGTTGCTGTGCAGAAGCACAAGGAACCTTGCAGCACTGATGGTAAGGTCACAGCAGTAACATAAAGGAGCTGCTTCCCACAAGAGGGGTAGACTAGTGGTATGTTTCTAACTACGACACGGAGGCTGGAAGACACTTCAGGACATCAGTCTCTGCTCAGTTGATGGCTTCAGGGACACACCTTATAAAATGTGATGCCAAGGCCAGTTGCCATTAATTCAAAGGTGGCTGTAAGTCACAAGAATTGCACTGACAAGTGTGATGTGTGAACCAGGAAAGCAACCTGAGTGAACAGGCCTTGCTGCCAATGTCCGTGCTGGTGTAACACTGTAACGGAAGGAAGCAGAAGCTTGCCTCAGGCGACTGTTTCTGTACCGCACCATATGCCCAACTTGCCAGAGGCAGCGGTACCATTAATGTTGCACTGTGTCATCCTGCCCATCTGAAATAATGTTGTGTGAGTAATTAATGCGTCCCACCTGTAAAACAGCAAACTTTTTGCCTGAAAAGTTACGCAACACTAGTGAGGCTGTGTCCAATTCTGGGCTCCTCAGTACAAGAGACACATGGACATATGGGAGGTTCCAACAAAGGGTCATGAAGATGATTAAGGGAATGCAGCACATCTCCTGTGAGGAAAGGCTGAGAGAGCTGGGACTACTCAGCCTGGAGAAGAGAAGGCCCAGGGAAGATCTTGTCAATGAACATAAATACCTGAAGGGAGGGTGCAAAGAGCATGGAGCCAGGCTCTTCTCAGTGCTGCCCGGTGACAGGACCAGAAGCCATGGGCACAGACTGAAAGATGGGATGCTCCCTCTGAACATCAGCAAACACTTTTTTATTGTGAAGGTGACCAAGCACTGCCACAAGTTGTCCAAGTAGATTGTGGAGTCTCCATCCTCGGAGTCTTTTAGACATGATGTGGGGCAGCAGGTTCTAGGTGTCCTGACTTGAGCAGGGAGTTGGTCCAGACGACCTCACGGTGCCCCAGGGGAAAAGCAGAGGCAGATATCCATGCAAGAGGCCTCCTGTGAAGGGAGCAGCCCATGGTTTCAGCCCATGGGGCAGGCAGGTGGTGGGGAGGAGTCCCAGAAGGGCTTAGGGACCCATGAGTGGCTGACACTGGATGCTAGAAAAGGATCAGCAGAACGTGTTTTTTCCTGCCTGCTGGATTTCAGGAAGCCAGGGCTTTGGCTGAGACACAGAAATGCCGCTTGTGTAGAGGGCAGTTGAAAGCTGATGACTGGACTATGTAAGGAGACACGTTACTATGTAGTTTAAAAAAAATGTATTCAAGCTAGTTAGTTGTTAGTTTCTGGATTTTTTAATATTTTGTTTAGATTTTTTAAAGACAAGTTTTTAAATTTGAAGGCCCTTAAGTGCATTTTTCTAAAAATAATTTTATTTGCCCAATAAGCTTCTACTATTGTGCTCGTTTAACTCTGACCATATATTTTCTTTGATAATCTAAAAATTAAGCCGTAACCACATGAAGTACATTGAAAATTTTCATATACTTTTTATATAGGTGGTCTTACTACCGCTTTAGAGATGCTGAACACACAGTTGTTTGACAATGCCTCACTGTGTGAGCCAACACAGGCACATTGCAAGAAGAAATCAGAGGCTACGAATGCGATTGCGAAGAGCAAACTTATTTTTGTTACCTTGCTACTGGGGGAACTCTGAAACAGTATCTAAGCTCCTGGGCAGAGGTGACACAAGCGGAGATGCAGGCACTGCAGAATTCAGCCCTGGTAGAAGATGGCTGAACTGCTCTGTTCGCCTGTATTTCAAGGCTTCAGGCAGGCACCGCCTTCTGCTCTTTCTCACAATAAAGCAGGAATCTCAGGCAGAATGATAAGGTACCTTTCAGTTTCTTACAGACCTATGTTATCTAACACAGAGGTTCTACTTGTCAAGCACACAAGGTCAGTAAAACAATAAGTGTGATGTATGTGCTTTTTCTTCATTTGAGCGTATTTACATTTAACCTCCTTGCCATTCTTGCACTATTTCCATACACCTACATTTGAAAGAGTGATCTGTTGTCATTCCAAAATGAAGGCGTCCACCCTGTGTTTTGTAAGCCGCTACAGTGTTATGCTGATGGAAGCAGAAATGGAGATAATTTTGTGAAACTGGAGGAGAAATGGGAAAGAGAGAAGGGAGCCAGAGTTTGACAGGGTCATGCAAAGCAGGTTGACTTGAGGTCTTGCACCCCTGGCATCAACTGCAGCTGGTACATATGCTGATGTATATAGGCAGCCGAGTTGTGTTGTTAAGTAGAGGTGAGGATCTCTCATACATCTCTGCATTTTGCAGTTGTAACTGAACCTATTGATTCTAGTCTTGTTAAAGACAGGTCTGATTCTGTGAGACTGAAGCAACAACTTTTGTTGGCTGCAGCCAGTGCTGCTGTTTGGCTTCCTCTTGCCAAAGTAATCGCTGTTCTGCTAATGCTGTGAAAGCTGGCTTTTCATAATCTGCTGATGGCAATTGTATTCTGAGGTATTCATAGAATCACAGAGTAGTTTGGGTTGGAAGGGAGCTTCAAAGGTCACCTAGTCCAACTGCCCTGCAATGAGCAGGGACATCTTCAACCAGATCAGGTTGCTCAGTATTGCTGAAGAAGCTCATATCTTCTATGTGTTTTGTTTTTGACTGCTTGTACGTGTCTGCCATAAATGTCCCAGAAGCCAGAATAATTGAATAAAAACAAGACTATTGCCAGCCCCCAAAAGTATGGTGAGAAACTTGATCTTGAAAAATGCTCTGGCAAAGCGAGTTTCAGCTGCAGCCTGGGCAATTCGTATTGACTATTCTGACAGCAGCACTTTGTAACGCAGGGTAACGCGGCAATGGCAGAGCACTGACTATGCTTTCATTTGTGTCTGACAAATACATAGGACACATCACCAGAAAAAAAAGCCTGGAAAATCCACGCAGGTGACACAGGAGCTCAGAGATATGTTTGATATTTTGAAAGCAGGAACCAACTGTAGGAGATGGAAAATTCACCACAAGCAACAGAATGGATTGTAAAAACACAGAAGCAACCCACAGAGCTGTAGGAGCAGTGAGAAAGTCCTCAGTGCTGTTCTGTACTACCAAACATCACAACTGGAACACACAAAGAGGACCTTGCAGTTCTTGCTTATGCCTCTGAATTAGTATAAAAGGCTTTTTTTTTCTTCATCAGCTGCTGTCAAATGTGATTGTTTGAAGAAAGCTGTGGATGTCATTTACTCCTGAAAAACGATGTTCTGCTCAAAATGTGAATTGTAATTAGATAAATTACATGTGAAAAAGTCTGTATCTGTATTTAACAGAAGGCTTTTAGTGACAACGTTGTTTGGTCTTTGCAATTAATCTCAGATAGAGATAACTACATGGGGTGTATTTTTAAAGGTTCTGAGTTCTCAGTCTCCAAACTCTCGATCCTGTTATCAGAGGAAGGATCCCATTAGCAGGATGCATATTCTGTAATAAGATAATCATGACTCGGGCACAGTACTTGGAAAACTATTAATTTTTCCAGTCAAAGCCTGAAGTGATATAACATTTAGCCAAACTGCTAAAACATCTGTCTCCTCTTCTTTGAGTACAACCATAAATGCAATTAGTCGGATATGTTCTCACAGCAGTGACATAAATACAGAATTAATGGCAAAGAGCCCTAATGCTCTTTGGAAAATGTGCTCATGGATGTACTTTTTGCTTTTGGCCTCAGGTAATTCATCAAAACATCTCCCTGTTGCATAAAAGGAGATTGCAGGCTGAACTAACAACTTCATTTGCCTGCAAGTAAACCGATGTCTGTTTCTTGTTTTGCGTGGATCACTAATGCCCAGTAACACACGTGTTGACCGCGTGTGGTCTGCACTGGGATCAGGGGCCATGGCCAGGCTGTGGCAGGACCATGAGCCAGGGGTGGCCGCCGCTCTGGCAGAAGCAGGGGTGATGGAACCTCACCTTTCAAGTTGTTCCCCAAAACCAGAGATGGCTGTGGCCATGGCCTCCCTGCAGTGGCACTGGGAGCCTCTCCCCATAGCCCCAGCTAAACCACCTTGGCCCCGAGCCCGGGCAGCCAAACCCCAAGATTTTATGAGGCCAACCTCTGTTTTCTTCTTCAGACAACATCCCAGAGGAGGTATTTGGTTGATAATGGCAATATTGCTGATAGTGGCTTCCCTCAGTCATATCTTGTTGCTGCACAATACATTGATTATCACTGCAAAATTAAAATGCTGTATCCTAAATGGATATCTATCTATGTAAATATTTTAATCAATGTAGTCAACAGATTAAGATGTATCTGACTTGATAGGCTGTTCCTATGGTGCAGGTGGAATCAGTCCTGAGTCTGCTGCTTAGTGTTTGCACCTGTAACCTCAGAGAGAGTTATAAGAAATGGTGGCATCAATGACAAAACAAGACAAAAATTTTGCAGGATCCTTGGAGAGCTGCAGCAAAGTTCTTCAGACATTGGAGGCTGTTGGGATGATTAAGGGACTGGAGAATCTTACATAAGAGAAAGGTTGAGAGAGCTGGGACTGTTCAGCCTGAAGAAGACAAAGCTTGGGGGGCATCTTGTCAATGTATATAAATACCTGAAGGGAAGATGCAAAGCAGAGGCCATGGGCACAAACTGAAACACAGGATGCTTCCTCTGAACATCAGCAAACACCTTTTTATTGTGAAGATGACCAAGCACTGGCATAAGTCGCCCAGGTAGGTTGTGGAGTCTCCATCCTTGGAGATATTAAAAAGCCTTGTGGACATGATGTGGGGCAACAGGTTGTAGGTGTCCTGTCTTGAGCAGGGAATTGGTCCAGATGACCTTTGGAGGTGCCTTCCAACCTCAGTTGTGCTGCGATTCTGTGATTCTATGAAATTCTTTGGTAGATGAATTTGGTCACCTCCATTAGTTCAAATCTTGGGGAACATTTGACACTACCACATTAAATAGAACCTCATGAAAAAGAGTGATCACTGCAGAAGTCTGTGACTGATCTCCCTCTACCTCTTATGTCCCTTTTGAGTACCCTTCATGCTCTAAGGGAAGACCTATCCCACACTTTCAAAAGAAGTACCCGGAGAGACTAATTTAATGATACTTATGTAGCAGTAAGCCAGTTCTGGAAATTCCAGCATACTTTTAAATGTATTTTGGTTAAAAATCAGAGCATTATATTCAATTTCAAATCTGACTATAAGACACCATTTTCATACTTCTAAGAAAGCATTTTTCTATTGCAAACCTAAAAGCAAATCCTAGGCATCAGTCAAATACAGAACACAATTTCCATGCATGCAGTCATTACCTGTGACTTTATATATAGCCTGAAATTCATCAAGAGATGACAGTCTAATCTACTGCTTCAAACACAGGCCCTCTTCAGTTGGTTTATTCAGCCCAGAACAACTAATTCTGGA
The DNA here is from genome assembly GCF_036013475.1 of Columba livia. Classification (NCBI taxonomy): domain Eukaryota; kingdom Metazoa; phylum Chordata; class Aves; order Columbiformes; family Columbidae; genus Columba; species Columba livia. Next base: position 18,040,885 of record NC_088603.1, on the reverse strand, counting down.
TTAGTCTGGGGTGAGAACTGTACTTTGTATTAAATCCCTAGCAGAGATTAGAATGGTTGACACACCACACAGAGCAGACAGGCTGCTCTCTTCAGCTGCAGTGTTAGTTTTGACAATTTTGACACCAGCATGTGACTCTGGAAGAAACAAGGTGACCTATTCTTGTATCATTGTCAAGGATTAATTTAACAGAGAGTGACATTCTTGATGTGAAGTTAATGCCCCTCCCTCTACTCTCCCCCCCACCCCCCAGAAAAGGAAAAATAAATCCTATTCAAGAAAAAAAAAAGTTAAATAAATTTGAATGAGGCCTGATGAATCATAGAATCATTTCAGTTGGAAGAGACCCTCAGGATCATTGAGTCCAACCATAAACTAACTCTAGCACTAAACCATGTCCCTAAAAGCCTCATCTAAAGGCCTTTTAAACACCTCCAGGGATGGTGACTCCACCACTTCCCTGGGCAGCCTGTTCCAATGCCTGACAACCCTTTCTGTGAGGAATTTTTTCCTAATATCCAATCTAAACCTCCCCTGGGGCAAGTTGAGGCCATTTCCTCTTGTCCTATCACTTGACTTCTCTCCTTAAAATATCTGCTTTCCCTGCTGGCAGCAGGAGGAATCCAGGTAAGATAGTTCACATAGGGCTTTCTTGGAGACAGACAAACTGATTTTGTTGAATATTCACAGAAGTTCAACCTACATAGGCATGGATGGGAAATCTTTAGGCTTCTGGCCTACATTTGGCAGAAATCTGTGCACGTGGGCAGGGGGCTGAGTAGGGGAAATGTCAGACAAAATCCATTACGCTGTTACTTGTGTCAAGTCTACATGTATCAGCCCTCAGCAGATGAGCAGCTTGTCTGTGACGTGGGTGGCAACTGATGAAACCACTTGAGCCACAGAACTGGTTCAGAAAGAAACCCTTATATTTCTCATATAGAAGTAAAGGAAGATTTCATCCAGGTGTTGAGTTTCTTCTCAATATTCACAATATGAAGAAGAGGTTCCTGTGTGGAACTGTAATTTCTTGTCATCGATGCAATTTAGTGCCAAACCATTAGGAAATCCAAAGAATGCAATGTTTCCTATTGACATAATGTACCTTTACTTCCACACGTGAACTGAGGAGAAAATAGCTGGTTATTCTGCTTTTTAAGTAATGAAGCCAATAGATGGTGGAACTGATAATTTCTGGAAACAGAGAAAATTAATGGGATAGAAATACTATTGGAAAGATCTAATATAAAAATATTATGCAGACAGGGAAAAATGTGCACAGTGTGAGCTGTCTTCTTAATGAGTAAGTCTGTTACTCTGATCTAAAACATTAGATCAGATTGTTATAATAGCACGGAGATTCTAATCCTGTTCTCCTTGAAGCAAATAACATTGGCTTTCATGAGTTGGGGAAGCCTGCCCAGTAAGCATATAGACAGTTGTTTCTCAGGTTTCCAGGAGTTTAACCTGTGCTTTGTCTGGTAAATCTCCTTGGCTTTAAATCCTGGAAGTGCTACTGGTAGCAGTGGTGATGACAGGATGTTTTTCTTGTGTAATTACCTGGACAGTTGATTTTAGAAACTTTTCTCATCTCTTTTTAATGTCGTTTCTGGACTAACAGTTCCACACCTCTCGGCTGTTATTTAATAAAATCCTCTGTTATATGGGCACAAGGGCACAGAACAACTGCACTGGTGCCTTCACCTCCCGCAGTGGCTGCTGTGGTTCCACGTGGCTGAGGGGACAACCCGGAGTCCCTTTGAGGCTGAGATCTCACAGAGCAAATTCAGCAGAATGACTCTGCTTTGGAAATTGCTCAAACCCACATTTAATGTACTTGTTGATGCTGAAATCCTTTTTCCAAATCTGGAAGCCACCCTCTAAGCAGTGCTATAGTTGCTGTGTCAGCATTCCTTTAAGCAAGACCTGGTTGTGAAAAGAGAAGTCTGCAAGCTGGGACTGCAGCTGATCATGAGCTGTGGGCTGACTTTAAGATGAAGCAGTTCTTCAAAGATTAACGGTGGCTGTTTGTGTGCACACCTGTGCGTGTACATATATAAGGCTATGTACCATAAATAATATGATTTTTTTTTTCCAAAAAACCTTGTTTCAAATAATTTCAGTGAATGAGGTCTTGAGTTGCCTTAAATGTCATCTACAGAAAAATCTGTGTACAATTTGCTGCCTGAAGCTGCATTACAGCAGACAGAAGCCCTTTATTAAACTGAGTAGACCTGCTAAAGCTAACAGATTTTTACTCACAGCTAACAGTGTGAGTAAAAACTCCTGGGGATGGCTCCTAACATTTAGAAACGCAAGAGCTGACCTGTGACTAGCACCAAGGTTTTTTTGCCCTTTTGTTTGTTTTATGTTTTTGTTTTGTTTTGTTTTGTTTTTTTTTCAGCAACAGAATAGTGAATAAAATAGACCCAGTCTTCAAACAAAAGGTTATGTTTTTCAGAAAGAGGTTTCTGACTTAAAGGTGAGCTCCTCATTAGCTGGTGTTTAGATGTTAAGGAAGCCTCTTTTCCCCAGGTTTCCTGATGCAGAGACTCAAGCATGGATTCCAGAAATTCTCTTAAAATAAATAATTCATTTGCAAGGTAGAGCAAAGAGCAGCTAGAGCTGGGTGACTCCTGAAGAGGGACCTTGGATACACATAACCTTAGGCAATTATACCCCTACAATCCAAGCCTCCCACTCCCCGTGTGGCACTCCAGGACAATTCTAAAATTAGAGTCTTTGGTCTCCCCATTCTTCATTGGATCTCATTATTTTATTCAGGTAGGCTGTTTCTTATCTCTGTGGGTAGCTGTTTGTCCAACCAGTCTATACATCAATCCAAGTCCTGTCTTTCAGTTGCTATTTTGCACCTGCAGCTGGAGGAAAAGGAATTATTGGCAATAACCAAAACATTCTTCTGTTTCCTCTTCTTTTAGACCCGCTCTGTTCCTTTACTTATCTCCAGGGATGCAGTCCCCCTTATCTAATGGCTTGAAGCACTCTGAGGCCTTTTTTGCTTAGTGAAGCAGAAAGTTCAAAAGTTCACAACTTGCAGTCTAAGCAAACCTACTCATGCTAAGCAAATTCCATAAAAGCAGTTTCTAAACAAATTCTATAAGAACAGTATATCAAATAACTCCGTAAGCTAAGGCAGTCTATTACATAACATTAGTCTAGACATGAATATGCAGCAAATCCCAGGACACTCTCTGATGGGCAGAAGACACTGTAGAAGTCATGTGTTCTTCACATGTGTAGCAGCAAGACATTTGGAATTTGTAACATGGGGACCAAACATATAGACCCATTTTTTTTTGGTCATAAAGTCAATAGTCTCAGGGTGAGAGACAGAGGTGTTTTACAACTTGAGACATGTATCCCCTGAGATACACAGAAGTGATTAAAATCTATGGAAATGCTAGAGTTGTTGAATGCTACAGTTAAAGCCATCATGGTAGGAACAGTTTCGATAATTCTTGTCGACATTTCTGACTGACTATTATGGCTGTATTTTATAGATTATATGTTACAAATACTAGTGTGGTAAATCAGAACAGATGGTCCATAGTGTGGTTGCAAACACAGCTCAGTTTCAAACAAGAAAACTCCTGGTCTGTTCATCAAGTTGACCATTCATTATTTGAGCAGTCTTCAGGAGTGCTTACTCTGAAGACTAACCTGGTTAAAAATCAACTGGGGTTAATGAAATTTGCTTTTGAGGATGTGTACATCACATCAGTGAAGAGTTTGTTCAATATTTGAGCTCTTTAAATATCTGTGTGGCACAGTTTTGAAGAAGTGAAACCTCCAATTTTCAGAGTTTCTACGCAATTAAGAGGAAGTGGGCGAGTTTGGGACAGTACGGGATTGAACAAGGCTAGGTTTAGGAGAAATGAGGTTTTATGCAAATACAGGCTGTTCCTCCCTATAGAGGAGCACTGGAATTATTTATCCTTTCTGCACTTGAAATTAATACCTCAAATTGTCAATAGAAAACACAGCTGAGCAGCTGAATGCAATGAAGAAATTGCTCTCTCTGGACTTGCTTAGTTACTTGCCCATAGAAATGCCAAGTTTGCTAGTGCTTTTCAGAAATAATTGGTTTTAGCACTCAGCAGAAGAAATGTCTGTCTTCATCTTTTAAATGTCCTAATTGTGTTCCACAGCTTGAATCCAGTACTAGAAACCATGGAAAAGAAAATACTGAATTTAAACGAACCAGAAGGGATTCAACACTGCCTGGGACAGCTGCTTCTGCAGAGGAGGTCACAGAGCAATGCACAAAAATGTTGAAGTTCTGTTGTTTTCAGAAAAGCAATAGCACACAAATAGAAGAAAACCCAAGAGTTTGTAGAAACATGCTTTCAAAGAGAAACGCTCTTTGAAACTCTGAAACTCTGAAGTGATATGTAATAGACACTTTGCGGAAAAGGAGGATTACTCCTCCTTGAGCACTGACACTGAATATCAGCCCCAAGTCTTTTTGACCTGGGATGTAATCCTCCATCTGTGCATAATTTGCTCTTTACCTGCATCATTTATGAGACTGTCCCAGTGGCCATTCCACAGTACCTGTTTGATTGCAAAAAACTTGTGGCCTGTCTGGATGTTTCTGCTGCTGAGAAGTACAGACTCTTGAACTGTCAAAGGCTCTTTCATCGCTAGCTCTGAATTTCAAAGTCAGAGGCTGCAGCTGCAAAAATACAAAAGCTAAATAAAAAACTGGCATTTTGCTCAACTTAAATTCCATTTCTATATTTGTCAAATAAAGAGAAAGAACAGGTGCAGAACATCCAAGCATTAAAATAAAATTTGTTGAACGGTTAGGGTTGCTTTTATGGAACAGAGCGGAAACCTGAAAATAGTGACTGCTGCCAGTAATTGTAGCATTGCTTGCATATGTCTCCTAAAATGTTATTTCCCCCTGCAACTTTTGCAGTGTCCACAAAGTAGAGCATCTAGATTTGATGGGACAGGACAATGAGAACAAGTGCTGCCAAGAAGCAAAGTGGGACGTGTTAGGGCTAACTTGGTGTGCTGGGGTCTGCACAGTGAAACCCCAGGGACACAGCTCAGCCAGGCACGGCACGCGGCTGTGCTCAGGAGCAAGGCTGAAAACAGTGCAAGTGTCACCACTTCTCATTGAGTCAGCACCGTGCGGTGTGGGCTGTATCTTTCTTTGTATTTGAGGCATTTCTGTGAAAGGCTGGGATGAGGAAGTAGTTTTTTTTTTTTTACTCTGAAGGCACCAAGCTTCCCCATTCCTTTCAGTGGGGAGTTCCCAGGGCCTTCCCCACCCCTCCCCTCCTTATCTTTCATCTCCTGGTCTGAGCCAGGTTTCCAGATTCCCTTCAGGTCAATGGAGAGGTATGGCAAGTAACCAGAAAGTCCACATAGAGAAATGGGCCCAGGGCTTGAAACTAAGATATTTGTTACTTCCCACTGAATGTAAAAGAAGCATAATGTGATGTGTTCAACCATGCGCATCTTCCCTTCTACCTGTGAGGATTCCATCATTCCTCTGGGAGATCCCATAGGTTTCTACTGCTCTCCTGGACACCAGCTGGTGAACTACTTTGTCTTGAGCTGTCCTCAGTAGAACTGCCCAGAAATATCAAGGAAACTTACTCTGGCAGCCCTGGAATTCACATATTCCCTGTGGCACCACAAGATTTTAATTCCTGCATGGTTCTGGACTGTCTTGCAAGGAAAGGCAAATTCTAAAAACCTGCTTTGCATCTGAAACCTTAATATGTTGATTATCTGGCTAAAATGTATTTGGCAAACTTCCTTTGAAAAGGACAAAACCCACAGAATGAAATGTTCAAAATGCAATAAAAGGCTGGGTCTCCAAGAACGAGGAGACATGAATAGACCAGCTTACATTGTGTGCCACACTAAACAAAGTTAAAGCCATCTCTGACTTCAAGCCCGCTTGCCTGAAAAGATCTGTGGGCAGATGTCTCAGCTGCATGGCCAGAAGCCCCCATCTTTCTTCTGCTCTCAGTCCTATTTTTCATTTGGTTTTTGTTCCCAAGAGACCCCCTTCCCTTCCCTTCCCTTCCCTTCCCTTCCCTTCCCTTCCCTTCCCTTCCCTTCCCTTCCCTTCCCTTCCCTTCCCTTCCCTTCCCTTCCCTTCCCTTCCCTTCCCTTCCCTTCCCTTCCCTTCCCTTCCCTTCCCTTCCCTTCCCTTCCCTTCCCTTCCCTTCCCTTCCCTTCCCTTCCCTTCCCTTCCCTTCCCTTTTCTTTTCATTTGTTAATGACAAAAAGTCACCATCCCTGATGAAACAATCAAAAACTGCGAGAGAAAAGGATTTTGATCCTCCTCGCAGTTCGGGAAGGGTGACGCGAGACCGCAAGCGCTGCGCGTTGGCTGCAGCTGCGACATCCCGCTCAGTGCGATGGAGAGCACTGGGGACACCTCAGCCACATTGGGGACAAACGGCCGCTGTCCCGCTCAGGGACCCGTTTGCGCAAGGCCCGCCCCGCCCCCCCCCCCCGCGGCGACAGTGCCAGGGCGCGGCCAGCAGGGGGCGGGCGCGGGCCGGCAGCGGCGGGAGCGGGCAAGTCGCGCACGGCGTTGGGCACCGCGGCTGCGCTGCGGGGACGCCGCTGCGGGGACAGCGCTGCGGTCGCACTGCTGCGGCCACGCTGCTGCGGGCACACTGCTGCGGTCGCACTGCTGCGGGCATGCTGCTGCTGTCACACTGCTGCGGTCGCACTGCTGCGGCCACGCTGCTGTGGGCACACTGCTGCGGTCTCACTGCTGCGGTCTCACTGCTGCGGTCGCACTGCTGCGGGCATGCTGCTGCCGTCACACTGCTGCGGTCGCACTGCTGCGGTCGCACTGCTGCGGTCGCACTGCTGCGGTTACTCCGCTGCGGTCACACCCGCTGTGCTTCCTCCCCACATTAGGGAGCCCATGAGCTGGGCTTAAGGATGGTGAGTGGTGAGGTGCTGGCTCTAGGAAACAGTTTCTTAAAACGTTTTAGATGTCAGAAGCTTGCTTGCTTTCCTTTTTTTTTTTTTTTTGAATTCCGTAAGGCTCATTTTCTGTTTCTAATTCACAGTCTGATGTTTATTTGCCACTGAAGCCCTGGCAGCACTTTATCTGATGGCTGATGTTTGAGGTAACTGCCATGAGCAGACAAGCCAAATGAAAAAGTAAACGTGGAAAACACTGGCTAGAATCAGAAACGTCAAAACCAGGGAAGCAAAAATAAGATGGGAGGCTGACAGGGGCTAGCAAGAGAAACAACTATAAAACCTCTAAGTAAAAGCACAGTTAGCTCTGGACAGCGCGTGGGAAGGTAGGAGAGATTTGTTCCAGGATTTTTAATTCTGTTTACCATATTGAGGAAAAATCAAAGAAGAGATCCGAAAAGATAATCCAAAACAGAACCTATTCTCCTGAAACCTTCCTTGGCAGATACTTGTTTAGCGTGATCCTTGAAAAATGCCAGCAACAGCAATTGCACAGCACCCTTCAGTAACCTGCTTCAACACTTAATTACACTTAGGGTAAAGAAAGCTTTTCCTAACGCATGGCACTGCTTCTTGATATCTCCCTCTTTGCTGTAATTCTGTCTGTTTTCATGAAATAGTTTTGTTCTTCATTTATGTGGCTCTTTGGAAGCTTTGAAGCTCTATATTTGGTTTCTTAAAACATTGAGGCAACTTGTTTTGTTTCATATTTGTCACTTGCTGATGACTCAGTTCCAAAATCTGTTTTTATTTCCCCAAATTATTTCACTAATGTACATTCATTATGAAACTATTTGGCTGCATATTTTTAAAGCAGCTCATTGATATGAATATACTGCTATGAACCAGAGGCAGCTGTCTGTGAACCACATTGATAGAACTAATACAGTAAAAATTATCCTTTAAGAATTGACCTTGGCTGTTACATAGTCTGCAGTTGCTTGCATTTTCCCCTAGTGATTTTCCCAATATTAATTATGAATTCAGGGCTGGGTAAGTGGTTTGGCAAAATATTCAAAGCTTCCCGACTTGGCAGACTGGTGAGCACCAAAACCAGATGTTCATCCCGACGTTTCAGAGAAGTAGCAAATACACTTTTGCACAATGAGCAAAAGCAACAGAAATCAAATTCTTTTCACTGTATTTTGGATTTAAAAAAAATAAAGTATGAGGTGGGAGAGGACATGTCTTTTTTTTTTTTCCTCTATGGTAAAGTAAAATTTTCAGAATTTAATTTTTCTCTAAACAGCAGAGCAACAACATTCCCTTTGGCATTACCTAAGAAAAGAGAGAGAATGCTGGTTCTGTTCCCTGCAGTCGGCTCACAAAAGCAAAACAGAAGATACGCGTGGAAAACTTTTAAATATCCTACTCTCTGACAGACATGGAAATACCTGGAAATTGCTTATGGTGAAGATGGAAATCTTAGTTTTGAATAGGAAGAGGAGTGCATCATGACCTTAGATGGACAATAAGTGTCTTTGATGCTTCTGCTTTAAAGGAAAAGACCTAAACTGCTGCCAACTGAAACAGAAATCAGAGGACTTTCCACATCAGTTTGAGCAAAGAGTGAATATGTCGCTGTCTCCTCCAGGTCAGACACAGGGAGGAAAGATCCATTTTGTCTCATGCTCCAGGCTTTGCAATTACTTTGTAAGCAACGCTTGTAACTGCTTGCTACTTAAAATTTTCAGCACAGAAGCCTCTGGCCTGTCTATTCTTCCTGCTTCTTGTTATTGTCAGTACTAATCCTGCCATATTGTTGAGGGACCACAACACAGTTAAGGGCTTCGCTCTATCAAGATTGTGCCAATACTTTTCAAAAGCTTCACAACCCTCAGCATTCCAAATGCAGCTGTAAATCTTCGAGTCATGTTTTCAGTCATGCCAAAGTGACTTGGGCCCCTAAGCCAGAACTGACTTAGAGATGTACGTTTGTATTGACAAATGTATTTATGCCTTGCTTCATTCAGCCTCACTCGGCGTCTTGTCTGTACTTCTACATGCCAAAGGGCAAGAGACAAGGTGACACCCATGCAAAGCTTTCAGTTCATCCATCTTTTACTGCTGTTGAATCACCTGGTATGCATGATGGTAGTCAAGCCGCAAGAGTAATGTTAAAAATACGTACACATCCATCTCTCCCACACAGAAACAATTATTTGTGAGATTTACAGTGAGAGGAGCAAATGTTTTGGGACAATGACTTCTGGCTTTCACCCTCTTAATTCCTGCTGCCTAAGTCATCTATTTACAGAGCAAATCTCCCAAAGCTGACAGCTTCTGATTGCACTAAGCTGATGAAATATGTGTACTTTCCTGCCAACTAAGGAGATATTTCTCAGAGATAATCCAGCCAACTGGCAGGACAGCGTCTCTCAGGGAATGTTTCCCAAAGGCATCCCGGCTGATCTGGTGCAGGAACTTGCAGGAGCTTCAGGCTGAGGCAGGGCAAACGGGCTCTGTGGCTGCCGAATTGTGAGCCCACGGCTCCACACAACCGGTGTCTGTGGCAGCCCCAGGGTCAACATGGAGAGGTTCAGTTGGGTGGTGGGGGATGCTGAGACCAGCCTGTCTCCATGCTCCCAGCAGCTGGAGAAAGGGCCCAGCTCCACTGTCTTCAAATGTCCCCTCCCAGGCCATGCCATGGTGCCTGAAGTTCCCCCCAATGTGCTCCTCCACTAGGAAAACAAGGTGCATGGGGATTTTTAGCAAAGATGCAAGAAGTGGGCTTCTGACACCATCTCGAGCTATTTTCTGAGAGTAACTGAATCTGTTTTCCTTCACAGCTGCACATACTTCAGTGTATGTGCGAACACTCAGAGTAAGAATTTCCTATCTTGACTTAATTAGAGTTACTTAAAAAAAAAAATCCTTAAATTAAGTCAAGCCTCTTAATTTGTCCTCACATAGCTTTGAACCAGAATTGCTGGAAGCGTGAATTAGACCAGATGTAGTCAATTCATTTCCAGTGCTGAGGAAACGCTCCTGTGAAGTGATCATCTGAGGATTTTGCAATATATTTCTTGTCAGCAGTCCCAACGAAGCACTTCAAGGCCTAAGCCGCAGCAGCATGGTTGGACGACAGAATCCATAAACAGCTTGCCGTGGCCTGTAATTAAAATAGAAAATGGCTGATTTAACTTCAGACACAAATCCTGTCACAGAACTTGGCCCAAATCCACCAACACTTCCTGAGGTCAGGGAGAATTCACAGTTTGGGCAGAGGTCGTGGAAATGCTGGGCTTCTTGCCATAACAGTTCACCAGAAAATAATTATAAAAGTCAAATTGGTAATGCTTACAAAGTGCCTGTAAGGACACATCAAGTAAGGTATTGTGCTTTCTCCGCTGGCTGCTTCCGTACACAGAGAGCTGTCATTTCTTAGCTGACTGCTCAGTCTTCTACACAGAAACAAAGACAATCCAACTCTTAGTTAAAAAGCATAAGTGCCCCCTACATGTGTATCCCTAAAGACAGCAAAAATCCTGGAGAAATGCAGCGACTAATAATTAATTTCATTTCCTGGGTGGAGATTTTAGGTCGAAGTGCTGTGCATCCATTGCCATCTGCCCATAGAGAAAAAATGAATAGGAGTGCCACTAAGAGTACGGTCAGTTTGCTTGCCTGCAGGAACTGTTCCTTTGTAGATTATTTTCTAAATGGTTTCAAGACTACAGCACTGGAGATGTCACAGCCTTGGGGTTTCTTTTGAGCATTAGCTTAGTCTAAAATGTGACTAAAATGCATCTCAAAAAGGAGTTGGGAGAGGGAAAGTCCTGCCTTTAGCTTCTTGCTGTGGAGGAGAAACATTCCCTTTCCAGAGTCCTCAGAGGTGCTCCTCCTGCACACCATTACCTTCTCTTTCCATGGTTGCTTCATCTTGTTCCTTTTAAGCATCTGGTCAACTCTGCAAAGCCTTTGCATGTTTTCTGAGTGACCATTAATGACATTAGCAGAAGGATCATTTGGGAGGAGATGGTAGAAATGGCGTGAAACAGGATTTGTTGTCTCTGTTTCTTGCACTGGAAAAGAAAGAGTGCCACTGAGCAGGTGTCCTTAATGGGAGATTTCAGAAACATTTATTTTGTTCACATCTAATTCTGAGAGTGGAAGCCAGTTGGAGGACCTGGAAGAAAGAGCATGAGGTGAATAGTGCTTTCAATCTTTGTATTTCCTTAAAGCGTTAAAGTATGTTCTCATTAAGATCTGATATTGATTTTGAACTTGTAAGCTATGTTCCCCAATATCTATACAGCACATGTAACAATTACCATTATTTTTGAACTTCAGATAGCCACTTTTTATGCTTTTATCACAAATATCAAGCCACTTCACCGTTTTTTTTTCTTAAGAGCCCGAGTTTCTTTAAATTTTAAAAATATATGAGAATTTTAGTTTTTATAATATAACAGGTTTCTAGTGTGTACAACTGAATGGCTGAAAGTTGAAACAAAGACATGAATGTCAGAAAGCCAAATTTTCAGTCACAATTTTTAATACCGTTCCTGGTGATGCTCAGGCAACAAATGGGAAACCACGTTTTAAATCAGGCCTACAAATGCTCATCTATTCCAAAGAGTCTCTGGGTGGTTCAATGTTATCCTGCATATAGTGTCCTTTACTGTGATTATTTTTTTTAATTCAGAAGATGGAAGGCTCTTCTAACACCAGTCACCTGAAGCCATGACCTGTAGAGGCAGCTCAGCTGATCTCAATCACAGGTATTCTTGGCTGAATGCCACAGGTGACTAATACATAGTCAGGCTTGGGACAGGTGGCTGCTCTGGTGGTGGGTATCTTAACTCTTGTGCCTGTGCTGGTTTTCTTGGGGACTCTGCACATTCTTCTGTGTCCCTGTTCAGCCTGGTGTGTATTTTGGGTGAGCAGGGCAATGAGGTTATGTCCAGGGAAGACTATGTGACCTTGTGGGAGTGACTCCTTTCAGTGATGCTCAACAACAGGATGAGGTGCAACGGGCACAGACTGAGGCAGAGGAGGTTCCTGCTGAATATGAGGAGAAACTTCTTTACTTTGGGGGTGCCAGAGCACTGGAACAGACTGCCCAGAGAGATTGTGGAGTCTCATCTCTGGAGACATTCAAAACCCGCCTGGACACATTGCTGTGTGATCTGCTCTGGTGAACCTGCTTTAGCAGGTGGGTTGGGCTAGATGATCTCCAGCCCAAACCATCCTGTGATCCCGGCCTGGTTCCCGGCCGAGGCCGCTGGGCGCTGCAGTGCCCGCGGGGCTCGGGCGGTGGCAGCAGCCGCCCGGCGGTGGCCCCGGCGGCGGATCCGGCTCAGGCCGCGCCGCGGGAGGCTCGAGTGCTGCTGCCCCTGCACTGACACCACCGGCTACTCCAAAATCCCGCTGACCAGGTGCTGGGGGAGAGAGGGGGCACAGAGGACGACGTTCACAGCGCTGAATGCTGAGGGAAATAACCAGCGCTGATGGCGTTGGGAACACTTCGCTGCCTCTCGGCAGCACTGGAAGCTGCTGTGACCGTCTCAAGGGCTCTGTCACAGGCACCTACAATATTGAGGGTGGTTTTGGGAAACAACGGGACTCTGGGGTACTCCGTGCTGCGACTGGTTAGAAGGTCAGCGATTTTTTGCTTGCCAAGGGTGGTATAAAACCTTGTGCAGATCCTGTTGTGAAGCTCTTGCTCAGGCAATATGTGAAGTGTTTGGTTAATGTAAACCACATACCTTTAGTGACTTTTAAAAGCGTACTATAATGTCATAGTTAGTAGCCTGGTTAGTGATGACATGAGTGAATGGATGATAGCACACAAATATTAGCAAGAATATTACAATATCTGTGGGGCAATTGTGAGGAGCCTGAGTTCTTACAGCATAACACTTTATTTTGAGGGAAGGGTATTTTTTTTTCTTCACAGAAAGTGCAGAATTCAAAATGGAAAAATCTAAGATTAAATCTAAAGCTGCTAGCTTACAAGTGAGAGGTGAAAAAGTGGCAGTCTTCATAGTAATACTATTCCACATGGCAACCAGCAATATTTTCCATTCCTGTTTTTCTTTTCAAACGTTTCATTCTGGTGCTGCTGAACTTCTTGTCCTCTTGAATGCTTTGCTATCTGATACAAGAAGCACTGCAAGCTCATCCTTCTTGAAAGGGGCTGTTTATTCAGTGAAGTTTTTGTCAGACCACTTATATAACTTCAGAACGAATTCCCAGTGCTTTCCTTTTGCTGCCTCTTTGTGAGAATCATTGGGATTCTTGGACTGAACCGTTATTATATAAATACAATACACTGTGCGGCTATATCAACATCAATTGCTACAGTTGGATCACTGACACTGTGCAGCTGCAGAAAGGAAATGGTCTTGACAAATAGGATACATAGGATTTTTCCAGTACGGTGTTTCAAAAGAGCTGCCACGTGAAATCCCCGTTCGGCAGCAGCACTAGGAAGATAAAGGCAAGCTACATGAAGTGCCACAGCAACAAACACGAATCTCTAACTTTCTCACTGAATCCTTGCTTGCTGCAATCATCACTATGCCTAAGCAAAGAACAGCAAAATGTATTGGATTATCAGGCATGGGAGAGCTGATGACTGATAAAGAAAAGCAACTTTACTCCAAGGCACAGATGGGAAGCACACACTGTCCTGAATCTGCTTTTCCTGAGAGAATGACAAGTATTTAGCGTTCTGTGTCCCCTGCGTATCAGTGTTGAACCACAAATGTTAGCTGTGTATAACATTTCAAAGCAATTGTCCTGTTAACACAATTACAAACACACTTGATTAAACCATCCTACACTATGAAGAGAAGTTACAAACAATAGATTCAGGGCCAGTTTTTCTCCTTGGCGTAGATGTGTTCAGAAGGATTCAAGTAGGTCAGCTTACAGTAATGATCTAGGAGAGAGCTGAAATGGTGTTGAGTGAGCAAATTATACTCCATTGCTAAATTATTTTTCTTTTCTTGATTATTTTCCTAGAACTAAGCAGTGGGGTTTGTGTTATTTATACAAACTAGCAGTGAGACTTTGCAATGCAGAGGTCCTGACACTACTCAAGTATGCGGTCATATGCTCAGATCATTCCATGTGCTTTCCACCAAGGATGATGGCACCCAAATCCCTCAAATCAGCCATACATGGCCTTTTGCTAGTAAAAATACTCTTTTTCCATTAATGGATCTTGATAGGAGGGAAGAATCAGCCCACAATCTGTAATAATGTCTTGAGGCTGCCACTGACAAAACATTTTACCTAAATATTTTCAGGCATTTGATGAGGATCCAGTATCAGATGGATTGGAAAAGGAATAGAAATGACAAGAAGATTGTGAAGATTTTTGGGAGAGATCTGAAAAATGAAAATGTCTTTTCCAGGTCTTTCCAACATTCCTCAAGTTGGCCAAAAAAGGGAAGGCATTTTGTATCTAAAGACTATTTTAGTAGAGAATCCAGAAAGTGCTACTGAGGGGAAAAAACTTACCTTTGAAAATATCTTGACTATCAAAGGAAAGAATTAGACTGTCACTTGGACTATTAAATTATTTGAAATATGAAGGATACTATTGAAAGGGGTATTGGAGATGATGGATTATACCTATTTGCTACACAGTGGCAAAATAGATGCATAGTACTACGGTTTCTAGTGTGCCTCATTTTTATTTCTAGTGATTTATTGGCAGAAGGCCTGTAAAAATAATGGAAAATCAAGCAAAGCAACCGGTTAGTTAAAAAATGATAGCAGTAATACTCTTAATCTGTTCGAAAGCTGTATTTTTATATTAAATAATATTAGTCGCTTTTTAAATAGGGTATTGTATGCTTTGTCTGAGGTCAGAGCAGGTACATGGTGTTTGCATAATTCACAGGGTACAAAGCTCTCTCTGCTTTTTCTGGATGCTCAGAACACCACTGAACCAAGACTGTGTATTTATAATGCACGTTTTCTTCTTGAGGCTCATGTATATCTCTGATTATAATTCCTACAAATTACTTGAATGCCTCCATGCAGTTTAAAGTCATGTGTCAAAGTCTTTTTAAGTAAGTGATTTGCAGAAAATGAAAATACGCTAAGCCTTTTTATCTTAGATCTCTTCCTCTCAGCAGAAGAAAAGGATCTTAGTAGAAGAATACAAACCCACTTTTATGAAAACCAGTGGAAAATGTATAAGAGGAAAAAAATACATCAACTGCTAATATTGGCAATATAAATCTTTTGGATGCTCTAATACTGAGAATTAAGAGAATGTGTGTTCTGCTGATGAGGTATCTCCACTGATGGAGAGGGAACAGCCTGAAAATGTATGAAAATTTAGGGGGTACAGTCTAAAAATAATTTACCCGCCCAAAAAAAGTTTCGAAAAGCCCCATTTCAAAAGTCTGTTTTAATGATGAAGGATGCAAAATTATTCATCAAGTGCTTAATCACAATCTTCTATTATTTTCTTGGCTGCTTGATAATATGAGCATTACCATCCTGACTGATTTAGTTGGCTCAGCTCTTCCCTTGATGGCTTAAATGATTTACTATCCATCCTTCTGAGAATACAGGCTCCAGGAACACTTGTTCCCATCTCCAGGACATGCCTGCTCTGTAGAAGGCTTATTTTTTTTTGGCTTTCTATCCTTTGGCTCAAACTGCTGATAAAGACACACACACATAGATTGTGAGACAGATGTATGTGCCATTCGGTCCAGTTAAAATACTACAAGCATGCTAAGGCTTGCTGAGGACCGAATATACTCTTCCATCAGGGTAGTTGAGAGTAACGAGACTAAGTTTATCTACTTCTACAACAAACAGTAGGTCTGTGACATCTGAGCCAGGGACAGCATGAATTTAGCAGGGCACAAGTCTGATGAGGAGCAGTTGAGGGAACTGGGGCTGTTTAGCCTGAAGAAAAGGAGGCTGAGGGGAGACCTTACCGCTCCCTACAACTACATGAAAGGAGGTTGTAACACGGAGGGTGTTGGTCTCTTCTCCCAAGCAGCATGTGATAGGATAAGAAGAAATGGCCTCAGGTTGTGCCAGGGGAGGTTTAGGTTGGATATTAGGAAAAAATTCTTCATGAAAAGGGTTGTCAGGCACTGGCCCAGGCTGCCCAGGGAAGTAGTGGAGTCACCATTCCTGGAGGCGTTTAAAAGATGTTTAGACAAGGTTCTTAGGGACACGGTTTTGTGGGGGACTATGGTGGGTTTGTGAATTCCCTGACGGAGAGCATGGGAACAGAAATTAGCCTTGAAGATATGAAGGCCTACCCATGAGAAAGATGGGAGTAAAGGAGTATCCAGAGATGTTAAGGATGTACCCGTGAGAGAGAAGGGAGTAGGAGAGTAACAAAAACTAGCAAAACTAGCCAATGAGATGTTACTGCTGTAACTTGTAACCAATAATGAAGAGACACGTTAATTGGCAAAACTGTATAAAAATGCACTTGTGGTAATAAATGGCATCTACTACTTTCATCCCGGAAGGACTTAGTCTACGTCGTTTGTCCATCTCAACCATGACACGGTTTAGTGCTAGAGTTAGGTTATGGTTGGACTCGATTCTGAGGGTCTCTTCCAACCGAAGTGATTCTATGATACCATATTTTGCGAGGAATAAGTGCAACGTGTATAAGATCAGAAGCAACTCCATTGTCTTCTTGGTCTTCTTCCTCCTGCCTTTCCCTGCCTGGAGTGTGTCCTGATTTGCTCCAGACCATCCTGCCATTGTCTACATGGTGTGAACCACAAGGCAGCTTGGGCTCAGATGATCGGATGACCTGGGGAGGTGATTCCACTCCCTTCTGTTGAAGGAACTTCTGCTCTTCTCTCACCCTTGGCTTAGGGTGCAGCACCTCTGGTTTCAGCCCTCTTCTTCCCCTTGGTCATGCAGGAACTGCGAGGAACAGAGGGAGCAGACAGCTTTAATTGAATATCGTTTTGTATTAACAATAGCAGCATAATAACACCTAAGAGAAAAGTATTTCCCTAAAAACTCTGGACTCCTCCAAACTGCCCCACTCTTCTGGCACTGCACACCTGCCTTTTAACAGCCTCTCACCTGATTACAGCAAATGGCCTTTTAATTTGCTGTGTTCATCAACTTGCTGATCTCTTTGTGCTGTGTTTACGAGACAGCCTGTTTCTGTGACTTAAGGGTAAAACACCAATGTGAATACCCTTTCTAGCAATGGTGTCAGCACATTTGTGGTCTTCAGACACTGTCATATGTCCTGCTTATTCTTTCAATGTGCTGTTAAAATAAATCAACAGATTTATACAGAAGTACAACAGTAACAAGTGCGCAGTCATATCCTATTCAGAAAATAAGAGAGAGCAGCTGTGATATAGGAAGAGTTGGTAATGCTAACCTTGAAATTGCTGGATCATTCTCCTGTCATTCTTTAACTTGAGAAAAGAAATAACAAGAAGACAACTCTTTTAGGCTGCATTTAGTGTTTTTCATAGTTGAGACTTTTCTGTTAAATGAGAGTTTTTACTTAGGACTTCAATCCCAGGTCTTTATTTTATTAGAGAAACTGAAGTTGAAATAGAATCAAGCATGTAAAACAATTGCAAGGTCTTCTGGATCTGTAAGTGCAATGTTGGATTTTCTACTCCAGACTCTGCTTTCATGCCTAATATGTTTATATATACTTATAGAAGTAACCCTTTATTCATTACAATTTGAGTACATTCCCTGTTTTCTCTGCTTCTTCTCTGTTTTGTTTTTTTCCTGTACTAGAGATGCTCAAAATCATACAGTCAGAAAAGCTAACCTGCTTTACATTTTATATGTGTAACATAGGAGTGCCAAAGTTTATAACAGTTGTTGCATTTGCACACACTGTTTGCAAAACATGTCCATAACATTTTCATTGAACATTGTGATACGTTTTGCATGCACCTTGTTTGATATCAGCAAGGGAATACACTTCCTTTGTAACCAAGGGACCCTACATGCAGTCTCTAAGTAGCCCTTTCAATGGGCAGAGTTAATCCAAGTTACTACATAACTGGAAAATCTCTAGAGAACAGGCTTAGGAAATGGCGCAGGTGATTTGACAGATCGAGCTCCAACATCAGAGCAGCCCGAATGAGCATCCCAGGCCTATGCTGAGGAGCCCTGTACTGAGGAAGGCACTCACGGTATTTTAGATGACTTAAAACCGAGACCCTCCCTGCTTGTGGTTATCAGAGAGCTTAAACCACATTTGTACTCTCAACACCAGTCCTGTAGTCAAAAGCCAGGCATGTCATTACTTTCCACCTACCCAAATCTCCCAGCTATATTGGTGGTACATGACACCCTTCTCTAACCCCAACTCTAAGCTTGTGCTCAAAATTGTTCATTGTTAAGCAGCTGCTGCACCCCCTCTTGGGGTGGGAGTCCCTAACTCTTGGGGCTACTGTCTGACATTTAATGTTTCATGTTTCAACTTCCTTTAAATGAAAGAGACTTAGAAGGACATAAACGGTAGGTGAATGTGTATTTAAAAGCTTGCTCCATAACTCCAGAGCTGAATGCTTTTCATGGCTGGCAGCAGTTTAAATCTTGAGCAGAATGTTGCAGAAGACTCACAGTTGTGACACAAGCCCATTTCCTGAAACTTTGATGTTTTCCCTTGCCTTCTCTCAGAAGATAAAATAGGTCAGCTCTAGGTATGAGTGTGAGTTTTGTGGTTTGGTCTCTCTGCACACAAATCCAGGAAGAATAAAAGGAGACAACTAGGCCGTGGAATCCAGTCCCATGGTGTCACCAGTAACCACATCACACTGTCTTGACTGTAAAATGATCTTCAAAATAATGTTGGCTTCTTCTTTGTACCTGTACAGAAAAGCCCCTCTGAAGTTTAGACTGGCTTTCCAGTCCTTTTGGACTTTATTCTTCCAAACTTGCCATCACCACTATAGAAATGAAGAGACAGAGGGACAGGAAGCTGGTTGTTTTCTCTTACTGCATGTGAGAGGGATGAAAGCAATGGGCTAGTTCAGTGGCCTTTGGCAGAGTGCTGCTAGATTTCTTGACCTTTTTTTTTAAAAAAAAATTATGGTAACTTTTCTGATTTTTCAAGAATAGAAGATTAGATCCTTGTGCGTATTTTCCCACTTAGTGCTTTGAGTTCTGCGTGTTTCAGCCATACCTTACTGAACTTTTAGACACCGTGTCTTCCAGGAGAACATAATCCCACAGGAAGCCCTTCCAAGCACCCAGCAATTAGAGACAGTTTAGCCAGCAGGTAACTGATATTCAGGGGAAAACAGTTTCACTCTCCAAGTAGAGAGGGCTGCGATTTACTTCTCATTCCCCTTTTAGTCTGTGATTATTTCACCCTTTCCAGTTATTTCTTATGGAAATAAGCATGGAGGAGCTTTCTTTGCAAGACATCTTAGCAGCAATGACTTGGTTGGAAACTTAGATGGGTACTTAGGAACCTTGCTTAAGTGGAATCCATGGTGGAAGACATCCAGGAAAATCTATTGGCGGCTCAGAGTGTACTGAGTAGTGTTAGAAGATTTAAGTCTCTCCAGAGATGGTTAAATCTCAGCTAGATTCAGCAACTGCAGCATCTGCTGTGGTTCTTGTTAAAAAACTCAAAAAAAAAGAAAAAAAAGAAAGTCAAGTAAATGTAAGATGCTAATAAACCATGCAAAAGTGAAATGTGAATAATCATACAAAAGGTGGGACTGGCAGCATGGAATCTAGAAAGGGAACAAGAGATGTAACTGAAACCATATCAGAATCAAATTTCACCAATGTTGGTCACTAAGCAGAGGTTTTCAAATAGCAGGTCCTTGTACAGGTGCATGGAGTATTGGCAACAGAGCAAGTGAAGCTCAGCTGTGACTCAATTTCACTTGGAGAGAAAGTTATAATGAACACAATGAAAGCAGTTATGTTTCAGGACTGTCATCCATGTTTTTGTGCACCTGGAACATATTTTTCTTGGAGTACAAGTAGAGATGAATCCTCATTTGAAGCCCAAAGAAGTCAACAGAAGCCTTTACATTGACTTCGGTGGGTTTTTCACCAAGCCTTTGAATGCCACATCATGTAAGCAGAAGCCTTAAATGAGAATCAGATTAATTATTTTGGCTTGCACTGTTGCAGACACCTTTCCTAGTATTTTGGATGGGGAAGCAGCAACATTTTAAAGAAAATATTTTGCTTTTTTGTAATGCATCAGAGGCAAATGCATTGTTAGTGATGAAGAAAACAATGCCAGGACCTTATAAAGAGCAAGAAATTATAAAGCTCTGTGGGGAGGTGACTCCACCAGAGCTAACCCATGCATTTAATTTAAACCTGGATTATTTGATAATCCGCAGCCAGAGTGCCCAGTGTGATGCATCAGAAAACCCTTGGTTCCCCGTCATCATGAGAGTGCCACAGGGACTTAAAATACCAGTTTCAGGAGCTCAGGGGTTTCATGGTATTATCTGCTCTAGTTTTGCCTCGTTCACCAGTGCTTAAGTTTCTTTTGGGCTTTCCATGAGTAGGCACTGACCCAGTATTTGGCCTTTAATGAAGAACAGAAGCATTAAATGCTCTAAAGTTTTCCAATAAAGAAGCGAGCCATTATTGAAATTCACTCATTTTATCCTAATAACATTGCATTTCCTGCCAATAGTTTAAAATATGCTGTTATTCTCCCTGAAAAGAAAAAGGTCTTAACTCTAAAATAAGACTCTGGAAATGATATAATATAAACATGTGCTGACATTAATTACTGTAATATTTATCTATAAAACAGATGGTAGTGCTTTCAAAAATGTGTGAGCAATGATCAGAATGAATTCATTAGGCATTTATACTGCTGTCATGTACTCGCATAGGTGTTGCCTTGGACCCTGCTATATGCTGAGGGGCTCCTTCTTTTTAAGTGAGGTTTTACCAAACAGATGGAAAACATTATTAACTACTGTTTTCCTTTCTTGTCAAAGATGTTTTGTCTAATCATCGCTATAATTACACATCCACATTGTAGTAAATCATGCTGTATAAACATTTAGAACAGAGTGGATTATTAGGGTGAAACGCAAAGTATTCCAGACATTAAAACAAAACAAATACGGACTGGACTCAGCTGAATAATAACAATTTTCAACATCAAGGACAGACAAAACATAATTTAATAGCTTTGGCTTTTCTTTCTTCCATTTATGTCCCATTATTCTATGTTCAGTGTACCCTGTATGCTTTCAAATGCCTCCCTCCCCTTTCTTTGTGTGAATATTTTAGTGAGGAGACATTTTCCTTTAGACAAAAGCTCACTTCAACATCTTGCTGCCACTGTTTTCTTCTTTCCATGTAATATATGACCACAAAAGCATTGAGGGACAAAGCGGACAACAATGAAATCTAATTGGGGCTTTTTGTTTTCTAAGTTAGCCACAAAATTCCCATTTTTGTTGGGGCAATTGTGTTTGATCAGGGTAACCAACTATTTGGGACCGGATTCACAGTACTCAACTTTTCCACCTGCAGCTCCACTTCTGTCAGGTTCAGAATCACAAAACACCAGTGTGAACACCAGCATTTCTGCCAGGCTGGTGCCTCCCCCTGAGGCTGCCGCAGCCCCCGTGGGGTCACATCCTCAGTTTGGGACCTGCTGGCCGGGACGGTGGGTCGGCGATTCATGCCCCATGGCTCTGCAGTGGGGATGCATCTGATCTACCATCTCTGGTGTAGATGTCTATGTTTGTGCTGGGCATCCCTTAAGTCAGTGGAAAGAAACAGGAGTTTTTGTAGCACTGGATTAATTGACTGTACTGACAGGGTGAATTCTGTGCTCGTGCCCAGATCTTTCTACTTCAATGCCCTCTGAACTTCTAGGATTTAGAAGGTCCTGCTTGAAACTAATATCTTCCTAGGATCCCAAAGGCTTGTGAACACTTCTTTATAATGTCAGAAAATTGGATTATTCTCCTTCTGCAGACATCAGGAAAGGGGTCTATTCAATTGTTCCAAACAAAATTCAGATTTCATGAGAGACTGGAAGAATGTTTATTAAATATTTCATTTGGTTCACACTTGGAAAAAAACAAATACCTTAACACTGTGTACAATTTCAGGACAATTCTCACACCATCTTTTCTAAGAATGAGGCTGCATTCACATTCCCCCTTTCTAGCTTAGTTAAAGGTTATTGCACCAGCTGTTTCTTTCGAGATCAAAATTTTATGATGGCTATAGGAGCTATGGCCAGACAATTAAATACAAAAATGTTTCATTTGGTGTAGATCTTTTCTGCATATTTTTATATCCAAAATAGAATTATGCAGTGGTCCTGCTATTCCTGAGAGATTCTATGGCCAATTGCAGAACTAGCAGAATATCAGTAACACTGGGCAAATAAAGTTGGTTTATAGGGGAGTTGGAATGTGGAAAAAAACAAAACAAAAATCAAACAAACCCCACAAGCAGAGACATAAGTAGCTTCTGCAAAAAGAAAATTAACTGTATTAAAAAAATCTGCCTGTACAGAACTGATTCACCAGGCAATAATGGCTCGATCCCTTGGTTCTCTGTGGTTCAATATCAAGATCTAAATAAAGGATAAAAATCCCCCAGTCTTTTAAAACACAAACAAACAAAAGCCCAGGAAAGTAAAATTTAACTTTCATAGTATTTCCAAAGAAATGAGTGTAGTTTTCCTCCCTGCATCAATCCTGCGTTTAATAATATTTTTAAATAATCCTGAATATTGGGCTGTACAAAGCAATGTTTTACTACTACAGATTAATATATTTCTATCGACAAACATTTTCACAGTATGTCAGAAGCTGATCATGGCTTAGATTTTACCAGTGATGTTGTGTGTGTTGTAATGCCATTCATTGCCTGAGGAACACCAAGGGTCCAGAGGCCGTTATTTCCACAAGCTGATTAAAACGTCTGCAACAAATTGTGAGAATTAGAGCTTGAGTAGTGTCTGCTACAATAAAAAAATGCAACCAGATTGTTACTGTATCAAAAATGCTGATCATGAGTAAATCTGTTACACCTTTCCAAGGATGCATTTTTTTACAACTTCTCCAAAGCCAACCTCCTCAGCTCTCCTGCATGGGTGGCAGGGGGTTTACTCAGCCCAGTTCTGCGGTGTTGAAATGACCCTGCGGCACCACAATGCCACTAGCTGGCAAGGCGGTATGTGTTCAATGTTGATCTTTCAAAGCACAGTAAGATCACTACAACTTTTCTGGCTCAGGAGATGCATTTCCAGCTGCTGCTTGGCCCCGCCGGCGTTGCACGAGGACTGCCCAATGTGCTTGCCCTTTGTGCCCAACGCCGCGCTGAGCTGAGGCTGAGCAGATGACAGTTCCCTGTGTAAACGCTGGTGCAGGGTTCGGGTCAGCCTGTTGGCAGTGGCGTGCTCTTAGCGTCATATCAGAGCACACTCGAACCTGTCAGCAAGCACTGCCAGGATTGCCATGCCACTCATCTCTACCAACAGCAACACACAGAGGCCTGGCACCTTGTGCTTCTGGAAAAAAGTGGGTATTCAGGGTGCCTTTGTGAAGAACCACTGAAGGGGTGAAAGGAAAAGCTGAGGAATGTCACACCTGGTGCACAAATCCGTGCTACTTGAAGAATATCTCATGAAGGCACTCTCATTCAATGAGACAGCTGAGGATGAAACCAGACCTCTGACTGCTTTGAAGCCACCTGTTTGTATTGGAACAGGCTGGACCACTCGTGGAATCACCTTCTTGCCACATTTTAAAGCTGACATCAGCGAGCTATCAAAGCTATCAGGGGTACTGGGACAGACTGATAATAGCAGGACCTCATTCTATACCACAACATCTTTGATACAAAGTCCATGGCAGCAGGAGAAATCCACACTAACCCCTCACCTGGCCACCCTGATGGGGAAGCCTCCTCTGCTTAGTACCGTTCTTGTATCACACAGTGGAGCAGATGGTCTGTAGAACCTTCTGGAGCACACATCTATTAACAGTTTTCCTGTTCCTGTGGTAAAAGGGTTTCTACAATGTTGCTGGACTTTTCTATTCACAAGCTTCTAAGAGGTATGATGATGATATATGATGGTAAATATTATAATGTATGACTGATGCTTAGGGCTAAAACTTTGTGGGGTTTTTTTTGATGCTAGCTGGATGTTGCCGTATTGGGCAGATTTGGGCCTTTTCAATGCAGAAAGTGTATAAGGGAGGTAGCACTCTAAAAGCAATGCTGTAAATGTGCTGTCTGGCTTTTCCTTTCCACAGACCTCTCCTCATTCCTTTCTGTCAGCTGTCAGCCATAACAAACCCTTACCACCAAAATGTAGCCGGGGAGGTGGATCACGAATGGTTCTGGGGGAAGGAACTGCTTAAGACACCACTGCTCTAAGAAAGCAAAAGTTCTCAATCATCCAGCCATGTGTCTCTCTCTTGGTTTGCCTTGGGTGTCAAAAAATCGCACATATATTCCTCTTCAGTGCAACAACTTCAGTAATGTTACCTTATACTGAATAATATATTGAGAATTGTGATAATGAGGCATAATTTCATCTTGCTTGTTTAAAAGTTGGACTAGTGTCCTGCTTCTCAATGGAGAAGGACAAGGAAGTGAGTGTAAAAGCCTCATCCTGATCTCAAAGCTGGGCCAGCTTCTGACCTTCTCTGTGGCACAAGTGAATGTAAGAAAGAAATGGGAGATACTGAGTTACATCCTTGGAATTGTGAGGAGACAAACAGCCTTGCCTGAAAACATGCTCTGACAGCGCTCATGCATTCATGGTACTTGTTTTGCAGCTTGCACAGCCTGAGCAGCTCCATCGCACCCAGATTATGGAGTATGGAGAACACAGACTTCTGTGAACTTCCAATCCTACAAAAAGACTTATGTCTTGGCATTTGATTTTTTGAATTACCAGAAGGATGGCAGGAAAGAAAACCCCAGATGAAGGTCAGTGCACACACCTCAAGTTGGTGAGCTCCTTCCTGTACAAAGAAGGACCTTGCAAAGTTTTAGTCTGTAAACAGATTTATCTGAGCAGTGAGGGGGGCCGACCCAGTGGGTGCTGCAGAAGTGAGCTCTGCACCCACTGCTGCTGAGCTCCATGGCTTCACTGTCACCAGCAACACCGCTGCCATCAGGTTCCCAGCAGAGCCCTTTGCTACCAGCTGAGGACCTCACAAGCAGGACTGCAGAAAAGGCAACTGATATAAAAATGATTCCTATACCAGTCTCTAGTCAACGTGCTCTTCCCAAGCATTATCGTTACTATTGTCCTACTGGTACCACATTGATGGGGTATGGGCTAGCACCACTGAAAAAAAACACTATAAACCCCAAACCTGGTGGGTTTGCTCTATTGCAGAGCTTTTGGCAGACTGACAAATATACCACTAGAACCTGCCAGCTCCAATAGTGTTTCCTTCATGCTAGCCAGTAAGAGATCAATAGCAGTGTTAATCATGAAAGTAAGGAGAGATCATAAGAGAGCAGTAAAACAAGGGAAATAGTGAGTTTCACCTGTTGTTCCTGTTGATTCTGGATGGCTTCCGCTAGCAATTTCATAATGCACCATGAATTTCCATAAGGCAGAGGGCCCAGCACATGCATAAAGAACTTGTGGAATTTTTGCCCATAGGGTTGAATGCTTAATATAGAGAAAAAAATCTGATGTATGGAAATTCAGGCTGAGATTGCAGTAGAGGACAATTAGCCATCTGGACTCGGGTGTTACAGGTTGTCTGGTCAGCCCTGGTGCAACGCAGAGAACTGAGCTCCCCACATGAGCAGACAGGTCCTGTGGCTGCCCCAGCTGCCTCTTTAGCTGCTGCTCAGTGTCTCCTTAGCCTCAGTAAAATGACTCCAAGCTTCTGCCAGTGTGAAACCAGGCACGGGGTCTGGCAGCTGAGTTCAGAGGTTATCTATACGTACACTATTAGCATACAGAGTCTGCAGGAGCCTAGCTTGATCTGCAAACAAAAGGGAGAGAAAACAGGGTAAATTACACAGGATTAGACTCACATAGCTGCAGCTCAGTATTTGCACCCCTGTGCCATGATGCACAGCAGAGCCATTGATTTTTCCCGGATGCCAGCCAGTGGGAGCACTGCAGGGACAGGACACAACCGGGGAGAAGAAAGGGCTTCTATTCCCCCTCAGCGGCCTCCGCCAACCTTCTGTGCTCAGCATGAAGCTGAGAGAAAAAGGTGAAAGACTCTTCAATGTTTCTCTGCTGGGAGGACATTTGTCAGGAAATGGGGCTCACGCCAGGGCTGAGGAGGAAGCAAACAGGAAAGAAGCTTCCAGACAGCAATTATAAAACAATCCCAAAGAGCAGACTTCAGACAGATCAGTTTAGATCATAGGAAACAATTTATGAACCTATCATGTTCAGTTTTCCACTAGACTGAATGCTGAGTGAACAGACAGCATGTGGTCAGGTTTCTTCACCCACACATCCATACCGCTTGATGTGATGGACGGTGATGTGCCCAGCAGCCGGATTTCAGATGTGCAAAGGTTTAGGGCAGAAAAAAAACATAAAGATGATACTGTTTATACAGTGAAAGGTTTACTGAGTGAGGACTACACACCCAGACTTTTAAAAGATAGGGTAGAAAAAGCTACATTACAATATTTTTGATAAAAGGAAGCAGCATAGACTTCACATAATTAGGGGGAAAAGCCCATATATTTTTACTGAAATATTTTGTGTTGTATTTAATCTGTAATGAAGCTAGAGGAACTATGGAAAGAGGTCCATCCAGCCCTTAATTGCTCACTTAGAAGAATTATTATAGAATTTATACACAGACCACATCTCATCTCGGGCAATGTACTTTTCTGTCATTCATTCAAACACACACAATCATAACACATCCAGGCCAATCGAAGATGTATTCTGTGGCATGATCAATATGCATGCTGAACCAGCTTTAGAAGGAAAGTGCAAAGTCCAAAAGCTGTAGAAACAATAAAAAAAGCAACACTACCACAAGATGACAATTTTGATTGTACTTGTTATTCATTCCTCAATTACTCCTCAAGAGTTCAAAAAGTTCAAGCAATTTCTATACTTTTAATACTTTTGGAGTTCTGCTGTAGCAGAAAATAATCTGTGATCCTTCACAGAGGTTTATTAGTTCAAAGTTTCTAAATTTTGGATGCTTGCTAAACTTGAAATATTTGAACAGTCAATGTGAAATTCTTCTTCTGACATCTATTATTAAAACAACAGTTAATGATTTAGTACACAGTGGTGAAAAGGATCTGTGTTGTTAGCAAGTGGTCAGATTTTATCAGTCTTTGAACAATTTAAAAAAAAACATTTCTTTTTTTCCTTAAACAAAACTGTTCTACTTGGATAGTACCAATGTCCACATCACCACTCAAGAAAAATTAAACTAGACAATAAGCTTGGAGTTGTATATACCCCCGAAGCAATTTAGAAACAATGGCAGATTACATCACCTGTGGATATATTAATATGATCTGCTCACTATGAACTCCCAGGACACTGCAATGAGCCCAGCAGTGTATGTGATGTCTAGAGAAGATGTCATCCACTGCCCAAAGCTGCTGGTTCCTGTTTCATGTACACAAGGGTATCATTAGGCAATTTAATTTTGATGATGTAATGTTTGCAATTTTCTATCCTGTTTCCTCAGTTTTGGTGGGTGGAATTCCTAGGCTGAAATTACCTTTGCGTGGTTGAATTAATCTCTCCCATTAGAAGAGGTTGTTTTTATCACTTGTCTGCTGAGTCTAAAATAGTGGTACTCCAAGCAGATGGCTAAACTCTTTGTCACAAGACAGAAATTCTATTTCTGAATCAAGATAGGTCTCGGTGTTAACTATTTGCTCATATAAGTATTTGCAGAAACTTTCCCAGAAATAAAGCTAAAGTAAAAATGGAAGAAAATTGGTAGAGATAAAAAGTTATTTTTTTGTGCTTCATTTACATCATTAAGGTGAAGAAGTGCAAGCTACCCTGTGAGCAGGCTGCTGTGGAAATAAAGGTATTTTCTTGTTGACATAGAGCTTACCATTTCCCATTACCTGCATAACCTCTAGAGTGATACTGAGAGGACTGCAGGAGTGGCTCAAGCTGACCTACGGCTGTGCTGCCAGTGAGAGTGGAGGGACCTGTCACCCCCCTGGGGCTGTGCTGCTGCCACTGAGAGTGGGGGAACCTGTCACCCCTCTGGGGCTGTGCTGCTGCCACTTCACCTGCCCAGATTTGCCCGTATTGTGCAGCCATGGGGCAGCGAGACCGACAGAAACCCTCCTTCTGCGAGGTTTATTCTCACCCAGGAACTGGAGCTTTCCCCCTACCACACGATCAGGCAGCAGTGGGAGCATGGAGCTGAGAGTGGGAACAAAGATAAGTCCCTGTTTTTGGCAGCAGTACAGCCCCAGACAGGCTTCTGCAGCCTGTGGAGTGCTCCCCAAGTGCCTGTGCTCTGGAGGATATATCAAGACTGTTCGGGTGGCTATTAAACCACCCCCTAACTTTGGTCAAAACAAGATTTTAGCAGCTGCACAAACTCTTTTCTTCATGTCATAGCACTTGAATCATGTAACTCATTTGTTGAATTGGCAAGTAAGCTTTTCTCCTGAAAAAGTGCTGCTGAGGAATAATGGATTAGGTAGGAGGCCTTCATTTTGAGAAGTGAGAGAATAATGACACGACATGCTCCCAAAAATATAGATGGTTATAATCTCAACTTTTGCTCTTGACTTATTCAATCTCTTTTACAAGTTAATAATTAAACCATGCTTTATTTTTTGCTTAAGATTCTATAACCATTTAAAGCCTGTAGTTCCCTGCACCATCTAGGCAGACCTTACCTGCTTCTTTCACGATACATATGAGTATCTGAATTACACAGCAAGATGAAGCTCATTGTGTTTATACTAGTGGAACTGATAGGATATTTTTAGTAATAGCTACACATCTCAATTTAGCACATTTTATGCAAGAAAGAAAAACTCTTCTTATTTCTTGAAAGGGTAAATCCTGGATTTTGCACTAAGCCTGATTACTCAAACTGGTGGAAGGGCCATGGAGAAAAAATGAACCTATTTTATGTTGTTAGTAGTCTCAGGGTTACATTAGCTTGTGCAGCTGATCTATTGCAACTCCACAGAGTTAGTGAGGGAATGGCTGGCAGGTCTGGGCTGCCCTTTTCCCCCCAGCAGCAACAACACCTGGCAGAGTGTGTGCCTGCACTGTCTGCTCCCAAAGCACTGAGATCATGGAGGATCTCCTCTTGCTGCTCCTCAGATGCCACAGCCAGCACTGCAGGGCCATGCCTTCAGCTTGTGTTGAGGAAGAGGTAGGATCTGACTTTGACTAGAATATCACAGAATCACAGAATGCTAGGGATTGGAAGGGACCTCGAAAGATCATCTAGTCCAATCCCCCTGCTGGAGCAGGAACACTTAGATGAGGTTACACAGGAAGGCGTCCAGGCAGGTCTTGAATGCCTCCAGAGTAGGAGACTCCACAACCTCCCTGGGCAGCCTGTTCAGTGTCTGTCACCCTCACTGAGAAGAAGTTTCTTCTCAAATTTAAGTGGAACCTTTTGTGTTCCAGTTTGTAACCATTACCCCTTTTCTTATCATTGGTTGTCACCAAGAAGAGCCTGGCTCCATCCTTGTGACACTCACCCTTTGTATATCTGTAAACATTAATGAGGTCACACCTCAGTCTCCTCTTCTCCAAGCTAAAGAGACCAGAGAATGCAGCTTTAGAATAAAAGGAAGCTATGGAGAAATGCTTGTAATATGGGAAGTGCCTTTCACATGTCGGATAGCAGCCATCTGCCAATGCGCCCTGCAAGCAGAACGATTATGGTGTCTAAAGGTCAAAAGGAAGTTCTCTAATACCAGCTTTCTTTGCTTTTGTAGTGCTTGTAAACTACAAGCCAGCATGTGGAGCTAAAGTTTCACACAATTTCTGCCTCGCAGTATGGCTCTATAGCGATGTCTTGTTCTTTCGTGATGCTTTCCATCACTAGAAATGTTCCGTGAAGGAGCTTATTTTCTTGTTCCAAATTTACAGATGAAGAAAAGGAGGTAATAATAACATAAATACATAATGTCATTTTTATAGGTCATCCAGCCAAGTGCCTCAAAATTGAACCCTGGCCCCCAAACCCCCATGGTGTGATCTACCCGCTATGTAATGGGGCCTTCCCTGTGTGTACACAGCTTAGCTGGAGTGGTATAGCTATCATTTGTCCGGAAAGTCAGATTTCATGAAATGTCTTGTAGCTATGCTCGGGGAGAGATTATGTATTTTAAGCAGAAAGGGTAAAATAAGAAAAGGCTCTAGGCAATTTTAAGAGCTGTTGATTTAGACATGTACTTAAAGGAAACGTACTATATAAAACCTGTGCTTGCTTATTTGGCTAGAAATTAGGTTTTTGCTTAGATTTCAAGACAGGGGGAGTTTCTGATCTGTTCAGACCTTTCTATCTGGTTGAAGGACTAACCTCCTCTGTATTATCTGCCCTTCACAAACTGTTCTCCACAGTCACCCTTGTATCCTGACTTCAGGCCACAACTCTCCCTGTTTTGAAGATCCCTGCAGCCAGGTGAGCTCTGCCAAGACCTCCCTCAGAACAGCTCTACCCTAATTCTTTCCTACATTCATGTTTCTTTGTACTAAGAACCCAACATTTCCTGATAAACTACATCATCCTTCCTCAACAAGTACAGGTAAATAGCGGAGTATCTCAAATAGCTCAAGATGGTGACTGTTGGTTATAATTAATAAATTAGTCTCCAGCTATTTTTGAAAATAAAGAAAACTATGGGCCATTTCTGCCTATGCAAGTCCATAAACACCCCCTGAATAGCAAAACTTTATGTAAAAATACTTCCTTATGTATAGCATTAGGTGTTCTCCATTCAACCCAAGACATTGAATCAGATTAAATGAATAAAAACTCTCTGAAAACATGTGGTTGCAATTGCTTGTCCAGTGAGTCTTAAAACTCTAAGCAAAGTAAGGTGATGCACCAAGAAACCACAATTGAGACTGAATTGGAAAAAAAAAAAAAAAAAAAAAAAAGAAAAGAAAAAGGAAAGAGACAAAATAAGCAGGAGATGGTAGAAAAACAGGAATTACGTGCAAGGAATCACTGCAGAGTGTAAGGAAACAGAGTGCATGATAGATGAGAGGAAACCATTATGACTTAGTTCTGCTTATACAGGAATCACTGTAAGATTTATTAGTAGTTCCCCAGGAGAAGGACCAAACCCTGTGTAAGTGGGTAGTGAATGAAAACAAGAGGTCTGGCACTGGACTGCTAACAGTTCACATCCTCTTGTGCTCAGTGTGTGCATTCAGATATTATGACATACACAGATTCAGAATAACAAAAGATCATGATTGAACAGTTCTATAAAGAGTTGCTAGGTTCCTGGAATACAATTTAACATGAAGGGTTTTTTTTCCACTGTAGAAAAAAATCTAGTAATTTCTTACTACCATGTGAAGAATTGATCCAATTTCACAAACTACAGTTGCATGTAAATCTATTGAAACTGACTGTAAACTCAGGAATGATCTGCAAGTAAAAAAACTTTATATGAACTTTGTTGTGCTGATATTTCAGTCAAGAAGAGATTAATTTCACTGATCTTAACAGGAGATGAAAAAATGGCAAAATGTGAAGTGATCGTAACTCTTTATATTCAGTAATAAAGATGAAAAGCACCACTGTATTGTCTACTAATAACTGATAATACTAAGGACCTGAAATTAATGGGAAAACGCAAGAACCAAATAAACTCTGAAGTCCACAGAAGCCCTGAACCCCTGGCTGCCCATGGAAAAGCCAAATAACACATTTGCTGAAATGCAATAGCAGTAAGTATTCATGCATTGTCAAATATTATTCAAGACAGAGGCACAGGTATTGCACATTGGTGCACTGATTATTAGAAAGTCACAGAAAACAGGAAATTACTCATACCGCAGGACTTCAAAATCTCCTCTAGATCTCCTTACAGAGGTGAACATACTGTGCCTCATCAGCTCAAGTTGTAATGGAGATGATTTAAACCTGTATTCTCTTGTAAAAGCAACTGTGAATGCAAAGGACACATAAGATCAAAGGATCAAATACTTACGAGAAGATCTGCAAAAGTGCTTCCAAAGCTCAGTGTGCTTCTAGGACCTGAGGTGGAAAGCTCAAGTGACACATGGAAACCAAAGGCTCTAAAGTCCTTAGCAAATACTAGATATCAATTCACAATTGAAACACTTGTGGGAAAAACTACTTAGACACAATGGATAGCGGATGACGGAACAAAAGATCTTACAGGTTGAATACAAGACCTTGGGGACTCTAGCAGTATATCCAAAGACTAAATGACAGACCTGAAAACTGTAACTTCATTCAGGTTACCGGACACACTATAAACACAGAGTTGAGCAGACGAAACCAGAGAATCAAGGGGAAGTATTATAGTGATGCAGGAAACCCAGTGGAAAAGTAATCTTTCCAAACCCATGGGAAACAAAAAACTATGTGTAACTATATATATTGTATAACAGAGGAGGATTAGGTGAAAGACAAGGAATAATCCCCTCATGCCAGGAAAATTCAGTCATTTAATTCAAACTCCTGATCCAGAAGAAAGTATTTTGGTTTGTTTGCAAGTGTTTTGGCTTACATGTTGTCAGGAGGAGATGACAGCAGATTATACTTAATGTTGCCATCGACGACAAAAAGTCTGATCACTATTTGGAGACAGATACCATCAAGAAAAACTCAATATGTTATAGGGAAAATTCTTGCCTGCATAAGTAGGTCTAATTTTCTCTTTCAACAATTTCAGCAGCCCCATGATTTTGCAGAAATGAATATGGTTGGACCTCATTCTAATTAATCTCTGCAGGCATTTGTGCAGTGGAAATATAGAAATAATAGGAAATCAGTACCTCATCTTGGTATTATGGAGGTTTGCTCATTTACTGGCACTGTTTCATATCAAATGAGAAGGAAAAAGATTATTAATATGAGCTGTAGATTCCCATTGCAATTTTTGCAACAGTATAAGGGTATTATTAGCATAATTACATTTTAACAGTGTCCATCTATGTTTTGGCTTCAGTTTCAAATGGAGATTGTATTTTGCCTTGCTTTCTCTTCTAAATTGATCTTCAAGGTTGATGCTTTACACAAGTTCTGGCTTCTACCTCAAAGAGCTGCACTTTAGTGGTTGTTAAAGAGCCTCCTATAAAGTTTACAGATAACACTCAGGAGAAAGGGATTATACAAATATATTGTAAAATCATTGTAATTTTTTAAATTATAGACTTGATAGCAAGAAATACTGACTACATACACTGTTGCAACAGATTATGAGCATGCCTCAATAGAATGTTTCATAATAATGGCATATTCTAAGTGAAAGAGAAATGTGATGAAAGTGCAAAAGAGTTACTCAACCACACCACTGCAAATCCTTCCAAAACCCTCATGTGCCGCAGTTTTTATAAGGGAAGATCTAAGGATGCACAATGTTTGTTACTGTGCTGCCATGGCCACCTAGCGAGGGACGTGCTCAAGAGAGAGTCGAATAAAGACAGCACAGTTACATTACCCTTGGCGTAAGGCCTCTGTTGGACACAGAAACAAGGGTCCTTTGCTGAGTGTGTCAGTGGATGAAGTCAGCTGTTTTCTTGAAGGAGAAGAGGGCGTCACATTCTTTGTGCTGTATTTCTTTTTAGTGCCCGTGCATTCACGGTGATGCCCAGACTTTGAAGGTACTCTGTATGCTGGAGGTATTGTCAGATGGCCCATCCTGTGCCAGATGCCTATTTCCACTGCCTCCCTTTGCCACACTCATGCTACTATAAAGGAACTGCTACACGGATTCTCTCATAGGTTTTTACATTCCCATCTTATCAGCTGGCTTCTGTGTTGGAGCAACCTTTGAGCCACATGGTTATTATGACTATTAGTACTAAAGCTTTTCCTGATTGGGAACTGGTTACTTAACATGCAAACAACAACAACACAGGCTTGGGAGTGTGCGAGGACTGCCTGGCCAAGGTGCCCATGAGACAATGACATGCACCTCTTGGCCATGGTGAGGCTCTCAGAGAGGCTGAGAGGAGAGGAAACTCCAATAATAATGAAAACTTCAGTTACCTCCAAGGTAAGTTAGATGAAATATCACACCTAGACATGGTGCTAGGAATTAAGGTCTGGATTTCAAAAATAAATTCTCCACTGAAC
The DNA here is from genome assembly GCF_036013475.1 of Columba livia. Taxonomy (NCBI): domain Eukaryota; kingdom Metazoa; phylum Chordata; class Aves; order Columbiformes; family Columbidae; genus Columba; species Columba livia. The sequence continues at coordinate 18,006,692 of NC_088603.1, read as the reverse complement.
AGGTAGCTCAGGAGAGTAGTAAGAGCATACATTGATATTGTCCTGGATGGCAGGGACAGTGTGGTTCAAAATGTAACTGTGAAAAAGCCTTACTGTAACAATTGTACTTAACAGCCTTGCAAAAGAGACAAAAGGAGGAAAATCCAGTACCTAAAAAAACCCCAAACCACAGGAGGATATAAGTGAGATCTAAAAAATCGTGTTTGGCACAGGGTAAGCAAAGAGAGGAGTTGCTCACTGTCTTGGTCTAATCTGAGAACGGAAATCAAATGGAAGGAGAAAGTAGAAAGTATAAAGAAGGATGTATATGGAGCGATGGTGTGCAACTCCTTTGTCACAGGAAGCCCTAGATGATGTATATTTATTTGGATTCAAATTACATTGATGAGAAATTATCTTCTGTGAAGAGAAATACAGCTGGTACTGAAGACTACTATAGTTATTACACATGAAGACATCATCACTATCGTGTCAAAAAGCCTTAGGCCACAAACTGCTGAAGTCTGCAGTAACTTCCTGGGCAAGTATCAATCCATCAGTCCCCGTTCATGTGCTGTGGCTTGGGCAGAGGTCCTCACTGTCACCAGTGACAGACAGACTTCGCTCTGACCTGGTAAAACTGGTTGCCACAGTAGGCCTTGATTTGCCCCCACTGGAATTCAGATTTTTGTGTGCATTTCTTCTGATGATTGTTACAGATTTAACACAGACTGTTGTTTGGCTTACTTGGCAATCCCTGCCCTGGTATTGTGTCTCTGTCCTTTGCCCACCAGACACTCTGATTTACCAGGGTTGCTTCACACAGTGTTGTGCAAAGGGCGAAATACCAATGACAGGGGTTACTTAATCCCTTCCGTCCCGTTCTAACAGCTAATCCTGCAGGCACATGCCACCTAAGGCTAGATGAGGTATGTTATCCCTTCAGAGGGGATTATGGATAAGACGGTTGCACAGCAGGAAAGGAGTTATCCCTTCCCCCCTGAACATTAACCATGTTAAGTATTGAAAGCAAGTGGAGAAATTAAAGTGTTCTTTATTACACACAATGTCACTCCATTCCCAATTTTCTCCCCTTTAAATTATCATTTTAAGTACACCCTCTTTGAAAATTGGAAGACTTCAGAACAGCTGTTTTCTGAGAAGGAAACCAAGCTATCTTGTTTGTGAGAAATACAGATTTCACTGAAGCACAAAAGCACTGCACAAAGAAGCATGACTTTTCTGTCTCCTTTAGCAAGTTTACTATATTCATAAAATGGACCTTTAGCTCTCCCACCAACACAGCAAGTCCAAAGCAAAACCTAAAGTGGCCTTTGAAAAACTGAGGAACCAATGTGAAAACAGTATGCTTTGGAAATGTATTATGACTTTTTATTTCATTAAGACCCAGAGGAAACACTTCATATCAACCTGGTCTGTCAAATAGTCTGTGATTTTTTTTTCTGTCTTCTGATCTCAGTGGTAATTATATTATATACTGTGCTGCTCTGGATACAAAAATACTTGCCATGAAAAAAGAACAATTCACAGCACCCACTGTTCAGTATGTTCATGAAGTGTACATGAAGTGCAACCGTGGGAAAACTCTAATGTCCAAACTTCATTGTTCTTACCGCGCTCTTTGAAAACTGTTGTCTCACCCTTTTCATTGTTGATGTGCAGTAGATGACAGATGTACTTCAAATACCAAAGCTGTTTTCTTATTTAAAATGTAATTAACATTTTGTAAGGAATCTGACAATCCTAAACAGGAATCTATCTCTGCATCATTGTTGTTTACATATTACAATGGTTGCTTTAGAGACATTGTTAAAAAAGAGTATTTAGGTCATCCAGTCTTAAAAGCTGTCCTTGGTTTTAAGGTTCATGACATAATGCGGAAAGATAAGCTGTCATTTTTAAGTCTACTGCTTGCATCAGTTGGGATTAAATGATTAATCAATTTATCTGAACAAAATACAATGTAAGCAGGAGGTGGCTAGCCTTTTTCACCATTTTCCAGCAGAGAAGTAAGATGTGGTGTCTCTTGCGTGCTACACCTCATATCTAGCAAAATAACATTTTAAAGCATGCAACTAAGTTTTCCTTATTATCTCCAGCAAGCAAAGTATTCTAGCACAAAATCAGGAATCTACTCATGATCATTATGCAAGACTCAGTCAATGATCTTCAAAATGCATGTTGGTTTTCTCTGAAAAAAATACTGGTATATATCAGTCTCATATACAACCATAGCTTTTTGAGTGGCAAAATCACTCTTTCTTGTTGTTCTTTCCCAAATAGCTGATTCCTGTCTGTTACAACCCAATGCTGTGTGTAATCTACTTTTTAAAACTGCATTGACTATAAGCAGTGTATTTTAATTGCCCAGAGCTAACGTTCTTATAGTCTTAAATTCCCCTTAATGTTCACAGAAACCGAGCAGGCACTGAGAGGATCAACAGATGGGAGTGCCCAGATCTGGCTGCTGTTGGAGGGAGGAGAGAAATATCATTACTTAACAGCTTCATAAAAATAGGTTGGCTTCTTTAGAAAAGGAGTGGCCAGACACAGCAGGATCATTTACACTGCAGTGTGGTCTTCAGAGAAATCCTACCCAGAGTTCTGAGACTGCTGCAGCATTTTCCCTCCTTGCTATTATTTGCTGAATGTGAAACCCCATGGATGTGCTGACTGCACTAAAGGACGTCACACAGAAAAGGAACCTCCCTGAATCTGACACACATGCTGATAGTCACTTTTACAAACTCTGCAAATTACTGCATGATGAAGAAAAAAAGAATGAGCAAGCGTATGTGTGTCACTTCTGCTAGGAGGGACTGGTGTGCTTAGCAGTCAAGCTTGTTTCACTGTGAATCATAATTCCTCACTGCCACATCAAATGTGTCAGCCTCACAATCTGGAAATGGGACAGCAGGACTAGTCTTTGCAACAGGAGAGCTGTAGGTTGCTGTCAACCTCCTTCTGAAGTGGCTGAGCATCTCGGCTTCCTCTGCACATTGTGTGTAGTTGGTAAAACTGAGAAAATTTTTGAAAGTACCAATGAGTTAAGAACTTTGACACCTGGAGATGTGCTTCTTCCTGAGACTTTCGTGTACTTAAACAATCTAAACAGGCCCTATACATTTCAAGGCCTGGTTTTACTTGTGATGGCACTGGTGAAGGGAGGGAGAGGAGGACAGCCATGCAGTTATGTAGCCACTCTCCCACCATTAATTTCACAGCTCATGCTAAACTCTCTTCTGGCAGCGAAAACACAAAACCTTAGCTCCCGTGGCATATATCAGCCCTTGCTGTTTCTCCAGTCTTCTATAACAAATACCATTATCCCCATGTTTAAGCTGTGGAAGCTAAGGCAGATGGTTCAAGTGAATTCACCAAAGATTCCCAGGTTTCTTTCGGACACAGAATGAGACTGAGAGAGCCCTTTGTTGTTTATTGCAGGTTGTCTCTCACCTTACTGACTCATTACTGACACACTCGTCTTTGTTGCAAAGGTTATGCTGCAGCAAGTTCAGTTTATCTCACAAACTGGATGGAGGTCCTTCTAGTGTTTGCTTGCTCTAGGTGGCTGCCTAAGGGCATTGCGCTGTGCAACTGGTCCAGGGTCCCCTAAGGACACATGGAGTGCCATGGCCCTTTCTGTCAGGGATTGGCTCAAGGGGCGTGGACATGAGTCCACCGAGCAACTGTACGAGCAGAGCCCATTTTAGTTGACATAAGTAGGCCTTAGTTAGCTTGTCTATTAGGCCGTGGGAAAGGGGGGAATGCAAAAGTACTGACTAAGGCAGGGTCAGGATATCCTTGAAGAGATAAGAGTCAGAAGAATACGGGATGCGCATAGCTAGCTAAACCCAAGTAGGTGGAGTAAGTAAATGTAACCTTTTAGTGCTTAGCCTATTAGATAGAGACAAGTATGCATAATTATGGTATTTGGTATAAATACACGCTATCTCGGGCAATAAAGTTGAATCATGCTTTATCACTCACATTGAGTCGGCCTGCATGTTTTCCTCAGCCGCGTACTCACACCTTTCACTATAAATCCCAGCCCTAACGGAAGGACTGTAAATATCTCACTATCTTTTGAGAAAGGTAACCACAGTAACTCAGTCCCAATGACCTGTTTTCTTGATCAAGAATATAGCCATGTCCATAACACAATGGACAGGGAATTTTGATGCTGAAAATACAGTTACAGCAGCTATCACTGTTAAGATGTTTTCCCTTTTTTGTCACAACCCTGAAGTAATCAAAACCTCAGGAACACCAACTGAATACATCTGCACCAGCTGGGATGGAGCTGACATGTTTCCACTTCTCCGAGCCCTGTATCAGGTCAGGAACCAGGCGGCCTTCATCCAAGACTGTAAAGGCAGGAGGGGAAACTCTGAGGTGCAAATTTCACTTCTCCCTATAGAAATCTCCATACATGGCAGAGAGCTTCCTAGGAACCAATTATGCTAGTTTTCTACCATCAGACCAGAATCAGGAAAGTATATGCATAATTATTTACAAACATTATATATGGACAAGTTGATCTGCTTCATGCTATTCTGCCAGAAATTCAACTAGATCGCTGGGAAGAAATCAAAAGAAAACATAATGGCATCAAAAAAAGCAGTCAAAATATCTCCAGTGTTCTTCTAGGAAGACTAATTACCAGGGAGGTCTAACCAAGCTGTTATGGCTTCACTCTCCTACATCTGAGGTTGGGATCAAATGGGATAGTAAATGATTAAAAAAACCCAACCAACCAAACAAAAACACAGAACAAAAAGCGCTCCAGCCTTATTAAAGAAAGCGATTTGCCTAGTTGCCAGGAGTATCCGAGGACTCCTGATGAGTAGTGAGAAGCATAAAAGAAAACAGACAGATACCCATGAATTACAGCAGGCTAGATATCTCTCCCAACTCAGAGATGGCTTCGCTGAAAAGACCCTACAAAAGCTTGATAAGAAAACAAGTTCATAGCTTTCCCTGATTGTTCTACATCTTTCAGTGAATAAATAATATGATTTTGAAGGAGCTAGGCCTGAGCTACTCGAATTATCCGTTACTACTGGCTCCTGTAATAGGAATGGAAAAAGCACAACACGGTCTGGCTTTCCAGAGTTAAAACTGATACAGAGAGAGCAAACAGGTGAACTGCAGCAGACAGATCCAATCTCAGAGCAGGAGGACTACATAGTTCCACCTGGAGGACCACAACATGGAGAAACACCTATTCTCAAACGGCATGCTCAGGAAGGTCTGAAGCACCACGTCCGTAAACATGAGCTGTGGGATTGCTCATTTGGGACAGATTTTACTTCCTTTCTTGCATCTGCTCATCATTAAGGTCAAGTATATGAATGCTGTCCTGGCCAACCCTTCCTGTTGAGTGAGGTATATAATTACAATCTGAATCAGGACTAATACCCATATTGAATAGTTTGATATAATACTCATACTGATACTAATACCCATATTGAACACTTTGGACTAGATGATCTCCAAAGTCCCTTCCAACTCTAAGCATTCTGTGATTCTATGGCTACAATGGAAAAAATCAAATCCTAGAATATAAATACTCTCTGACTTCAAGGGATTCAGTATCCTCAGTAGAATACTTTGCTGTTTGTGTCCACTATTCAAATTCTCATCCTGTTCCATGCTAAGACACACAGCTCCTATACACGCCAACAAAAACTACAGAGTATAAACATATTGCTTTCTTGTATGAGTGCATAGCACAATCCAAATCACAAAAAACAAATCACATCTTAAAAAAACTCAGATTATTACTAATAAACGGGCATAGTCCTGGTACAAGCACAGCCAGCCATTAGCACATTTTAAATTATAGAATATGCCTCCATAATTTAATAGGATAATTATTGTTATTGTACTCAGCCCAGGAGTCAGTTTTCTGAGGTAAAAGAGGCAGGAGAAAGCGGAAGGGGAAGGCACCAGAGACGTTTACCACACAAACACAAAAGAATGCTCGCTGTCGACCCTGTAATACAGATGAAGGCAAGTGCCCAGCAAAATCAGGACTCTGCTAGAACTGTGCCATTTGCAGCCACCATTCTGACAGAGAACACCAGTCTCCTGAGTACACCTGCCTTGTGCAACCTGCTGACATGGCTTGATCTCTGTCAGTTGGTGTGGCCACGGAAGAGGCTGAGGCCGTTCACGTGTGAGTCAGTCTCTGGAGATGCAGGAGCTGCCGGGCTGGCGCAGGGGCTGCAGCACAGGCCCAGGACAACTTCAGACCCACATCAGTGGTGCACCTCATGAAGGGTTGTGCTTGCACACACATGGTCTGAGGTTGGTATGGAGCTGGAATAGTACATCAGCTGAATTGGTTATAAAGAGGTTTTCTCACTGGCACTAGTTTTAGAACATGTAGGGCTTTCAACGAGGAATAGATGATTCTGGTGGCAGAAATGTAGTGACACACATCAACTGGCTTACGCCACTGGGCACAGCGGGGTTTGTGATCAATTGAGCCCATGTTTCTGGCGGTAGGTTTGAGGGGTCACTGCTTGTTCCGCTTGGGCACAGGCAGCTGGTGAGCTACTGCTGTGCGGCTAAAGCCTCCTCCTTCCCCTCTGCAATTTTATTGGGCTTCTTTTCTCCACCGATCCTGACTCAGGATCTGAAAACCCAAGAGCAGGTCCCGCACACGCTGTTCCCACACGCCCGCACCCCGCTCCCCGCGCCGCCGCGCAGGCGCGCTGGCGGCACGGACGGGCCCTCCCCCGCCCGCTGTAAACAAACGCCGGGTGGCTCCGCTCCCGCGCTTGTGCGCATGCGCTAGGCGCAGGGCGGGGGTGTTTTTCCCCGTCTCCTCCCGCAGCTCGTGCACTTGAGGCGCATGCGCGGGCGTCGAGGGGGCGAGTGACACAGGGCGGCGCGGCGCGCAGGCGCAGGTGAGGCCGTCGTAGGCTGCGCAGGGAGCGTCGGTCGGGGTCGCGCCGGGCGCAGTGCCGGGATGGACGAGGACGTGCTGACTACCCTGAAGATCCTTATCATCGGCGAGAGCGGCGTCGGCAAGTCCAGGTGAGGGGGCGCCCGCCACCCCCAGCCTCTCCTGCCGCGACGCGGGGCAGTGGTCAGGCCTGGCCTAGGCCCCCGCGGCGCCGCGTTGGACACCCGGCCTCGGCGCGGCCTGCCCTGGGGAGGGCTGGGCCCCGCGCGGGGAGCGTCCTCGCTCCTTCTCGGCCAGCCCCCCTGCAGGAGAGGGCTGTCCCCGCGCGGGGCTGCCCGCGTCTCTCCCAGCCCTTCCCCAGACGCCGGCCCCGCGGCGGCGAGGGGAGAGCTGGTGTGTCTGCCTGAGGCGAACGGAGCCGTGCCGGCCTGTCCGGGGGGATCCGGGCCTTCCTGTGTCCTGTACAGCCTGTTGTCGTGTAAAGAGTAAAGTGCCTGTACATCTCCATAGCGCTCTGGTGTTAAACTGCTCCATAATACGTACATATAGAGTCATAAGTGACCCAGCACTGGGTGTAGGGAGACGGGCACCTAAGGCAGGCCGTGAAGTAGTTCTACCACTGATCCTTTTGACTACACTCGTTCTTAAGTCCTTTCAGGTTGATTTGCCCCCTTCCTGCCACCCCCTGCCCTTTTCATGGCTTTTGTCGAAGCTACTTTTTTGTTATTTAGTTTTTTTTTTTTATTACTGTTTTTTTGTTAGTGCCATAGATTTTAGTAAAGCAAGTGAGATATAAATGCAGGAAAGTGCCACACTAGTCATGTAAGTTTTGATGGTTTTATGACAGTAATCTTAGTCTTCTACTATGACCTTAAATAGGTTTGGTTGTAACTAAAAATAGCTGCTCTTAAATAGCATCCTGATTCAACTGTCTCAAGCTACCACTAAAAACTGATGGGCTTTCTTTTAAATTATTCTTTGGTAAATAAAGCTCCCATTTTACTTGGGGGTTCTGGAGTAAGGAAAAAAAAAGTTGGTCTGTGGTTAACTTCAGAGTTGTCACCCAGAATTACTGAAGGAATTTCAGCAGTCAGTTTTTTGTCAATGCAGGACTGTGTCCGAATGCTAAAAAGGACTCGGCTGCTAAATTCACATGCAAAAAGAGAGGAGAAAAAAAACAGGGAGGGAAAAGACTAAAAAATCAATAGGGCTTTGTTTTGTTTCTGTGCCCTGGAAATGAATAGAAGCTGTCAGTCATAGCAAACAGCTGTCTGCCACATGGTAATATAGACTTGCCACAGATGCATAAGACTGGTGATTTTAAAAAACTGCATGCTGAGACTCTTTGTCTCTTTCCTAAATATTTACATTTGACACAAGTACTGTGGCATTATGGGCACTTCTTTGAGGGACCCTGCTACTGTAGTGTGATGTGCTGGTAAATCTTAGTTGTAGCTGTTCTATTGGTAGCAAAGGATAGGGGAACGTGTGTTTTTGGAAGTCTTTATGTGCAAAAAGGATACAAAATCATAAAACAATGGTGAGCTAATTCTGTTTTTAAACTCTGCATCTGTTTTTCTGATGGGTGTAGTCCTTACTGTTCTGTGTGCCAGTTCAAGGAGTTATTTCTGGCGTGAAAAGCTGACTTGGAATTTTCTTCTCAAGCTTACAGAAATACTATGTGAGGCAATATAAAACCAAAACAGTCTTTTGTACTGAATTCTGGGAGAACGAAAATAGAATAAGATAGAAGCAAAGTGCTTTGAGAAGTAGACCATGTGACTGTTCATGCAACCGATTTGACAACTTGTGTGGTACTTTGTTTTCAGAGATATACTTAGTCATAGATGCAGAGAAGAGGGCTGGGCTCTTCTAGCAGAGCATGCCTACTGTATTCTTTGCATGTTCTTTTTTTTTTTGTTTTTTGTAGGAGAGAAACTGTGGAAAAATGAGATGTATTTTTATTTAGCTATGTGATCTTGCTGTTACTTTCAGACTTGTAATTTATAGGCTCCTGGCAAGCTATGGGTATGCTGCAATAATAGTAACTCTTATTTTTCTTCCCTCCCTATCAGCCTTCTGCTGCGGTTCACAGATGACACATTTGACCCGGAACTTGCAGCAACAATTGGTAAGTATGTGCTGATTCTACCTGAGAAAAATTTATACCAACTTGAGTACAAAATTCTAGTTTGTTCAGACTTGCCTAACCGGTTGTGAAATTTAAACATCTTCTTCTCTGTAAGAAAAGAACTATGTGGATGCAGTTTTAGCATGTAGTGCTCATTGGTGTAAAGCATTGCCTGGTCTGTAGTTGTCCCCTTTATACAAAAATATATCTGTAGCTAGGAAAACAGATAAAAATGTCACCCTTCGCCATGAAGATGGAAATCATTGCTACAGGCAGTGAAAAGTGCTAGTGGAACAATCTGCTGCTCACTGTTTGCAGGCATTTCAGGCTAAAAGTGAAATGTAAGATCTACTGTTATGTCTCTTAACAATTTATCTGTGCAAGATAGCTGTCAAGTTTTTTGAATAGTAATATTGCTGTCCAGAACTTGCGTTCTTTGTGATATGATACTTGGTAGCTGTCTTAAGAAGACTTAAGACCCACTTTAATAGGGGATGTTAGCTCTTGCAACTCCTGACAATACTAGCGTGTCCTGGGCTCTGTGTGGTTTCTGCTTTTGCTCTATAGGGAGGAAATTACAATGTGGCTTTTTCTCTTCTACTGAGTAATCAGTCCATTGGCAGCTAGACTCCTGAGAAAAATCAAAGAGAGCCAAGAATCCAGAGCTGCTGGCAAAAAAAGCAGTGATGTGTCATTGCTATGTTGGTGTGATATGCACCAACAGTGAAGTCAGTTGTGCTGGAGGACAGTGAACCAGAATGCAGGATATACTACCTAGAGGGTTGTCGAAGGGGAAGCAAAATGAAACTTCTAAGCATGTGATGCAGCTCTGTGCCAAATTAATAACTGAAGTAATGGGAAATAGAGATGACTTTTCCACACAGCGCATTTTAGAATTCTGGTTAAGGACTTGTATCCGTTGTTGTTTTTTTTTTTTTAAGTTCAGCTGTTGGTAAACAAAGCCACCTCTGTGTAATTGGTTATTTTTCAGTCATGTTAATAACATACAGGAGTACTGTTCAATGCAAAGCATTGAGCAGCTGAGGGGAGGAATGTGGCCTATTTTTGTTAATTCTATTTCTTGTAAAAAAACAAACTTGTACAAATAACCCTACCTCAGTTAATGAGGGAGGAAAGGGTAGCAGGAATGAAATATATCAGGCGGTGAAGATGGCACTGTGTATACTTCAAGTCACATAACTTTCTTGATATGTCTACCATGTGGGCCAGTAAATCAGTGCAGATTAGGTACTTTAGATTTCATGACATTTTAGATACCAACAGACTAGTTCAGTCTTAGTGTGGGCAACTTGATTGTGGTGTGGTGTTTATTTTTTTTCATTCAGCTGTTCCTATCTAATAATATTTACCAATGTCAGAAACTGACAGCAGTGCACTATTTGGCAAACTAAGGAATTATTTCCTGAAGTCATTCTTCCTCTTTTGGATTTGTCAAAATGCGTAACAGCATGTGTCGTAGCTTAATTGTTGGCTGTTAAATAGCAACAACTCAAGGTTTACTACTGTCAGATCCTACCCTCCTATGTTTCGTATGTGTAAAAAAAGGAATAATAGTATGAACATTACTTTGAATAGAGTTTGAGATCTGAAACAAATATGTAAATCCAGAATAAAAATTATATTTGGCAGAAAAAGGAAGTTTCTGGAGGCTGAACAAATGCTGGCCTAGATCAGCCTGGCTGTTAGACCTCTCTAGCTGACATTTGTAGTAGGGTTGTGCAGTAGAGCTACTGTGACCCCTCCTATGGAAGTCCGATAGCATGGTATGTGAAGCCTGTTCTCCTTGTGTTCTTGAGTCTAACTCATTCACTGCGCTCCATCACATGGATCTTATCAGACTATATATTCCCCAGTATTTTTTGTTGTTCTTGCTACTAATACTTGTCTTTACTTGCTTGCTCTTTGTATGAGAGGTACTAGATAGGTGTTCAGTGCAATCTGTATTTCATAAGTGAAACAATGGATTGCGCACATCTCACATCTCTTTTTAGTTTCTTAATTTACTTGCATCTCTCATGCAGAATTTAAAGCATTATCTTTTAATTTTAAGCAAACAGCAAGGCAAACATAAAGGTATATATTCACTTTCTGTTAAATGAAAACTGCAGAACTATGCAGGGACAAGATACTGGATCTGTTTACTGGATGGGAGAAGGATACTGTGGCTTTAAAATACACCTACTATGTTTGTCCTAAGGAAAAAGTGTTTTCCTTCTTGAAACTACTATTACATACTTTTGGCTTGTTACGTAAAGTATGTCATCAACTTGTAATATCCAGAGTTACAGGTTTTGATGTCAGAAGAATGGATAGAAGAATGCACTGTGAGCTGTTGGGCATCCTGGCTGAGCAATGGTGATTTTTACAGTTTAGGGAAAGAAATACGCAATTACAGTGGAAGAAGATGTTCTGTTAGTCTAAAGGTTACTGCTCAGTGCTGAAAATTTGGCAGGACAAGATGTTCTTTAGAATCAATTTGAGTCAACTTGCTAGCGTAGCAGTCTTCGGTGAACTAGGTAAAGTTCTAAGAACAGGTGTTTAAAACAAAGTTAATAATGATTGCTCTGTGAATGTAACTCTTGAATAATGTACCATCCTTGTGCATGGCACAGAGCATTATATTACTGCTGTGTTAGGGACTCATAGTCCCTGAAAACACTGAGTTCAGTTGCTGCAAAAGTTAATTTACTTTGACAAAATTTTGCTTGAAATAAAGGGTATAGGCTTTGTCCAGTGTAGAGTGTAGTCTGAAAATCACTTGACGCTTCAGGGAATACTAGTGAGCTGAAGCTGTGAAATAGTTGAATAAAAATTTTGTGTGTGTGTATTTGTTTAAATAAAGCTCTTAAACCTCAGTTGTAGTGAAGTTGTAAATCTGCTTGCAACGTGCAGTTTCTTATATACCCTCTGTGGCTTTGTAAGTTGAATGTATTGTGGCAGCTATTTGAGCTTGTTTGTAACCTGCAGGTCGTTGGAAATAAAGTCCAGCACACTTATCATGAGGCCCTACTTAAACATTTTGTGTTAGAATAGTTGAAAGAGAAATTCTTATTCTTGTAGTAAGTATGATGACTGTCATTTTAAGTCAAAGTGCAAAACGTTTGCTGTTAACCTTGAAAGTTGTTCATATAAAGGTATCAACTTTCCACATTGCTACATCATTGCAGGGCTTCTGCCTGGTGGGGAGTGGGAGTCATTCCAAAATAATTTAAACCTGCTTCCAGTTACTTGCGATTGGTAACCGAATGATTAAACTGCAGTAAAATGGATCATAACTGTACCCAGCATTTCAAATTGATGTGTGTTGCTGTATACTTTAAATTTGCACAGTCATTAAGATCTTGTCCTCCTTGGCTTGAGTTTTATGCAGGTTGTTCTTGGGAAAGTGATAGGTTGCTAGTTCCTGTATATTGGGGGGGGAAAAAAAAAAAAAAAATTGTCAGATGTTGAGGGAGAGGAAGAACTGTTATCAACAGCAGAACTGTTACCATATTGTCAAGTTTTTTTCTTGGTCGCTGAGCATGGTATCAGTGAGTCCCTGAGTTTGTCAGAATCCTGTAAGAGATATGCTGCATGTTCAAATCATCCAAAGCTTGACATGTTAGAGGAATTACTGACATCTAAAGTTATTTCTCACAGGATATCGACTGTGTAGTAGATGAGTGTCTCTGTCAGTTTATCTTTGCATAACCACCTTGACAGGACTTGGTAAGATTGGGATAGGGAAACAAACAGAACAATTAGCTACTTGGATGCAGATTCCTTCTCTATTTTGAAAGCATATTGTTCTTCAAGACCACTGATGTACTCAAGAAGAACACATGTGAGTAGTGAATAGAAAGTTAATGTATTTGAATTATAAACTTCAATATTTGTTCTGGAATATGTGCATCAATACAGGAAATGTAGTATATGCCTCACCGTAAAATATTTTCAGGCCCTTAACCTTTTGCAAAAGCCCTGCAGGGACAAAACCTTGAGTTTTGAGAGTAAGTTTCATAAACAGCCAATGAAACTCACTCTTCTGCTCCTGCCAAAACCCAACGTGTTTTCTGAGTTTGATTTTTTTTTTTTTTTTTTCTTTCCTCTTTGCTTTCTCTTTCAAAAATAGCTGTAGTATGTTTGAAGAACTAAAATATTTTTCCTCCTCTAGGTGTGGACTTCAAGGTGAAAACTATTTCAGTTGATGGAAACAAAACTAAACTGGCAATATGGGTAAGTCTTGCCTAAATTCTTAGTGTATTGCTTTGCTTTAGGAATAGTGATAGTTGTATAATGTACAGTTTGTATAGAATCCTTCTTGATATGAAGGTGATTTGGAGGAGCAGGAGGTTAATATTGAACCATTCAGAAGGTGGAATGAACTGTGTGACCAATGGCTAATGGAGCAATTCTGTTGTCTGTGAGCTGCTTCTGCAGCACTGATTCCAGGTCTCGTTGGGGTAGGAGTAGAGAAAAGGAGAAATAAAATGACACTAAATCAATCAGACTTTAAAACTGTGATTTGGGCCATTACTAATTTTATTTTTGTTTTAATGTGTAATTCATTGTTTAACTGCTGAAGTTAGCCCTTGCCAATCTGAGACTTCCCTGCATGTGTTTTTCTTGTATGTACTTGACAGGTTTTTAAAAGGGTGCAGTTAACCTGAATGTTTTAGACAAAATCCAGAAATGTATTAATAGGTTAAGAATTATTGTTGTATGCTCAATTTATGCTGAAATGTTACCTCTCAAAACAGTTTTTAGCCTAAAAAACTTCATAGCCCTCATACAAAGAGACTTTCATAGGCTTGAGGTTAGTGTTATTTGTAGCAGATGCAGCTGAAGGAAGGACAGGCAGTGTTTGTAATCTTAGCCTTAGTGTTCAACATCTACTCTAGTTAAAAGCAGAACTCTTAAATTCATGGCAAGCGAGGAAGGAAAAGGTAGTACTTCCAAGCTCTTTTTTAAAACATCCTGCAAAACAGCCTGCAAACTTGTGACCTGAAGCACCTTTTGAATATTCAGGCTCAATTGTGACTTCTTGTAGCAAGCAGGAATAAAACCTTGTTTCTCATATAAGAAAGATACCTGACCTTTACTTCCTTGGGAAGCAATAGTGAAACACTAAATATATATACTTCTGTTGCTTTGATGGTGTTACATATCTCAACAAACAAACAGGACTTATGTCTTAGTGTGACAACAGTAATAATTGCTAAAATAAATGGATTTGACAAGGAAAATAACTGCAGCAGCTATAGGAGGAGAACCAGACTGATAACAGAACAATGAGTGATCATGGGTTGGAAAAATGTTACATAGGATTACCTTAGCATTTATATTCATTCATATTGGTGAAGGTGAATAAATAATTCTGAGGTAAAATGGAAACAAAAACTTTAGAAGGGTGTATTGTGACAAAAACAGTTTGAAATGTGTGGGATTGACTGAGTGGCTTGTAGAATGTTGGAAAGTCCAGTTGAGCTGTCCAGGTTCTTTGGTAGGGAATTGTTTTGAATCCACAGTGTTTCATGTGTTGCTTCTAACCTGGGGTGACTCGGATGAAGTTATTTAAATATTCTATGTATAAATTCTGGAATAAGTGTGCGCTATAACTTGATTTCTGATAAGAAAACAGCGTTTTAAAATTTAGGTTTTTTGCAGAGCTGTTGACACTTTAAATTTGAGGATGTAAATTCAACTGTACTTAAAACCAGAAAAGCCTCTGAATTATTTCTGTTTCTGCTCTCTCATAGCAAGTTAAATGCATTTACCCTGGCACTGAATCAAATTTAATTGGACCAAGGTGATTGAAGTGAAGGAACTAGTTCTGTTGCCATGGGTTTTATGCTTGTTACAAAATCTTAGTGTTGCAGCTATACTTTTTTCTTGCCAGTTGCTGCTGTACTAGCTGCAGAACAAATGCTTCAGCAGAAATGGCTATCTTACTGCTGTATTTTCCAGCTCTTCACTACACCTAACAGGTTAAAGGTATTTCATGGGGCAGACTACATAAAATCTCAAAGTTAATGTGCAGTGAAACAGTAGGATATAAACTCAGTTAATCTGGTAGTTGAGTACACTTTGAATCTTATTTTGTGTGTTTGTTAGAAGCAGAATACCAGAGAGCTAAACTAGATTCTGTTCAACTTCTGAATAATGGAACTTTCTGAATGGCTTTTTAGGATACTGCAGGTCAGGAGCGGTTCAGAACATTAACACCCAGTTACTACAGAGGTGCACAAGGTGTTATTCTAGGTAAGTGTAGCTTTGTGTGCAATTTTGAAGAAGTTTGTGATTTTCTTGTGCATTGGAGTTACACAAACTCATATAACCTTTCTGTAATATCTAATTGATATTAAAAATCATTGTATCCATGTTGAACAACTCTAATATTAAAAGGATCTTGAATTTGTTGTATTCTGGCCTCTTCTGATGTAGTCAGTCTCACCAGCCTGAGAACCACTGATTTATTTATTTATTTATTTATTTAGGTATGAGATTAAAAGCTACTGCTATTTGAAGAGATAGGGTGGAGCTGTCCCTGTGCTGCCAGTTTGCCTTTTATTTATTACTTTTGGGTTTTGCCTGTGCTCACTAAGCCCAGAGTCAAAAGATTTTTCTCTTCTCAGTGTATTCCTTCTGTATCAGCTTTCTCTGTTACTTCCTTCCTCACCCTTAATTTGGTTAGCTCCTCACTTCTAGCAGTGCAGAAGCAGCACGTCAGAGCTCAGTGCTTAGTTAACAGGTTTCCATATATGAAAGAAAAGCAAGAGAGACTTCACTGCGAAGTTGCAATTATGGGTTTTGCCCTGGGTTTCTCCTACACAGAGCAGACTGATACTTTTTCAAGTGATTCTGACTGTGTAACATCTCATCAGTACGGAGACACAAACAGAAAAAAAATCCCAACCGGACTCCTCAGAGTGTACATTAATTTAATTAGTAAAAAGGAGAATTATAGTCTCTAGCCTGGGAACTAGGAGGTCTCAAAATAAAATAGTCTGAGAGTAGCAGGTGACTGAATCTTAGAGTTGCTCTGTGTTAGTATAATATCAGTGATTTGAGCTGGTGGATGTTCAAGTCTTTCTTCTCATTATTATCTTACTGTAGCAAGTAAATTGGAATCCTTGGGACTCCTTCAGTTTTCTAATTCAAAAAGTCATAATTTTTGCTCCTTTCGTAACACAAGCTGCATTTCTTGTAAAAAATATTGTGGAAATAATATTACTAATGTCTTTCAGTTTATGATGTCACGAGAAGAGATACTTTTGCCAAGCTGGATAACTGGTTAAATGAACTGGAAACATACTGCACAAGAAATGACATAGTGAAAATGTTAGTTGGAAACAAGATTGATAAGGTAAACTGAATTTAACTGCAGTAAGTAATCTGTTGGTGTATTTTGCTAACAATGCATATTAATGCTATGTCTTATTATAGGAAAACCGTGAAGTTGACAGAAATGAAGGTCTCAAATTTGCAAGAAAACATTCCATGTTGTTCATAGGTATGTTATAGAAATTTGCAGGGTTGTTACTTGATTTTTGTTACATAATGAAAAGTTCCACTTCTGTAGGCCTGATTAGTCTTTATACATGTAATTCAATTAATGATATTCCTCAGCTGCGGTAGGTACAAAGATAATAGGTATTCACATATTTTTTAAAATTGTCCCTAAATATGTCCAGGTATCTGTTTTAACTGTGTATGAGTATACTGAAATGCCTAAGGATTAAGGGTGGAATACAGACTCTACTGTAGTCTTACAAAACCTGTTTTAGGTTTCAAGTTTTGTTTGGTTTCTTTTCCTAGCCAATTTGCTAAATTAATAACAGAAGCAAAATGAAAGAGGTACTAGTGGCCAGCTTTCAGCATAGCAAAAGTGCTGGTACTTGACAGAAATCTGTGTTAGAACTGGGATGTACAAATAAGCAGGAATATAATTACCTTAGAAGTGGTGGGTGGGAGTGAATGATTACATAATAATGACTGCAGCAAATATGTTGGTCTCATCTTGCTGCAAAATGAGATGGGTCTTGTAGATGAAGTCTCGTGATGATAAATTGGGTGGTGAAATGATTGTTTATGTATAAGTTTATTACATGTTTCATTTAAGAATCATCCTGCTTTATAGGATGAGTCCAGTAGCAAAGCAGTTCATTGACATGTCCTGTGCTTAGACATATGTTCCCATCTCTGACTAATGGCGTGCCATTGTGTGGTACCTTACTGTGTTTGGTTTTGGCTTCAGTGTGAGATGTGGAAAAAGAAGTTCAAAATTGAGGCACAAGATCTTAAATGCATGGAAGATTAAAAGAAACTTAAAACTTAAACTATAAATATATATATATATACATGCTGCATGTGCTAAGTATCTGCATGGCTGTGTAGAAGAGCAGTGCCAGCCTCAGTGGGACTGAACAGTTTCAGATGGTATCTGTTACTCT